>NW_009648816.1:239006-246013 GCF_000708025.1 Charadrius vociferus
GCCTGAGCACCCTCCACTGTGGCAGATCCTCACCCCTGGTGCTGGGCAGCCTGCGACGGCCCAGTGCACTCGAGGTCCTGCCGGCCCCGGCCCTCCTGAGATGTCTGTCTGCGCGGAATCGCGTGGGCTGTCGCGGTGCTGCTCTTCCTTTGTGGCAGCAACCCCAGCACCCAGCTGGGGGCTCTGTGTCTCACAGCCTGCTCAGGGCCTTCTCCCTGTGCTCCCGGCCTGTCCACGGAGGCAGAGAAAAGCCCCTGGTCCCTCACCGCGTGTCATAGAATCACCCAGTGGTTTGGGTTGAAGGGACCTTAAAGGCCATTGAGTCCACCCCCTGCCCTGGGCAGGGATACCTCCCCCCAGCCCACGTTGCTCAGAGCCCCGTCCAGCCTGGCCTTGACCACCTCCAGGGATGGGGCAGCCACAGCTTCTCGGGGCAACCTGTGCCCGGGGCTCACCACCCTCATAGTCAACAATTTCTTCTGAATACCTCATCTTAATCTCCCCTCTTTCGGTGTCAAACCGTTCCCCCTCATCCTATGGCTCCCCTCCCTGATGCAGAGTCCCTCCCCAGCTCTCCTGGAGCCCCTTTAGGCACTGGAAGGGGCTCTGAGGTCTCCCCTTTTTCGCCTTCTCTTCTCCAGGCTGAACCCCCCCAACTCTCCCAGCCTGTCCTCCCAGCAGAGGGGCTCCAGCCTTCGCATATCCCAGAGAGGGGGTAGGAACTCTGCTAAGGTCTAATTCTTGTTCTTGCTGATGCGCCAAAAGGCTTTGCCCAAGTCCTGGTGTCTCATGGCTCCAGTGGTGAGGAGCACTCCTTGCGAGAGTGAGGCAGCAGTCGCTGTTGGTGGATTCAAGAGTGAAACCTTGTCGCTCATTCCTCTGCCCAGCGGTCGGTTAGCTGGCTCTCCTCCCGAAAGGCACTACCCTTGTGCAAACCCAACTCCCTCATGCGAACCTAACTCCCTCGTGTGACCCCGACTCCCTCATGCAAACCCAAATCCCTTGTGTGACCCCGACTCCCTCACGTGAACCCATCTCTCTCTCCGCAGGAAAGCAGCTGGTGCACTACACAGCCCAGCCCCTCTTCCTGGTGGACTCAAGCGCTGTCGACATGGGGAGTGGAGACCTGCCGATATTCTTCGAGCTGGGGGAAGGGCCGTATTTCACGGACGGAGACGAGTACTCGGAAGATCCCACCATCTCCCTCTTGTCGGGGACTGAGCAGCCCAAACCCAAGGACCCTGCGATATCCTAAAGCCCAGGGCAGGGTGGAAGAGAGGAAGAGAAAGAATAATACGCACTAAAGGGAAATCCAGCCGTCAGCCTCCTCGCTTTGCACAGACATTGAAAGCTCTAAACACCCTCTGGTTCATGTTTGCTTCCCCCGGCACTGTGAGGATTTCATTTGTGTGTGTGCTTAATGAGGTGTTTTGAAATCTGCTTTAGATTCTAGCCACCCAGCGCTCCTCCAGTTTGGCGGCCGTCGGGGGGATCCGGGCTGTGTGAGAGCCCCCCGCCCCCAACCCCATCTCAGTGGTCGTCGCCCGACATGCTGCGGAGGCTTGGCCGGGCACCGCCACCGCACCGGTGTGCGGGCAGGAGAGCCCAGCTGGCTGCAGAACCGCCGGCCACGCCGTGACACTTGCGTTTCGTCCCGTGCCCTCCGCATCCCTGACACGCACCGACGCCGGCGGGGGCACGGTCGTGTGGCGCTCCTCCCGGGTGGGCAGACGGGGGAGCTTTTCTGAGGAAGGGAGTCACCCCCCCCTCCACCCCTGTCCCCTTCCCCTCTTCGCCCCCGGAGAGGCGGATGCGATGGTTTTTAAGAGAGAAATAAAAGTTTGCCGATGTGGCGCCGGTGGGTTGGATCCCGTTGTGGTCTCTGCCTTGCGGTCTGATCCCCGGGGGGGCTCTGCGCGCGCCCCGCAGCCCGGCTCTACCGCCTCCTTTTTATTTCCTCTTGCTCTGTGTGTTCCTTTTGATTTGTTCCTTTGGTTTTGTTTTCTTTTTGCTTAGCAGTAAGAATTTGTACATTTACACTTCAGATTGTTAATAGTAAAAACTGTATTTTGAATTTTTACATGAGAGAAGAAGAACCCACTTCTATCTATATATATATAAATATCTCTATATATATATACATACAAATATATATAAAACAAATGGTCTGTCACCTGGTGGCTTTTCTATGGTTGAAAGCTTTTATTCTTGTCATCCCTTGGGGAAGCAGATGGGATAAAGGCTCAGGAATTGCCCATCCCGCCCCCTGACACCCTGCGCCACGGGGTGAGGATCCCGGTGCCGCTGCCTGCTCCGGCGTCAGCCACACAGGAGCCGGAGGGGTCGCCGCGCTTCTCCTGCAACAAAGCCTGAGTGTGTTTCCCAAGTCCTGTACTGTGGCTCCCGTGCCTGAACCCCGGGCTGGCTCCGGGGCTGAGTTTTCCAGGCTGTTTCAGAGGAGGAGATGGCAGCGGTGCCCACGCCGATGCGCCAGAGGTCTGGAGGAGGCTGCGCACACCTTTTGGGGTGCTTTTTTTTTCCGGAAAAAAAAAAAATATAAAAAAAAATCTTCATTATGTTCAGAGCATTTGAACCTCCCTCCGTCCCGCTCTCCTCCGCTCTGGGGTGGTGGCATGTGCTGCTTGGTCACCCTGAAGGCACGGGGTCATCTTGGCGTTGGGTTTGGCTGTAGCCGTGCTGCCGGTGAGGACTGGGGCAGGATGGAGACAGGGACAAGCCAGTGCCCTTTGCCGTGAGGGCAACGGTGGCAGCGTCCAGGAACTGCTCTCGCCAAGATCCACCGTGGGTTGCTGCCCTTCCCGACCAGACAAGACATTGCGCTGGGCCAACCGGTCACCGTCACCTTGTCCAAAATGCAGCGCCTCTCATCCGGAGCTCCCCACCTGCCCGAGGGGACGGGGGAACCGGCACGCCAGAGTCCCTCAAGTGTCACACACGTCCTGAAATGCACCATCAGGGATGTGGTGTGGGTGGTGCTGAGCTCGTAGGTGACGTCCCCGCTGTGCCTCACCCGGCAGTGAGGCACCAAAAGGGATTTGGGACCAAGTTGTGGCTCTGACCCCTCTGCTTTGGGGTCTGATCCAGGGAGGGGACACGCTGATGCGTCATGGGACCAGCGCATCTTGATGCACCATCATGTTCGCTTTAGTCAGGTCACTTCTTTGTGCCGTTGAGCATCTCCTGTCCACATGAACGTGCTGCCTGCTCCGAGGCTGTCACGGTGACCTGCTCTGCCGTCACCTGTGGAGCTGCGGGGCAGGGATGGTGCCGAATGTCCCCCACCCCATGGGCTGGACGCTGCTGTGCATGGACATCAGAGACTCACAGACTGGTTAGAGTTGGAAGGAACCTAAAAGCTCATTGAGTCCAACCCCCTGCCATGGGCAGGGACACCTTCCACTAGGCTTTGAGCAACCTGGTCTCATTGAAGATGTCCCTGCCCAGGACAGGGGGTTGGACTCGATGGTCTTTAAGATCCCTTCTCACCCAAACCAGTGTGTGATTCTGTGATGTCCCTGCACAGCAGGGCGTCCATCCTGTGGCATGGGGGACATTCGGCAGCAGGCCCCCTCTGAGGCTCAGCCCATCCTGTTCAGAGGTGTTGTCCTCTCTGGAACAATGGTGGCCTGTCCTGCGTCCAGCTTCACTGCCACCTCTCCCCGGGGACAGGGGACACATCCCGCTCCTGCAGCTGCTGCGCCAGCCCCCCTTTCCCCAGGACACCCGTCTCCCTCATTCCCTCTTGCTACTTATGCCAGATGTTTGCCCTCGCTCCTCCTCTCTCTTAGCGCTTGAAATGGCTCCGCTTCCAGCTTTCCCCGAGTTCCTGTGGGTTTCCCAAATCCTTTGGGTTTGGTTTCTTGATTCTTTCCCCAAAGGTTGTCCATCCCACACGACTGAAGTCATCCCCTCCGTGGACATCTATCTGCTCTGCCAACGACAGGTTCATCTTCCAGAGCAAGACCTGTGCCAGCAGACAGCGAGGGGAGGACATCACATTCGAGATGAGACCCGTGTGTGCATTTGCCCCAAACTCACGTGATTTGCAGGTCTGCGGTGCCGTGAGCCCATGTGGCAGCTGAGGACCCCAGCCCTGACCCCGGGGCTCTGCTGCCCTTGGCCGCTGCGGTGACGGCGGGGCGACGTGGGAGGACGTGGAAGGACGGACACCCACTTCTGCAGCATGTGGGAGTGCTCAGCTGAGAGCCACGTGTCTGGCGATCAGCCGAACGCAACTTTCTTCAACAGCCCAATTAAGCAATTACAAACGGGCTGGACGACAGCGTCCATGCAGAGGTTTGCCCCTCGCAGGGACTGGGGCTCAGCCTGCGCTGTGCAGCTCTCCCACGGTGGATGGACCAGGGGCACAGGGACGCTGAAGGAGCCATGGTGATGGCAGCCTTGAACAACCTCTAGGGATGGGGCAGCCACAGCTTCTTGGAGCAACCTGCACCAGTGCTTCACCACCCTCACAGTAAAAAATTTCTTCCTAATATCTAATCTAAATCTACCCTTTTCCAGGTTAAAGCCATTCCCCCTCGTCTATCACTCCATGCCCTAGTAAAGAGTCCTTCCCCAGCTCTCCTGGAGCCCCTTTAGGGACTGGAAGGCCGCCATAAGATCTCCCCGGAGACTAGCCTCTCCTCATTGGAGAGGTGCTCCAGCCCTCGCAGCATCCTCGTGGCTCTCCTCTGGACACGCTCCAGCAGGTCCATGTCCTTCTGCTGTTGGGGACTCCAGAGCTGGATGCAGTACTCCAGGTGTGGTCTCATGAGAGTAGAGTAGAGGGGCAGAATCCCCTCCCTCGCCCTGCTGGCCACACTTCTTTTGATGCAGCGCAGGATACGGTTGGTCTTCTGGGCTGCGATTGCACATCGCTGGCTCACGCTGAGCTTCTCATCAATCAGCACCCCCAGGTCCTCCTCAGGGCTGCTCTCCAGCCGTTCCCCACTGAGCCTGTATTTGTGCTCGGGATTGCCCCGACCCAGTTGTAGGACCTTGCACTTGGCCTTGTTGAACTGCATGAGGTTGGCTTGGGCCCACCTCTCCAGCCTGCCCAGGTCCCTCTGGATGGCATCCCTCCCCTCCAGCATGTTTACCTCACCACACACCTTGTTATCATCGGCAAACTCGCTGAGGGTGCAGTCGACCCCACTGTCCATGTCTATGTCACCAACAAAGATGTTGAACAGTACAGATCCCAGTACCGACCCCTGAGGAATGCCACTCATCACTGTTCTCGAGTGGACATGGAGCTGTTGACCGCAACTCTTTGAGTGCAACCATCCAGCCAATTCTTTATCCCAAGTGGTCAATTTGTCGAATCTATGTCTCTCTGATTCAGAGACCAGGATATCATGTGGGACAATGTCAAACACTTTGCACAAGTCCAGGTAGATGACGTCAGTTGATCTTCCCTTGTCCACTGCTGCTGTAACCCCTCCGTAGAAGGCCATGTCCCCCCCATTGCAGCAGCTCTTTAAAGGAGGGACTCTGGATCGGGGAGCGGAGCCATGGGACCAAGGGGAACAGTTTGACACTGACAGAGCGGAGATTGAGATGAGGTATAAGGAGGAAATTCTCTCCTGTGCGGGTGGTGATCCCCTGGGGCAGGTTGCCCCAAGAAGCTGTGGCTGCCCCATCCCTGGAGGTGTTCAAGGCCAGGTTGGACGGGGCTCTGAGCAACCTGGGCTGGTGGGAGGTGTCCCTTCCCAGGGCAGCGGGGGGACTCAATGGCCTTTAAGGTCCCTTCCAGCCCATTCTGTGACTCTACAGTGACACCAGCACCCCCCTGGGCGGGCTCTGCTCAGTCCCCAGTGCTGCCGGGCACAGTGCAAAGGGGCCTTTGGGCAGGTCCCAGAGGTTCCACCTCATTTTGGGGGCAACATCGGGGGTGACGCCACACGTTCCCGCTCTCCCCAGGGTGGGGGGTCATGGCACAGGGGGTGGCTGGGGACAGTGGATGGTGCCAAGGCTGCGCTGAGGCCGGTGCGAGCGTGGGAAGGGCAGGTGCCGGCGGGGACTGCCTCAGCCGGGGTGGGCACCCAGCCGGCATCATTAAAATCATGAAAAAGCTTTTTTTGGCCTTTATGTCGCAGGTAATGGAGACACATCCCTTCCAGGATGGGACCGGGGCAGTGGGGACACAACACTGGGGAGGGACCCGCCGAGAGCAGCGCTGGGCTCAGCCTTGCAGAGGGCAAACACCGAACGGGTTTAAATACCAGGGGGGGACATGGCCGAGGCACATCCCCACGTGGGGCAAAGGGACGGGTGCCGTCAGGGATGTGGGCAACACACCGGCCTCAACCACAGCCGTGCGGTGCAGGAAAGGCGAACACACAGCGCTGATTCCCCGGTGCGTTTCGTCACCTCCCAGCAAACGGCAGCTCGCAGGAGGGTGGGACTGAGGTGTTTAATAGCCCTTGATAGATTATTTTTGGGTTGTTTTTTTTTTTTTTCCAAAAAATTTTGGGGTTTTTTTGAACCCGTGTTAACTTTTTGGCACCTGGACCAGGCACAGGGCAGCGCCAGAGCTGCTGCCGGTGGGAACAGGCGTCTGCACCAGAGGGGACAGGGACCGGTGCGAGGGCAGCGCAGGCGGGCGGGGGGCTGCTAGTGATGGGGGTTTCACACGTTCATTGATGGCATTGGCAGAAGAGCCTGTTAATGAGCGCTGCCGTTGGCCGGGGCTCCTCAGCTGCGACTTATGCAGCGGTGTGCGCTGGTTCGGACGCGAGGGGCCGGTGTTGGGGCAGGGGGGGATTTTGCAGTGTGTGTTGGAGGGAGACATGCTGTGGGGAGGAGACAGTGCCCCCACCGGGAGCGGGGCTGGCTGCCAGGGACCACGATGGAGAAGTCACAGCAGTACCCCCATCCTGCACCCCCACACACACGCATCCCCCCATGGTGCTGAGCGGGGGAAGGGGCTGAAGCCAGGCTGCTCCCATCCCGGGCTGGGGGTCCGGGGGTCCAGAGGGTGCCAG
>NW_009648816.1:246654-247791 GCF_000708025.1 Charadrius vociferus
GGCCCAGGCCCACACCCGCCCCCCCCCCTCCGCCCCTGCATTCCTGGGCAGGGTGCAGGGGATGCTCAGCCAGTCGGGGGGGATGTCACCATTGTGGGGGGGACACAGATCCCCAGCACCTCACCCTCCTCCGACTCATTGGACTGGGCAGGGACATCGATGACGGGACCTGCAGGAGGGCAGAGAGCGGGGGGGGTCAGCGCCCCACGGGACCTCCCCCCACCCCAAGGTCACCCGTGGGGCAGAGCATTGTCACGCACCGCCCCGGGCCTCCCCAGCGAGGGCATCCGCACTGAAGGAGCCGCTGTTGAGGGCATCGAGGCTGGAGGAGTCGCTGCCCAGGGAGTCCCGCGTGGCATCAGCGTTGGCATCGGCACCCGCGAAGCTGAGGGAGGTCAGACCTGCGGGAGAGGTGAGCGCGGCCGCGCTGCGCGCCCCGGCCAGGGAACGGGGGGCTCAAGGGGTGCCGGGGTGCTGCGCATGGGGCTGCGCACCAACACGGGGTCTGTGCCCATGTTCAGGGGTTCCCTGTGTGCAGGGCAGGGGTCTGTGCCCACGCTAGGAGGTCTCTGTGCAGAAGGTGGGGGTCTGTGCATGCATTGTGTGGATCCTGCGCGCAAGGTTGGGGGGATGCACACTGGGCAGGGGTCCGTGCCCATGTTGGAGGGTCCCTGTGCACAAGTTGGGGGTCCATACAGGCAGCACAGGGGTCTGTGCCCACCGGGGAGGGTGTCTGTGCCCATGTCGGAGGGTCCCTGTGCACAAGGTGGGGGTCTGTGCACAGTGGGGAGGGGTCTTTGCCCGTGTTGGAGGGTCCCTGTGCACAAGGTTGGGGGGATACACACTGGGCAGGGGGCTGTGCCCATGTTGGAGGGTCCCTGTGCGCAGGGTGTGGGGCCTATACAGGCAGGACAGGGATCCGTCCGTGCCCGTGCTGGAGGGTCCCTGTGCGCAGGATGGGGGTCTGCGTGTCTCGCCCTGAGCCCAGCCCTACCTTTGCCCATGCGCTGTGCCGAGGTGGTGAGATCGCCTGTGGGGAGGAGAGGGGCATCAGTAAGAGACGGGGGGCACAGACTCCGGGGTCCCACCCCCCAAACCGTGCCCCAGCCGGGGGGTCCGGCTGCCCCTCGCCCTCCG
>NW_009648816.1:249770-250589 GCF_000708025.1 Charadrius vociferus
GGTATGGGCTCCGGCAGCACCACCGGCACTGCGGCTCCGCACCGGCACCTCCACCGGCACCACCACTGGCACCGTGGCTCTGCAACACCACCGCCACCGGGTACCGGCACCGGCATCAGCACCGGCCCGAGTTGCGGTGGAAACCCCTGTACTGCCGCAGGAGCCCCAGAGCGGGACCCTCAGCACCACTTTGGGGACCCCCAGCATCACTTTGCAGAACCCAGAGCCATGACTGGGACCCCCAGCATCACTTTGGGGACCCCAGCACCACTCTGGGGACTCCAGAGCCATGAGCGGGACCCCCAGCACCACTTGGGGGACCCCAGAGCAATGACTGGGACCCCCAGCACCACTTTGGGGAATTCCAGCATCACTGTGGGGACCTCAAAGCCATGACTGGGACTCTCAGCACCACTGTGGGGACTCCAGAGCCATGACCGGGACCCCCAGCACCACTTTAGGGAACCCCAACATCACGTTGGGGACCCCAGAGCCATGACTGGGACCCCCAGTATCACCTTGGGGACCCCAGAGCCATAAGTGGGATCCCCAGCACCACTTTAGGGACCTCAGAGCCATGACCGGGATGCACGGCACCACTTTTGGGACTCCAGAGCCATGAGTGGGACCCCCAGCATCACTGTGGGATCCCCAGAGCCATGAGTGGGACCCCCAGCACCCTTCCCGGGGGCACCCCGTCCCTCACAGCGCCTCACCCCCGGCCCCCGGCCAGGCTCTGGGGGTGGGTTGGAGTCGGGGGGGGGGGGTCTCGTCCCTGCCCCGCACCCCCTCGCACCCCCCGCAGCCCAATCAAGGGCC
>NW_009648816.1:251296-252362 GCF_000708025.1 Charadrius vociferus
GCACACCCCTGGTGAGCCACTATGGTTATGGTGAGGTGGTACAGCCCTGGTGAGCCGGTACAGTGATGCTGAGCTGGTCCAGTCCTGGTGAGCCAGTATGGTTATGGTGAGCCGGCACAGCCCTGGTGAGCCATTATGGTTATGGTGAGATGGTACAGCCCTGGTGAGCCGGTACGGTGATGGTGAGCTGGTCCAGCCCTGGTGAGCTGGTATGGCTATGGTGAGTCAGCACAGCCCTGGTGAGCTGGTATGGTGACAGGGAGCTGTCACAATCCTGGTGAGCTGGTATAGGTATGGTGGGGTGGTACAGCCCTGGTGGGCCGGTACAGTGATGGTGAACCGGCACAGCCCTGGTGATCCAGTATGGTTATGGTGAGTCAGCCTGGTGAGCTGGTATGGCGATGGTGAGCTGGTATGGCGATGGTGAGCTGGTACGTCCCTGGTGAGCCCTTGTGGTTATGGTGAATCAGCACAGCCCTGGTGAGCTGGTACAGTGATGGTGAGAGGGTACAGCCCTGGTGAGCTAGTACGGTCCCGGCAAGCCGGCACAGTCCCTGTGAGCTGGTCCAAACCCAGTGAGCTGGCATGGCCCTGCTGAGCCGGTACAGCACCGGTGAGCCTGTACAATCCCAGCACTGGTGTGCCATTACACCCAGTGACCCACCACAGTCCCAGTGATCCGGCAGAGTCCCAGTGATCCGGCAGAGCCCCGGTGAGCCGGCATGGCCCTGGTGAACCAGCACAGCCCCGGTGATCTGGCAGAGCCCACCCATCCCAATGCTCAGTCCCAGTCCCTGTCCCCCCAGCTCCCTGCGGGTGGTGGGCTCCTGGGGGTACCCAGTACCGGGTCCAGCAGCATGGGTGCCACCGGCCCCAGGCCCCAGTGTGTGCCGGGGTGCCGGTGGGGGACACTGTGACCCCCGCCCCTCAGGGCAGACAAGGGTCCTTTGCCGGGGGCTCAGTGCCCCTTTGTTTGCCTGCGCTGCACCTCAGCGATCAAAGCGGGCGGCCGGTAACCTTGTGGGGGGGGGACAACGACACAGCTCCAGACCCCCCCTGGGGCTGC
>NW_009648816.1:254241-255175 GCF_000708025.1 Charadrius vociferus
TTGGGGGCCACCCTGCGGGGGGGGGGGGACACGACACAAACAGGAGTGGTGAGTGGGACATGGGGATGGGGGTGCAGGGATGGGGACAGAGATGGGGATGGGGACAGGGGTGGGGATGGGGACAGTGACATAGGGACAGGGATGGGGACAGGTGTGGGGATGGGGACAGTGACATGGGGACAGTGACATATGGACAGGGATGGGGACAGGGGTGGGGATGAGCACATGGGGACAGGGGTAGGGACCGGGGTGCAGGGACACAGATGAGGGAAGGTGATGGGGAATGGGAAGTGGGGCTGAGGATGGGGAGCACTGGGAGCACTGGGAGCACTGGTCCCAGACCCAGAAGCACTGGGACAAGTGGGATCAGGGGGAGCACTGGGACCAATGGGACCAGTGGGATCACTGGGAGCACTGGTCCCTGTCCCAGGAGTAGTGGGATCCCTGGGAGCACTGGTCCCAGACCCAGGAGAACTGGAATCACTGGGAGCACTGGGAGCACTGGGACCAGTGAGATCACTGGGAGTACTGGGAGCAGTGAGACCAGTGGGATCGCTGGGAACACTGGGAGCACTGGGACCAGTGGGATTGCTGGGAGCACTGGGAGCACTGAGAGCACTGAGACCAGTGGGATCACTGAGAGCACTGGGAGTACTGGGAGCACTGAGAGTACTGAGAGTACTGGGAGCACTGGGAGCACAGGAACCAGTGGGATCGCTGGAAGCACTGAGAGTGCTGAGAGCACTGGGAGCACTGGGAGCACTGGGAGCACGGAGAGCACTGGGAGCACTGGAACCAGTAACATCACTGAGAGCACTGGGAGCACTGGAACCAGTGGGATCACTGGGATCGCTGAAAGCACTGGGAGCAATGGGAGCACGAATGCCCGGCCCCGGCCCCGGCCCCGCCCCCGGAGCCCCCCGCGCAGGCGCAG
>NW_009648816.1:256746-257592 GCF_000708025.1 Charadrius vociferus
GGTGTCTGGATGAGTGTGAGCACAGGGGTGTGTGAGTGGGGGGTGTGAGCATGATGGGGGGGTGTGAGTGTGTGGGGTTGAGTGTGAGCATGGGGGTGTGTGGGTGTGAGCGTGATGGGGTGGGGGTGTTTGTGAGCGTGGGGTGTGTGATTGCAGGTGTGAGGGTGTGGGTGAGCAGGGAGGTGTGAGTACAGGGGGTGTGAGGGTGAGTGTGGCAATGTGAGAGTGAGCGTGGGGGCTGTGGGTGTGATGGTGTATGAGTGTCTGTTTCTGGTGGGGTGTGAGTGCAGGTGGGGGTGTGTGGGTGAATGCAGGGTGTGGATGTGCGATTGTGAACACGGGGTGTGTGTGGGGGTGTGGGTGTGATGGCGAACACGGAGGTGTGTGTGTGTAATGGTGAACATGGTGTGTGTGGGGGTTGCGATGGTGAACATGGTGTGGGTGGTTGTGAGGGTGAACATGGGATGTGTGGGTGGATGTGATGGTGAAGATGGGGTGTGTGTGGGTGCGATGGTGAACACCATATGTGGGTGTGATGGTGAACACAGGGTGTGTGTGGGTGTGATGGTGCACATGGGGGGTGTGTGCAATGGTGAACACGAAGTGTGTGTGGGTGTGATGGTGAACACAGTGGGGGTGTGGGTGCGATGGTGAAGATGGTGTGTGTGTGGGGTGCGATGGTGAACATGGTGTGTGTGGGTGTGTGTGATGGTGAACACGGGGTGTGTGTGGGTGCGATGGTGAACACGGGGGGTGTGTGGGTGTGCGTGATGGTGAACACGGGGTGTGTGTGGGTGCGATGGTGAACACAGGGGGGGTGTGGGTGTGCGTGATGGTGAACACGGG
>NW_009648816.1:258370-261062 GCF_000708025.1 Charadrius vociferus
TTAAAACTTCCATTGCGCCATGGGAGCAGGGGGCGGGTGCAGCACCACACTTTCAGGAACTGCTTGGCACAGTCGGTCGCTGACCCGTTAGCGAAACGCAGCCGTAATTACCAGGGGAGCTGTGGGTTCTGCTGCCACGAGGGGTGGGAAGGGAAGAATCTTAACGGACATTGCTTGTGCCCTTCGTTAACCGGATAGACAAAAACAATGCAAAGCCCATTTTTGTCCTAACTCTCTGCAGTTTTTCTTGTACTAATTAATCCGTCTCCCTCAAGGTGCGTCAGGGCCTGGTCCCCGGCCCGGGAGTCCCGTAAAGTCCTGTCCTCGCTACGGCAATGAATCCTCTGGCTGGCAGCTTCCCTTCCCGCATCCCAAACCATTCGGTGGGCGCCGGGGAGGAGGTTTTAAAGTGTCTCGGTTAGGAGAGGCTGCTCTGGGTCGGCGGGGAGCTGTGAAATGGGGCGCCGTCCCACTGGGAGGGATCGCTGTCTGCCACAGGTCCCGGAGGAAGAAGAGGAGCAAAGCCTTTAAACCACCGTCGCGGGGAATGCAGCCGCACCAGCTCCTGGGAGACCACGGCACCCTGGCGCGGTGTTTTCAGCAGCTCATGGGTCGGTCATGCCGTGTGCTGGAGGTGCCGTGACGGGGCTGTGAGCTCACCAGCCTTCCCGGCTGGCCGCGGAGATGCTCGTGGGGTAGGAGGTGCCATTGTCCCAGGTTTTAGCTGATTCCTTCTCTGAAATCTCCCTGCTTCCACCGGCCACCTCGAAACCCACTGTGCAATGCAGAAATTTTGGATATCAACCCCTCACTGCTTCCCTTCTCCCCCAAGCGCGGCGTTGACCAAGCTCGCGCCCCCTCCCAGCCTTTCTCCGGGCAGCACACGCTGCCCATGGCGGTTTGAAGTCAGTAATAGGGTGATGGTGCTGAAACGCTGAAGACAACTGGCCCAGCTCCCGCTGTTTGGGACAGGAGGGTTTGTGCAGTGGAAGTGTGGCTGAAAACATAGAATCAAAGTATGGTTTGGGTTGAAGGGACCTTCAAAGACCATCAAGTCATCCCCCCCTGCCCTGGGCACCGACACCTCCCACCAGCCCAGGTTGCTCAGAGCCCTGTCCAACCTGGCCTTGAACACCTCCAGGGATGGGGCAGCCACAGCTTCTCGGGGCAACCTGCGCCAGGGGCTCACCACCCACACAGACAAGAATTTCTCAGATCTCACCTAAATCCCCCCTCTCTCAGTGTCAAACTGTTCCCCCTCATCCCACGGCTCCCCTCCCTGATACAGAGTCCCTCCCCAGCTCTCCTGGAGCCCCTTTAGGCACTGGAAGGGGCTCTGAGGTCTCCTCGGAGCCTTCTCTTCTCCAGGCTGAACCTCCCCAACTCTCCCAGCCTGTCCTCCCAGCAGAGGGGCTCCAGCCCTCGCAGCATCTTGGTGGCCTCCTCTGGCCGTGCTCCACCAGGCCCATGGAGGAATAGATGCAAGACGCCATAGCAAGGAACTGGATGTGAGCGAGGTTGGGGAGAGGGGTTTGGAGGTGCAGGAGAGGGTTTGAGGTGCGAGCGTCCAGGTCAGGATGTGGGAAAAGGGCTGGAGGGTGAGGAGGCAATCTGCCCCATGCCAGCTCCTGCTGGCCAGGGTCAAGTGTTGGAGCTTCTCTGCCCATCCCCCCAGGGGGAATGGCTTTGGGAGCTGGCATCAGCCACGCTGAGCCAGCAGTGGCTGGGCACAGGGGTCTTGGGTTCGTGTGTGAAAAAGGGCAATGTGGGTGGCGAAGGGTCTGGAGAACATGTCTTATGAGGACGTTGTGAGTTTGCAGGAGGGGTCTGCATGGGTTCACCAAGGGGAAGTCATGCTTGACCACTCTGATTGCCTTCTATGAGGGCACGAGTGGCTGAGGGGAGAGCAGTGGACATTGTCTACCTCGACTTCAGGAGAGCTTCTGACACTGTCTCCCATAATGTCCTGTAGGTATGCTGGGCAGTGTGGGGTAGGGCAGTGGGCAGCGAGGTGGATGGAGAACAGGCTGGATGGCAGAGCTCAGAGGGTTGGGGTCAGTGGTGCGGAGTCCAGTTAGAGGCCTGTAGCTCATGGTGTTCCCCAGGGGTCAGCACTGGGTCTGGTCTTGTTCAACTTGTTCATCAATGACCTGGCTGAGGGGACGGAGCATACCCTCAGCAAGTTTGCTGGTGACACAAAGCTGGGAGGTGTGGCTGACATGCTGGAAGGCTGTGCCCCCATCCAGTGACCTGGACAGGCTGGAGAGTTGGGTGGAGAGGAACCTCTTGAAGTTCAACAAGGGCGAGTGTAGGGTACTGCATCTGGGGAGGAATAACCCCGTGCACCAGTACAGGTTGGGGGCTGACCTTCTGGAGAGCAGCTCTGTGGAAAGGGACCTGGGAGTCCTGGTAGACAGCAAGTTGCCTGTGAGCCAACAATGTGCCCTGGTGGCCAAGAAGGCCAATGGCATCCTGGGGGGCATCAAGAAGAGTGTGGCCAGCAGGTCAAGGGAGGTCATCCTTCCCCTCTTCTCTGCCCTGGTGAGGCCATGTCTGGAGCACTGTGTCCAGTTCTGGGCTCCCTGGGTCAAGAAGGACAGGGAACTGCTGGAGAGGGTCCAGTGGAGGCTATGGAGATGCTCAGGGACTGGAGCATCTCTCTGCTGAGGAAAGGCTGAGAGCCCTGGGGCTG
>NW_009648816.1:261559-262916 GCF_000708025.1 Charadrius vociferus
CTGGAGAAGAGGAGGCTGAGGGGAGACCTTCACGCTCTGAACAGCTCCCTGAAAGGAGCAGGTAGCGAGGGGGGGTCGGTTTCTGCTCCCAAGGAACAGGAGGACAAGGGGAAATGGCCTCAAGCTGCGCCAGGGGAGGTTTAGATTGGAGCTTGGGAAACGCTTCTTCCCGGAAAGGGTTGTGGAGCACTGGCAGAGGCTGCCCAGGGCAGTGGGGGAGTCACCACCCCTGGAGGTGTTTAACAGACGGGCAGAGGTGGTGCTGAGGGACATAGGTTAGTGGTGGACTTGGCAGTGTTGGATTAACGGTTGGACTCGATGAACTTAAAGGTCTTTTGCAACCTCAACGACTGTGGGCCTGCAGGAGAGGGGGACGGTTCCTTGTGAGCGGTGGGGTAGGGACAGTGTTTGTGTATGGAGGCAGCTGAGCCCACCCTTCCCCAGCAAATGAGCCCATTTGCCCTCACCCGCTGCCTTTTCACCCTGGTCGCGGCTGTGCATTCACGTGTAACGAAGCAATCGGTCATTTAAACAAATCAGTACGTTCTTGAGCACTTGGCTCCAGAGCCTTCCCTGGTCAGACGATGACTAAGGGCACGTCTGGCCGGCCGTGCAGGGACGCCAGGTCCGTCTCTCGGTGCGCCCCTGCCAGTGCTGGGATTTCAGGCTGGAAACCTGAGCCGGCTGCAGGCAGCCAGCCCGGCTGCGGCAACGCTTCCAGGCCAGACTGCTGCTGGACCTGCATCCCGATCTGGCCAAACTGCTGCCGGACCTGCATCCCGATCCGGCCAAACCCCTCCCAGACCCATCCGTGATGAATTAATATTTTTCTTGGCGTTGTTCAGCCTGGAGAAGAGAAGGCTCCGAGGAGACCTCAGAGCCCCTTCCAGTGCCTAAAGGGGCTCCAGGAGAGCTGGGGAGGGACTCTGCATCAGGGAGGGGAGCCATGGGACCAGGGGGAATGGTGTTAAACCAAAAGACAGGAAATTGAGATGAGATCTGAGGAATAACTTCTTGGCTGTGCGGGTGGTGATCCCCTGGCGCAGGTTGCCTCGAGAAGCTGTGGCTGCCCCATCCCTGGAGGTGTTCAAGGCCAGGTTGGATGGGGCTCTGAGCAACGTGGGCTGGTGGGAGGTGTCCCTGCCCAGGGCAGGGGGTGGACTCGATGATCTTCAAGGTCCCTTCAACCCAAAACACTGGGTGATTCTGTGATTCCCTTTCCCCAGTCACTGAATTCTGAGTGATACTTCCCTTCAGCTCCGAGCCAGCGCTGTGCCCCTGGCTGACCTACAGCCTGGTGCAACATCCCGATTTTGCAGTCTGCATGTCAGGTGCTGTCACAGGAGGGTTTGCAGGT
>NW_009648816.1:262962-270463 GCF_000708025.1 Charadrius vociferus
CAGCTCTGCGCTGAGGACCAGGTGCTGCACCTGGTGCAGCGTTGTTGGTGCTTGTGCGTGTTGGCCGAGCTCCCTTCACGTTTACAGAGTGAGGCTCTTTTACACCAGTGTCGGTAACGCTAAATACCTGTGGAAGTTGTTTGGTTTGATCCTTGCAGGCCTTGTCTCGCTGTTGATAGCTGTGATCATGGGCTGCCACTTGCCATTATTCCCTTCTCCTGGGGAAATCCAGTTTCTAATACGGAAGCTTTATTGATCCTTGCTCTGACACAGCACATCAGCTGGGCCATACACTGTCTCTCAGCCCCACTGTCTGAGCGCAGGAGAACATCTTGGGGAGTTGCTCTGTATTGATTTTTCCCAGCTTTTCTGCAGATGCGCCTGACCCAAAATGTGATCTCAATTATTTTTGTCATCGTCGATGATGGTTGTCCCTGTGGGCCTGCCGACGGCGTCATATGGGGCATCACCGAGCCCCATGTGGTGTCCCAGCCCTGTTACCCGTCATTGGCCAGCGCCGGGTGCTTCTCTCGGGACCCCAGAAGGACGGTGAGGGCTGAGGCATTGTGAACAGGGAGGTCGGATGCGCCCTTTGTGGAGGTGGCTGGAGGTGGTGAGCTGCTGAGCTTCAGAAAATGAAGGGTTACGGTCTTCTCCCACATCAGGGTTGGAAACTGGGGTTTGAAATTGCTCAGAGAAGGCTCACCCGTACCCCGTACCCCTCACCCGCTGTTCCTGAGTAGCCAGTGCTGAGGAGAGGCTTTGGCAGATTTTTAAAAAGCTGTGGTTGTTTTAAGTGTGTTTTAATTGCTCGGAAGTCCAGCGATCGGCTTGCAATCCCTTTCCGTGGGAGAAGCGGGACACTGCACGTGCCCTCGCTGCAGCGGCTGGGAATGACAGGAAAACTGCTTTCTGTCCCTGGGGCTGGATCTGATCTGGATCCTCAACTCTTGGGTTGAGTACCAGCCCTGGCTCCTGCTGACGAACAAATTCCTTCATTTGCAGGTCACCCTCCCTTTCCCTATCTGCGAGGCTGAGACTTCCCCGCTTTTCCCTGCTCCTTACCCCTCCGGGGAGCTGGAGAGTCAGGAGCTGGAGCCATCGGCCCCACCAGAGAGGCAGCATCTCTCCTGGAGACGTCTGTCCTTGCTTTCCCTGCTGCCTCTGCAGAGTTGTCACCTCAGATATAAACCAGCGAGGTTCCTACTCTGTACCACCATCTTACCTTCCTGGGGGCACGCGGCTCATCTCTGCACGGTTGCCTTTACCGCTGCCCGATGCGTGTGGTCAACAGGGCTGTTGGCATCTGAAAGCATCCGCAGCCCAGGGATCTGTTTCAGAATTTTCCCAAGTGTCCCGGGCTCTCCGTGGGGCTCCCCGGGGCTGTGCCAAGGCAGTTGTCCTCACGAACCCCATGGGTGAATGTGCCACTGCGCTGCTAAAAGCTGTGGAGGGGCTGGTTGAAAGCTCCTGAGGTTGGCAGGAGGCAAGACCAGACCTCTGGAGAGGGCAAGGTGGGCTTCATCTTCCTCTTCTCACTGCAGCCTCTGCCCTTCAGCGTTGAGGGCTACAAAGATGATTAGGGGATTAGAGCATCTTTCTTATGAGGAAAAGCTGAGGCACTTGGGGCTTCTCAGTCTAGAGAAAAAGAAGACTGAGGGGGGATCTTATCGATGCTTATCAATCCTTAAAGGCAGGGTGCCAGGGGGATGGGAACAGTCTGTTTCCAGTGGTGCCCAGTGACAGGACAAGAGGGAATGGGCACAAACGTGACCATAGGAAGTTCCATCTCAACCTGAGGAGGGCCTTCTCTGCTGTGAGGGTGGCAGAGCAGTGGCACAGGCTGCCCAGAGAGGTGGGGGAGTCTCCCACTCTGGAGCCATTCCAAACCCGCCTGGACGCCGTCCTGTGCAACTGCTGGAGGTGCCCCTGCTCTGGCAGGGGGTGGGACTGGGGGAGCTCCAGAGGTCCCTTCCAGCCCTGACCACTCTGGGATTCTATGGTTCTGTGACCAGTGCCATTTTGCCCCTTGATGGGGTATTCAAGGAGCTGTGGCCAAGCTGACTTTGCCTGCCCATGGTCTCCGATCTCTCCTTATCCTCCCTGGCTCATCGTGTTCCCAAATCACTATTTTCATGGTTTCTCCCTTGCGTGGTGTGTGGAATACGCTTGTCGATGAGTTTAAGGGAGGACCCGAAGTTGGTCTCTTTGCCTCTGTGCTCATTAAAACCTCACCAAAGAGTGGCAGGGTGACGGGCGGTGCCTGCTGCGCCAACCTCGGGCCTCGTGTGATCCCACCAGGTGGGAATCTTGGCTGGTGGCACTTGCCAGAATCCTCCTGTACCTTCTTAGTTTAGATAAATCCATCTCTAAAGATGCTTTTTTTCATCTGCAACTCCTCAGGACCTTTCCAGCCTTCTGCCCACAGTGGGTTTACACTGTGTCTCCATCACTCTGTGATGGTGAAGGTGCTGCCAAACTCCGGCTGGAGCCCAGTGTGGATTTCTTCATTTTGGCTGCTGAAAATCCCCTGTACCCAGGGGGATCCAGCTGCCTGCGTTGGGCCAGCTGCGTGGACAACCCTGTGCCAAGGGGGTGCCAGCAGCATGTCCTTGAGTGGGGCTCTGTTGGTGCAGCGGCTGCGCCGGGGGACACGGAGGTTCTGAAGAACCTTGAGTGCTGTCTGCAGTGCTGCACCCCACCATATAGAAGGATGTGAAGGTCCTTAAACACATCCAGAGGAGGGCATCAAAACTGGTGACAAGGCTGGAAAGAACATCCTAGGGAAGCAGCTAAGGACTTTGGGCTCATCTGGTGTGGAGAGGAGGAGGCTGAGGGGCGACCTCATGGTGCTCTGCAGCTTCCCAAGGACGGGATGTGGAGAGGGAGATGCTGAGCTCTTCTTCCTAGGATCTGGGGACGGACGGGGTGCCTGGGAATGGGTCAAAGCTGTGCCCGGGGAGGTTTAGACTGGACATGGGAATCACTGGTTAGAGTTGGGAAGAACCTTAAATATCGCCTAGTTCCAACCCCCTGCCATGGGCAGGGACACCTCCCACTAGACCAGGTTGCTTAAGGAAGCATTTCTTTACTGAGAGGGTGGTCAGACAGTGGAACAGGCTTCCTCGAGAGGCGGCCAATGCCCCACGTGCAGCAGCGGTTTAGAGGCATTTGGACAAAGACCTTAAGAACACGCTTTAGCTTTTGGTCAGCCCTGAATTGGTCAGGCAGTTGGACTAAGATGATCGTTGTAGGTCCCTTCCCACTGAAAATATTCCATTCTATTTAAAGGGGGCTTGTAAGAAAGATGGGGACAGACGTTTTAACAGAGTCTGTAGTGATAGGATGAGGGGGAACGGTTTGACACTGACAGAGGGGAGATGTAGATGAGATACTGTGAAGAAATTCTTGTCTGTGAGGGTGGCGAGCCCCTGGCGCAGGTTGCCCCGAGAAGCTGTGGCTGCCCCATCCCTGGAGGTGTTCAAGGCCAGGTTGGACAGGGCTCTGAGCAACCTGGGCTGGTGGGAGGTGTCCCTGCCCAGGGACTCAACGGCCTTTAAAGGTCCCTTCCAACCCAAACCATTCTGTGATTCTACTCTATTCTATTCTATTCCGTTCCGATCCATTCCATGAAACTAAAGCCAATCTGCTGCCAGCCAGTTCATGGTCCTGAAGCTCCGTGTGTGGTGTGACCTGCAGCATGTCTGTGTTTCCTGCCAGCAGCCGTGGTAGCTGCAGCCACGAGGAGAGTAGGAGTGTGTACAGCTGCTGCGTACCTCTTCTCTTCGGAGCAGCTCCAAGATCGAACAACTTACCGGCACGGGGATGTTTTGGTGCTGCAGCCAGCCTTCTGCCCTGCAGTTTGACATTGCCTGCCCTCAGCTGTGGCTTTGTGCGAGGCTGGAGATAACGGTGAGCCTTGCTGGGTCTCACCTACCCGCCCTGGCCGGGGCTGCATGCCCTGGATGAGCTTCAGCCGCCACGCTTTCGGAAGCATCTCTAGCTGCAGCCGCTTCCTGAGGGAACTCTCTGCTCTGTGGGGAAGGTCTTCTCCTCCTTCAGCTTCACTCTTCCTTTTGGGGAGGACCTGGGAGGGTTCCGGAGCCTGTGGCACTTGGGCACTGCACCGGCAGGGCAGGGAGGCGGCAGCCGTGGGCTTTCCCCGATCCTCCCCTCTGCCAGCAGCATGCCCGTGAGCTGAGCGGAGAACCCAGGCTTTGAGGTTGGATGTGGAGCTTCTTCCAGCCTGGCTGTGGTCTCCAGGCTGCTTCTGTCCTCTGGATTTCCACTGCAGCTGCTTTCCCCCATCGTTTCAGTCTACTGAGGTGCTCCAGTTTGTTATCCAGAGCTGGAAACATGGATGTTAGGCTCTTGTTCTCTGTGTCTGCCTGCTCGGCTTGCCTTTTGCTGCTGCCTTCTCCAAAGTCCTGTTGGTGGTGAGTTTATTTAGTGCCATGAAAGCCTGTTGCTTTTCACAGAATCCCAGAGTGGTTAGGGCTGGAAGGGACCTCTGGAGCTCCCCCAGTCCCACCCCCTGCCAGAGCAGGGGCACCTCCAGCAGTTGCACAGGACGGCGTCCAGGCGGGTTTGGAATGGCTCCCGAGTGGGAGACTCCCCCACCTCTCTGGGCAGCCTGTGCCCCTGCTCTGCCACCCTCACAGCAGAGAAGGCCCTCTTCAGGTTGAGATGGAACTTCCTATGGTCACGTTTGTGCCCATTCCCTCTTGTCCTGTCACTGGGCACCACTGGAAACAGACTGTTCCCATCCCCCTGGCACCCTGCCTTTAAGGATTGATAAGCATCGGTAAGATCCCCCCTCAGTCTTCTCTTCTCCAGACTAAAAAGCCCCAAATCCCTCCGCTTTTCCTCATCAGAAAGATGCTCCAGTCCCCTCATCATCTCTGTAGCCCTTTGGTGGACCCTCTCCAGCAGATCCCTGTCCTTCTTGACCCAGGGAGCCCAGAACTGGACACAGTGCTCCAGATGTGGCCTCCCCAGGGCAGAGCAGAGGGCAAGGATGACCTCCCTTGACTTGCTGGCCACACTCTTCTTGATGCCCCCCAGGATGCCATTGGCCTTCTTGGCCACCAGGGCACATTGCTGGCTCATGGTTTTCCTGTTGTCCACCAGGACTCCCATGTCCCTTTCCACCAGTGATCAGCCAGGGCCAGCTGGAGGGTGGTGGTGTGCTGTCGGAAGGTGCAGGGGACGTTTGCCATCCGGGAGAGGTGTGTGGATGGGCTTTGGGGTGAGACAAGTCAGGGTCTCACTAACCGAGTTACCTCTGAGGAGCACAGGGAGTTTGGAGCGGGCAGAGGGAACCAGTGCTGTTCTGGTACAGAGCAACCAGCAGCCCCACGATGCCAGCCAGCATGTCCCAGGGACGCTTCTGGCTTCCTGGGGAGGATGATGGTGGCCTTGACCTTGTCTGGGGATACGAGCTTCTCTCTGAGGGCCATGAAGCCATGGTGGGGCTCCTCTTGGAAGTGACCATCATGGGTGGGATGCTGGTGGTCCATGGGACCATGGGCAGTGCGAGGTTTCCTCCTCCCGGGTCTGTTCCTGAGCTGTGTCACTCGATGGGGTGGTGCAGTGGCAGGAGGGGGGACGTGGTGACCCTCAGCCCCCTTTTCCTATGGGATTTGGAGGGGTGGCTGGCGGGGCTGTGTCTGTGCGGAGGGGAAGGGCAGGGATGCTGCCTATCCTGCCCGCGTTTCATCAGGGGGCAGCTGAACCTTCATCAGGGGCCATGCTGGCTCCTTCCATCTCAACACCTCTCCTAACGCGCCTTACGTTTCGGTCGTGCTGCCGAGAGAAGGAAGGATGGCGCTGAGCACTACTGAAAAAAGATGAAGGAGGTCACCCTTTTAAAGAGAGACCAAATGCTGCATCCCACTTACATTCGTTATTTCCCTTTAAAAATCCTCAACAGATTGCTTCTTGTGGAGGGGAGCCGGGAGCGAACTGCGCGCTGGGGAAGCACAGGGAGCCAGCAAGCTGCTGCCGGTGGTTTTGAGTTAAAAGCGATAAATGCGAGAAGCCAGAGAAGCCCCTGACTGTGGTTGAGATCTCTGAGGCTGGGGCTGCGCGGGTCTGAAAGCTGCCTGAGAGCGCATTGCTTCCATTAAAGCCTTTAGAGGCAAAAAAAAAAACAACCCTCTGAAATTAGCACAGAACAGAGAGGTTAGCTGTTTTTTCCCCCCCCCCAAGCTCTGCTGGTTAAAAATATTTGAAAAGTGGGACAGGATGACAGGATCCCTGGCTTGTTTCGCCCACCTCACGTGTGAAAGCCTTGGGCGCCAGGGAACGTGCCGCAGAGAGTAAACCTGCTTTGGCCGGCGGGGAGAACGGCGGTGCTGGCACGTAAGCGATGGTGCAGCGGATCAGAGCAGGGAAGCGCTTCCCGTGGAGCCTCTGCCAGCCCTGGGACGGTGGGATGGCCACAGGCTCCCGAGCCGAGGCTCTTTAGCTGCTCATGGGATCGCTCTCCACGTCATGGGTGGGTTTCCCCTGTGTGGAGCAGAGGGTTGTGCCAAGGCTGCAGCGCTGACACCGTGTCCTGGGCCGCTGCCTTGTGCCCTCAGGAATGTTCCTGCTATTTTTTTCTCCCTCTCTAATATCTCTGCGGTCGGTCTCTTCTCCCCGTCAGCACTTTTCACCCCAATCCGCAATGCTAGCAATGCCGCAGCGGAAATGTCACCTCTCCGACGGAGCTGGCCTTGCAGGCAGCCCTGGTCCTGCCCGGTGCCTGCCTTGAGGGTGCCGCATCCCCCTACACTGGGTTCTGGGGTCCCAGATGATCTCCCTCGCCACACTGCCAGAGGATAAACGGGAACACCACATCTGCTGCTGCCTGTGCACCGGCACGTTCTCTTTGAAGTCATCAGCCTTGGCTCTTCCTTCTCCCTGGTGCCGTGCTCACCTGGATGGTTTGGAGCGTGTGCCGGTCCTGCCATGCCTTACCTGGGATGTTGCAAGGTGCGGGTAGCACCCCGCTGTGTGCAGAACGGCAGGAGATTCATTCTACCTCCAGACAATTTTCTTTTTCATAGAATGGTTTGGGCTGGAAGGGACCTTGAAAGGCCATCGAGTCCCACCCCTGCCCTGGTCAGGGATGCCTCCCACCAGCCCAGGTTGCTCCAAGCCCCGTCTCAACCTGGCCTTGAACACCTCCAGGGATGGGGCAACCACAGCTTCTTGGGGCAACCTGCGCCAGGGGCTCACCACCCGCACAGCCAAGAATTTATTCCTCATATCTCGCCTAAATCCCCCCTCTGTCAGCGTCAAACCGTACCCCCTGGTCCCATGGCTCCCCTCCCTGATGCATGGCTGCCCTCCCTGATGCAGAGTCCCTCCCCAGCTCTCCTGGAGTCCCTTTAGGCACTGGAAGGGGCTCTGAGGTCTGCGCGGAGCCTTCTCTTCCCCAGGCTGAACCCCCCAACTCTCCCAGCAGAGGGGCTCCAGCCCTCCCAGCATCTCGGTGGCCTCCTCTGGCCCCGCT
>NW_009648816.1:270645-282479 GCF_000708025.1 Charadrius vociferus
TGCCGGCCCCGGGGGCTGCCCCCACCCCGCAGCAGGACCCTGCGCTTGGCCCGGCTCAGCCCCGTCACCTTCACACGGGGCCACCTCTCAGCCCGTCCCGGTCCCTCTGGACGCCATCCCCTCCCTCAGGGGTGTCACCGCACCACTCAGCTCAGTGTCATTGGCAAAGTTGCTGAGGGTGCCCTCAATCCCACTGTCTGTGTCATTGATGAAGACAGTGAACAGTACTGTTCGCAGTACAGACCCCTGAGGAACACCGCTTGTCTCTGATTTTTGCTCTTTGCTGAGCAGAGCGTCCCCGCTCTGCTGCCGGCATCGGTGCACACGCCATTTCACTGGGTCATTGCAGATGGGACCTGGTGGGATTTTTTTTCCATTTTCAGTTTCAGAGTGGTTTTTACACCTCCCCACCCTCCCCAAACCCTTCTCCAGGCCGCGGGGTCCAGGCTGGGCTGGTGGAGCCCATTAACCTGGCAGAAAACTCCTTTTTTTTCCTGGCTTAATGAGCTCCTCTCGCTCCCCCCGGCATTCAGGCAGTGGGGGACAGCAGCTTCTGCAGCGGCGGAGAGGCCCGATCCTGTTCATCCAAACCCCAGCTCTGCTGGCAGCTTACAAGCAGCTGCCTCCCTCCGGCTCTGTACCAGCTGGGGAGCTCCTACCTTCCAAGATGCTGATTAACCCTTGCGGAGGATATTAAAAATGCAAAAGGACTCTCTAAATGCTGCGTGCTCCTTGCCGTTCAGTGTTCCCGTTGATTTATGGACTTGCCGTGACAGGGCCTGCGGGTGATTTCGCTACGGCGAGAGCAGAGCCCGGGCTGCTGTGTCAAAATATATTCTATTTTGGGTAAAAGACCGACTGCAGGGCTTAGTTTCCCATTGCCATGGGAGGACAGGGGACAGCCAGAGCAGCGCTCCCAAGCCCACGGTCCCAACTGCCGGAGGTCCGTCTGCTCAGCACCATGTCCTGCCTTCTGTTGGCAGGGAGCCGTGGTTTTGGTACCAGTCCATGTTTGCCAGCTTGGGTTGTTCAGCCGAGACATTTCTTCCATGGCTGTATATCCCCTTTCCTTGGGCGCTGCCCAGAGGACAGCAGGCAGCTGGGCTGGCTCGCAGCGGGACTCGTGGCCCACTCCTCCGCGGCCCAACTGGCTGATGCGGCACATTTCGCCATGTGGTGGTGCCTGGAGGGTTCCGGCTCACCTGCACGTACCGGGAGCTGCCCAGAGGGACCAACAGCAAGAGGAAAACGTGTGGTGTCACCAGGGGTGGTGGGCTCACATGTGGTGTCACCAGGGCCGGTGAGGTCACATGGAGTGTCACTGGACTGGTGGGCTCACATGCGGTGTCACCAGGGCTGATGAGGTCACATGTGATGTCACTGGACCGGTGGGCTCATGTGCAGACTCACCGGGCCAGTGGGCTCACATGCAGTGTCACTGGACTGGTGGGCTCACATACGGTGTCACTGGGCCAGCGGGCTCCTGGAGAGCTGCTGGTGTAGCGGGTCGGGGTCTTGCTGCGGATCTGCGTGTCTTGCGTCGTTCCCGGTTGTTGGGGAATGGAAAAGCTCTGTCCCCTGTGTCCTTGGGGAGGTGACAGGGTTTGGCACAGAGCTGCTCTGCCAGGGCCAGCTCTAACCTCTGCTCGTGGCGGGCGCTGAGAGCTGCTGCCATCCCTCGGGGAGAGGCACAGGGTGGGCAGAGCTCCCTTCCCCATCCTGGACAGAACTGCCTTCTCTGTCTGTGTCTCCCTTTCCCAGCTCTGTGGAGTTTGGCCCCGTCTTGCCACTGCCACCTTTTTCTGTCAGCATCTCTTTTTTTTACCATTTTCCTCCCGTCGGGGAAGCAGGCTGAGGCCAGCGCTGGCAGGTTCGGGGAGGACCTGGTGGTGCTCGCTCCTTGCTGCTGCAGGGCCGTTCGGAGCTGGAGAGCCGAGGGAGGTTTCTGCCTTTGGCTCGAGCGGCGGGCAGAGCGGTTTTGGGGTGGGGTGGGGGGGAGAGGGCTGGGCTGGGAAGGGGCGTGAAGGCGGACAGCTCAACTGTCGGCTCTGCGGACCTCGGAGCCTGCTCCCCAGCAGAGACCTGCTGCCAGGAGGGTGGCCCGGGGGGGTGCCGCGGGCATGGGTCCCCTCCACTCTGCCCGCTGCGGGGCTGAGCCGTGCCGCCTCCTGCCCACCCTCGTGTTCTGCAGCCCACCCACTCCGCTCGGCAGCCCCGACACGCGCCCCCTCTTTCCCCTGTTTCTCTCACAAGTGTGCCTTGGTCTCATGCCAATTCATGTGTGTTTGTGTTTTTAGGGTGATTGAGGTACTGCGCCTCTGGCCGTGGAAGCATGTCGGGGCCAGTGCCGAGTCGGGCCAGGGTCTATGCAGACGTGAACACTCAGAGACCCCGCGAGTACTGGGACTACGAGTCGCACGTCGTGGAATGGGGGTACGCCTGGGAGATAGGAGGGGGACCTACGGCACGGCCTGGGCGCCGGCGCTGTCGCCGCTCCAGCGGAGCCGGGCACTGGTGTTTCGGTTTTTGGCATTGGGGATGGCGCTGCCCGGGGCGGGCCATGGTGGGAAGCAGGTCCCCATTCCCGAGGGAGCCCTGGGCTCCACCGCAGCTTTGCAAGTGGAGCCACTGGTATTTAAGCATTTAAAACAGCGCCGGGTGCCTGGCGTTAAGCACACAAGTAAGAGCTTAATTAAAGAAGCGTGATGAGGGTTTGGCTTTTACTGCTGGGAAGGGTGGCTACGACAAAACCTCAGCGCTGCTGGCCCCAGGCCGCCGACAGGAATAGCGGGGAACAACAACAGGGAGCTTGGGAATGGTACTGGAGAGCGAAGAGGAGCTTGAAAGGATGAAGGTGAAAGTCTTGTGACGTTTTTTTTTTAATCAGAGTTCCCCTGAGGACTTGAGCCTCTGAGAACTTGAAATGAAGATGACCAGTTGATTGTTTTGTACAGCAGCTGGCTTGCCGACGGGCCGGGCAAAGGGCCAGCAGGGGCTCCTCAGTTATTAACGTAGCGCTCGTCAGCGAGAAACGGCTCCTATGCTCAGCGGCACCGTCCTTCCTGAGCCGCGCGCCCAGTGCTGAAGGAACGCTGCCAGCCAGGGACGCAGGCTGCTCTTTGTTGGGTGGTCATGGTAAAATCTATAAAATAAGTCTTTAATCTATAAAATAAGTCTTTTAGCTGAGGCTACGGTGTCGGCCTGGGCACCGAGGGACACGTTCCCCTGCTGCGGCCAGCAGCTGGCAGTGGGGTTGCTGCCGGGGCCAGATTAGGAGCTCTCCCCGGTGCTCTCCCTCCTCTCTGCTCAGACCCCGGCTAGCTGCAACGCGTGCCGGTCACTGGTACCGGTGACCTAGAAATGAAAAGCTTTTTATCCACTTCCAAATCCCCTGCGGCAGGCAGAGCCCTGGGGAGCCTTCAGGCTCTCCAGGACGGTAATTCCATGTCTTCTGCGAGCATCCTGCAGGGTTTTTTTTCACCCGAACAATCCTTGCAGTGGATGTTTTCCCCAGCGTTGACCCCGTCTGGTTCATAGCGAAGACGAATTAATCCTCCCCATCTGTAACGCGTGGTTCACCACGCTCCCTTTATTCGCGTTTGCTGAGCGTGACCTTCGGTTGAGGAGCGGAGCAGCCTGGCGCGGTTGGTCGGTTGCGCCGGGCCGCGGCTCCGCTGCCCATTTGAACTCTCCTTCTTTTCCTCGAGGTGCTGACAAGTCATCTCCTGTATTGTCTCTGGTAATTAGCAATTTGTGAAGTCAAGCTTTTGCAGCCTGTGATGCCCTTTCTTTCCTCAACTTGTTTATCCTTATCAAACCACCGGGGGCCCTGCGCCTGCCCTCCTTGGTGGAGCAGAAATAACTGCCGATACTCCTGCTGTTTCCTTCGGTCCCCTCAGGTCGCTTTGGTTAGACCTTTGTGGATTTAAATACGTGGAGGTTTTATGGGTGAGAGTTGCTTTAATTTCTTCCGACTTCTTGTATGGAATATTCATTTTTACAAATCCTGGGGGGTGCGAGATCCTTCGCACCTCAGCGTAAAGGAGGGGCCCTAGGGGAATTTTTACACCAGGTATTTTGTCAGTCTCTGCCATTAACTGGCGGCTGGTGGGCTCTGGGGTTTCAGGTGAGCTAGTCCTTGCAGCCCACTGCCTCCTCTTCATAACTGGGAAGAGGGAAAGGTGGAAAGGCATCGTCTCTGCTGGGAGGAGAGCTAAGGCTGGGTTGGGAGCGTGCCAGCGTTGCAAGTTGGCAGAGGCATTTTCGGCGTGCTGGAAGGGTTTGCCTGCAGGGCTGTGGTACCTGCAGGTGTTGGGGGGGGGGTGCTGTCCCCGAGCTCCCCGTAACGCCTGTGAGGTGGTCTGGTGTCCATCTCCACCTGGAAACTGCTGAGCCAGCACTCTGCCAGCAGCACTGCGCTGCAGCCGTGCTCGCCGGTGGGTTGCCGGTGGGTTTGCATGCCCCTCTGCGGTGGTAACTGCTTCTCGCCAGTCCTGGGCACCATGGTATGCTGTAGCTCTCCTCTTACCATATTCTGACCCCCCCAGATCTTGACCTTCCCTTGGGAGAAGTGTTGTCTCTAAAGCAAACAGTGCTCTGTTTTGAGCCGGCCGCAACCTCTTCATCTCTTATTTCTCTTGTTTCCTCAACAGCAACCAAGATGACTATCAGCTTGTGCGGAAACTCGGCCGGGGCAAGTACAGTGAAGTCTTTGAAGCCATCAACATCACCAACAATGAGAAAGTGGTTGTGAAAATCCTCAAGGTAGGTGTGTTTGCCTACCAGTGTGTTCCTCTGCCAACGCTTCTGCGTCTTCCCCTCCTTCAACTGCCCTCTCCGTTTGAAGCGCTCTGTTGATACTTGGGTGATCTCATCTCAGCTGAGTCCCCAGGGCAAAAGTTTCAGCTAGCTTCTCTCCTTCCCAAGCAATCCAGAGTTACGGAGCCATGGATGGGGTTGGCTGCTGGCGCTCTTTCACTGAATTACACTAGTCTTGCGTACCTGCTTCCAAGCAAACCAGAGCTTGGAGCAGGGAGGCAGGGAGGGCAGTGGAGGCAGAAGGAAAGTCCTGTGCCCAGCTTCATATGGGTGTCCTGCCTGTGTCCCCTCTGCCCGCCCTCTCTGTCACCCGCTGGTGTCACCGCTGCGAGGTGGGTGGTGATCTCCTCCTAACAGGCAGCTGCACCTCAGCAGCGCTCCGGGACTGCGGGTCCTTGAGGGAACAGGCTTTTTTGGGGCCTGTTTCACGTCACAATCTCACCAGTTCGGCACAAGTTCTCGTCCTGTTCTGATCCAAGTTCATAAAATCCTGCGCCAGAGTGAGAAAAGAGGAGTGCAGAGATCTTTCCCGGCATGAGCAGAGCAGCGTCTCGCAACGGAAGGTCGTTGCACCACACAATGGCTCAGCCTGTAAGCTGGAGACGATTCCTGCCCTGGGGATGAGCACAGGGACACCCCCCTGCCCCAGGAGCTTGGGCAGGGCACGCAGCCCGCCGGTAGTCCTGCTTCTCCCATTTCGTCGCTTGTTAGGCTCACAGGCTGCGTTTAGCTTGCGGTGGCAAGCTAATTTCTGTGGTCTCACCAAGCCATGTGTAATTACAGTCTGTAGGATGCATGAGTGATATAGCATGGGGACGGTCTGAAGAATACTGCCTTTGCAAGAGGAACGGTGGAGGTGGAAGGAGTATAGCAATTAAGGAGCACAACAGAAACACACATTAAGAAAAGCTCGGGATGGGTTACGAGTGAGGAATGTCCTCATTAATATATTCACGCTGTATCTTGCCCAGCCTGTGATGGAGAAGCAGAAAGCTAGCTGGAAAGGCAGAGAGAGCACCCCATCTTCCGAGGCGGGACAGAGACTCAGGTCGGCTTCTGGGGGCACATCAGAGCATCTGGGGGCACACCTGCGGCCATGGGGAACGTCCCTGGGTAGCGTGGGCCAGGCTGCGTGGGAGGCAGCTCTGAGGAGTGACAGAGGCGTGGATGGGCTTGGCTGCTACAGCTCTTTCACTGGATTAGGCTTTTCTTGGGTAACCGTTTCCAAAGTTTCAGTCAAAGGTTAAACCTGGGACTTGGGAGAAACTGAGCTTGCTCTTTGAAACGTTTTGTTGTAGGAAAAGAATCTCCCAAATGTGGGAAACTCCATTCCTTTGGAAGCAGAGAGCTGTTAACAGGGATGAGCTCACAGGGTGCCGTTCTGCACGGCGATTTGGGTGATTGTGGCGTGGAATCACGCTTCCTCCGTTCTTCCATGGGGCTGGCATGGGGCTGGGTGACACTGGGTGCCCTGTGTGGGGATAGCCGCTCTCCTGGGGACGCAGAGCCCGCTCCGCTCAGGGTCAGACACGAGCTGCACGGACCTAGAGAATGTGCCTGCTCCTCACAGTTTCTTTTGCACCACTGAAGAACCTCGCACTCCTTCGCCCTTCTCCTGCGGTGTGTGCCAGAGTGGTGGGAGAGGGCTGTCTGCTGGTAACGGGCTCTCGTTTTCTGTTTTATCAGCCTGTGAAAAAGAAGAAGATCAAGCGTGAGATTAAGATCCTGGAGAATCTCCGAGGAGGCCCCAACATCATCAGCCTGCTGGACATAGTGAAAGATCCTGTGGTAAGGAAGGGGAAGGGGCAGCTCTGGACACCCGCTGCTGGCAAGGTTTGAGGGAGTCCTTCGCAATCTTTCCCACCCCGTGAATTAAATCTGAGCTCGGACTGACTCCTTGGCCCACTTGGCACCCATCTGGCAGACAAAATCGGCCCAGGGAGATCTCTGCGCCTGTTCCCCGTGCAAGCGCTGCTGAGGCGGTAGACAAGAGGGGAGAAATGGAAGGAGATATTTTTGGCTGATCCAGTAGTGGCAGGGGGAGGAGGGCTGCGCCTACAGCGCCGGCTGCTCTCAGTCCCGAAACAGCGGCTGGGGGCACAGGATGCCTTCTCCCCGGTGGGTTGTTCAGCTTTCAAACCACCCGGGTCTTGTGCTGCAGGAGTTTTGTCAGGAGACCCTTGCCGGGTGCCGGTGCTTCTGTTGGAGGCAGTTCGGGAGGGATCTCCCTGGAGTCCTTGAGGAATGCTGGCTGGATTAGGGACCTGCCTACCACCGCAGCGTCACAAACCGCTGGTTTCTGTGTGCTGGGTGACGTTCCCTGCCTTTGTGAAGGCTGAGGAGAAGGACGGGCAGTGGCCAACATATGTGAACTGGCAGAGGTTGCGGTTGTGCCATCCTCAAACCGATAAGGCTGAGGGAGGCTGTCTTCCACCTTCGTGCCTTGGTGCTCTGCGGTGCGCCAAGATCCTTTGCTCCTCCTGCAAACCGATGATGTTTCCTTTGTGGCGCTTCCTACTCTCACGGCTCTTGCCCCGGGGTGGCTTTTACCTCTGTTATCCCCGCAGAGATGGGGTATCCCACCATCCCCCGCTGGTTTCTGATCTGGCCAGTGTGATCCGGGCAGGATTGTGGGTTCTGCGGTGGGCTCTGCTGCCCCGAGTCGGGGCAGAGGGACAGGTAGGACCCAGAGGGTCTTGGGGAAGCGTACTTTTTGGCAGCGGAGGTAAGAGCTTTACACGGCAGACTGATAAAAGCTGTGGTGTTTATGTAGCACAGCTGAATCTCTCCAAGGCCCATGACTTCGTGCCGCCTGCCGTGCTGATTAAAAAGCTGCATTAGGATGAATTAGCAGGGCGTATTTGAGCCAATTTTAATCCTCTGACGGGCCGTGAAAGGCAGCTGTTTGTGGGGAGATAGCAGTGAGCGGGGGCCCTGGGGACAGGATCTCGCTCCACTGCTCCTTTTCCAGACGGGGTCTGCAACACCGGTGATGTTCGAGGTGACAGAGCATGTTGTAGGGAAGGAGAGAGGACAGATTACACGGCCGGCATGCGGGGCCATGCTGCTGGGAACTGGGGACGTGGGCTCTCGGCATCGGGGTGGGTGGCCGTTTTGGGGGAGCAGCAGATCGAAGGACTGCTGAGGGTGATGGCCTCTGCAGAAGGGCTGGGGGTGGTCTCTGGACAAAAGGGCTGACCGCGCTGTGTTGGGGCTGTGAGGGGCTGCGCAGACAGAGAGGGGGGGGTTTCTGCCTGCACACAGACCTTGGGAGTCCTGCCTGGAGGTCCAACATCCCTCTGCGAGATCAAAGAGAAAGGGGAAGGGGTGGGGAGAGCCCTACATAAACAAACCCTATAGAAACAAGTCAGAAAATGTGACAGCAGCTCGCTCGGCTCCCTGGGGGGGGGTGTCTGTGTGCCTCCTCCACTTACAGTGTTTCTGAAAATGCTGCTCGGCTGCGGTGGTTTGGGCAGCCCTGGCTGGGGCGGTGCAGCTCCCCCACTGCCCCCTTCTCCTTTCTGCCGGAGTTTCTGTGAAGTCTTTGTGAGATCGGGTTGCTGCTGGCTGAGGCGAAACGAGGGAGCCCCATCCCAGGGTATAACCGTAGCCAGCCCTGGCCATGCTGGCAGGCACCACACTCACAAACCAGACCTCCAGCACTCCCTTGCTTCCCATCTTGCCCTGACCCAGCTTGGCCAGGTCCCCTTCGGCAACCAGAGGTGGGTGAATTGATCCCAGTGGGTACATACAAAGCACATGCACATGTGGTGGTGTAAAGATCATAGAATCATAGCGTGGTTTGGGTTGAATGGACCTTGAAGATCATTGAGTCCCGCCCCGCCCTGGGCTCCCACCAGCCCAGGTTGCTCCAAGCCCCATCCAACCTGGCCTTGAACACCTCCAGGGATGGGGCAGCCACAGCTTCTCGGGGCAACCTGCGCCAGTGTCCCACCACTCTCACAGGAGAGAATTTCCTCCTCAGATCTCACCTAACTCTCCCCTCTATCAGGGTCAAGCCATTCCCCCTGGAGCCATGGCTCCCCTCCCTGATGCAGGGTCCCTCCCTAGCTCTCCTGGAGCCCCTTTAGGCACTGGAAGGGGCTCTGAGGTCTGCGCGGAGCCTTCTCTTCTCCAGGCTGAACCCCCCCAACTCTCCCAGCCTGTCCTCCCAGCAGAGGGGCTCCAGCCCTTGCAGCATCTCGGTGACCTCCTCTTGCCCTGCTCCGCCAGGTCCATGTCCTCATGTTGGAGGCTCCAGAGCTGGAGGCAGTGCTCCAGATGGGGTCTCACTGGAGTAGAGGGGAGGAATCACCTCCCTGTAGCTCCTAATGCGCTGGATGCTGCTAAATGCTAGGCAACACTCCCGAGAGCAGCTCGTGCAGCCGTGTGTGTTGCAGTGCATGCAGGACCCAGGGTGGCGAGGGCAGGAGCTCCCGGGGGGGTCCAGGGGGCGTCCGTAGGCTGGAGACAGGGCAGCTGCCCACCTTCCTGCCCCCTTCTGTGCTCTCCTGCCTTGAGGAAGACTAAACCTCTCTTTTCTTTTCTGTGTTTCAAACTGATATCGCTGCCCCACAGTCTCGGACGCCTGCCTTGGTCTTTGAGCATGTCAACAACACAGACTTCAAGGTGAGCGACCACCGTCATTGCAGACACCTCCTGAATCTGATCATGGTGTGTCTCAGAGAGCTCCTCCGGGTTCTGCTGCAGAGCAGGCACCACACCTGGGCTACCAGGGGGATTCCCAACCGGCTCTGACGCTGTCTGGTGGCCCGGAGGGAATAGTCCTCTGTTTCAGAGGCACATGGTGGCACAGAAATGGCTGGCATCTCTGTCTCGGAGGGGCCAGGGGATTTGGAGCTGCAGCCAGCTGCTCTTTTTTACATTTTACAGTTAAGGGAAGAGCGAGGGGTACAGTGCTGGTGTTGGGGATTGTGTGGGCGCATCCCCAAGTCTCTCTTGTCGGCCACGCTGCTCCAGCAGTTGGCCATCGTGGGCTTGTGTTTGCAATCTGGTGTTGGCCAATTTGCCAGCTTGGGTTTGTTGCAGCTTTCGTCCTGGGCTGAGTGGAAGGAGACAAGGAGGGTGATCGAGCTGGGCTGTAGGAGTTGGTAAACCAGCAGCCGCTTTGCCTGTGGTTGCTCAGTTCTGTTTTCATTGAGTAATTAATGCGCTGTAAGTCCCATTGTGACCCCTTTTCTCCCTGATTCTTGGCCCCAAGGCTTGCCCCAAGGGCTGTCTTGGGCAATTGTTCTCTGGGTTTTGCGAGGGCAGTGAGGCATGCTTTCCCATCCTCATCCCCTGTCCCCAGGATGGGAGACTGAATCCATCCAGGTGCTGGGTCTCACTGGGGTCCTGAAACTCCCTGCTCCCCTTCTGGGTGGAAGCAGGGAGGGCACACGGACATTCCAAAGGTTGGTGAGCCAGACCGAGAGGCTGCCTCCTCCCTGCCATGTGCATGGGGAAATTCGGGGTGCAAAGCGGGTACAAAGCTGCCCGCGTGCCGTCTGGCTGCTTAGTGCCTCTGGGTTCGAGTTGTGGCTCCACGAGTGTCTGCGGCTGGTGCCTCCACGAGGAGCCTGGCTCCTGCGCACGGCAGTGGTGGCTCACAGAGTCAGCATGCTGTGTTTTGTTAACCTGTCTCTTTGTCTCCATCCTTCCAGCAATTGTACCAGACGCTATCCGATTTTGACATCCGGTTCTACATGTATGAAATCTTAAAGGTAAGCTCCCAGGGATGGCTGGGAAATCCATAGTCCCAAAGAAAACCTTCACCCGAGCAGAGACCTGCTGCTAAATCTCCCCCAAGGAGTCCACATGCGGCAGTGGGCGGTAGAGAGTGAAGCTTATTTGGCTACTAAACCCTGCTGGACCATTGCCCGGACGTTCACGTGAGGTGGCTTCTTGGGCCACCGTGCAAGGGGAGGCTCAGAGGCAGGTGGCTGTGGAGCACGCTGGTGAGGGGCTCAGAGTGCAAGGTCACCCTGTCCTTGAGAAGCAGAAGTCATCTTAGTTATCTCCCTGGCATCCTCTCACAAGACTTCTGCCTCCGCTGGGACCTGCTTTTGGAAGCGGCTTTGGTTGTAGGCCGCCGTCGGGGCCAGGGCCACGCTGGAGCCTGTTTGGGTGGTCAGTGGGAGAGCCAAGGGCACGGAAACCCTATCCCAGAGCGTTCCTTCCTGGTCCCAGCCATCCCCGCTGGCAGAGACTGGCCAGGATCGACTGCAGTGTCCCGTCTGCCAGGCTTCGGTCAGAGCAGGCGCTTGCAGGGAGATGGCAACCTTTGAAGGAGGTCTCCTTCGGCGTGACGTCTCCCCCGGCAGGGCTGGCACAGGGCTGGAGAGGGAGGTGGGGTTTGCCCCCCATCGCTGCCGCTCAGTCACACTCCAGCTCTTGGGTTTGGGCTGGGACATGGGGCTGCAGGGCGGATTTTAGTGGTCTCCTCCCAGGAAAGGTGACAGTGCCATGCCGGACACTGCGCCAGAGGTGACTGCAGAGGATCTGGAATAGGTCCAAGGTCTGGAGGTCCCTGGGGAATGCGTCTGTGCTGTTAGGACAGGCATCACGGCAGCAGGGGCTGACCTCAGTGCCGCCCAAGGGAGCCGGCTGGCTCGGTCCCACAACGGCCTCGGGGTCTGTCCTTCGCCGCCGGCTCTGCTGCCTCCGACCACAGCCTCTCGGCCCAATCCTGCTGCCTCCGCAGGCAGAAGGAGGCCTTCTGACAGCACGCGTTCTGTCTGCAGGCCCTGGACTACTGTCACAGTATGGGTGTCATGCATCGAGACGTCAAGCCACACAACGTCATGATTGACCACGAGCACAGAAAGGTACGGTCAGGCCCTGGCTCTGCCGGCTCCTGTGCTCACTGTCACGGGGCTGAGCAGAGGCTGGTTGCTCTTAGAATTGTAGAATCACAGAATCGCTGAGGTCGGAAGTGACCTTTAAGATCATTGAGTCCAACCGTTAACCCAACGCTGCCACGTTACCACTAACCCATGTCCCTCAGCACCAGCTCT
>NW_009648816.1:282695-287509 GCF_000708025.1 Charadrius vociferus
TCCGCTGCCCTTCTCTGGACACGCTCCGGCCCCTCAATGTCTGTCTCGCCGTGAGGCCACTCAGCTGCTGGCAAAGAGCCTTTGTGCCCACAGGAGAACCACCCGTTCCCTTTCACCCTCCTGCTCTCGTTGCCAGTGCAGACTGCCCGCCCCAATCCCGCCTGCAGCGGCTGCCGACCCTTGCGGTTTCGGCAGGGAAATGTTCCCTGGCATGGTTAATGCAGCGTGGTCCTGCCCGTCTCCGGGTCGGGCAGGAGAGCATTGCCCTGACGTCCCGGGCTGGGCCCCCGCAGAGCCCAGTGCGGGGAGGGGGGCTGAATTTGCAGCTGTTTGTTTGGAAATACAGGTGACCGTAAAACCCACACCTGTGGCCAGTAAATTCCCTTTATTTGCCACCTGTTTGGGGCTCGTAAATGTAACTTGGGAATTCTTCCAGCACCTCCTGTAGCCACCGGCCAGCTGGGACCTCAAATAAAAAAGACTTCAAAAGGCGCCTGCTCAGGCAGGGGGAGCTGGGCGTCTCTGCGTGGCACAGGCAAGGCCTCTTGGAACTGGTGAACGCCCCTGTTATCGGAGCAGAAAGGGGCTGAACCCCCTCCCCAGTGCTCTTTGGGCACCGTGCCCTTTGAAATCTTCCCCGTTATCACAGCCTGGTATCGCCCTGCCTCTGACCGGCTGCACTTTGTTGTAACTGCTGTGCTCACAGACATCCGAGCTCAGCCAGTCCTTCATTCTCCCCAGACTAATGTTAAAACTGCTGGAGAGGCTCTTTGTGGACAGTAGATGTCATGTATCTCCATTTTATAAAGGCCAGGGAAACACGGCTTAGGTACAGTTTAGAATCAGAATCAAAGAATGGTTTGGGCTGGAAGGGACCTTCAAAGGCCATTGAGTCCACCCCCTGCCCTGGGCAGGGACACTTCCCACCAGCCCAGGTTGCTCAGAGCCCCGTCCACCCTGGCCTTGAACACCTCCAGGGATGGGGCAGCCACAGCTTCTTGGGGCAACCTGTGCCAGGGCCTCACCACCCGCACAGCCAAGAATTTCCTCCTCAGATCTCACCTAAATCCCCCCTCTGTCAGTGTCAAACTGTTCCCCCTGGTGCCATGGCTGCCCTCCCTGATGCAGAGTCCCTCCCCAGCTCTCCTGGAGTCCCTTTAGGCAGTGGAAGGGGCTCTGAGGTCTGCGTGGAGCCTTCTCTTCTCCAGGCTGAACCCCCAACTCTCCCAGCAGAGGGGCTCCAGCCCTCACAGCATCTCCGGGGCCTCCTCTTGCCCCGCTCCACCAGGTCCATGTCTCTCCTGTGCTGAGGCCCCCGAGCTCGAGGCAGTGCTCCAGGTAAGGAGTACTGTAGGTATACAGCTGCTGGAAAGCCGTAATTAGAGAGTAATTAGCAATGGTTTGCTGTCAAAGTAGATGGCAGCGCTGCCCTGGTTCCATGGGGATTGTCCTAGGCCTGATGCTGCTCAGTATTAATGATCTGGCTGATGGACCAGAGAGCGTGCGTCTTCTGCAGGTTTAACGAGCGAAGCTGGGGAGGGCTGCGAGTCCCCTGGAGCTCAAAGCGATCCTGGCGAGGTTGAGGAGAGGAGGGGCACGTTGATGGCTGCAAACACACGAAGGGGCCACTGGAGAGGCGAGCACCAGTTGCATGTCCCCGTACCAATGTCCTCTCCCCTTCTCCTCCAGCTGCGCCTGATCGACTGGGGACTGGCAGAGTTCTACCACCCCGGCCAGGAGTACAATGTGCGGGTGGCCTCGCGGTACTTCAAGGGACCGGAGCTCTTAGTAGATTACCAGGTACGTCCCGGCAGGGTGCAGCCCCTCGTGCCGACAGCAGGGCCTGCGGTTTGGAGGTGATGCTGGCATCCTGTGGTGTCCTGCTGCCGTGCAGCCCCAGGGGGCTCTCCTGCACCCGGACACGTGCCCGGCAGGTTACAACCTGTAGCCGCACCTGAGTGGGACAAGAGAAACCCAGCTACAACCCCCACAGGCTGGAAAGACCCTTGAGCGATGGGTGTAACCTGCCCGGAGTGAAGTTATTGGGGAAGATTAGAATAAAAGCCAATATCCGCTGCCCTCCAAACAGCCCTTGGGGTGCCTGCTCTTGGCTGGGTGGCGTCTTGCCCACAACGGCTGAGACCGCTTCAGGGTCCGGACCTGAAACCTGTGTTGGAGATAGTCCTGGGCAAAGCAGAGCGGAGGAGCTGCCGGCTGTGGCACCCAAAACCAACTCTCTCTGCCGTCCTCTGGGAGGGGGCTCAGTGCATCTCCCCCTTCCTGGCCCATCCCTGCAGCCTGGGGGGCTCCCGGAGCTTCACTGACGGCCCCTCTCTCTCTCTCTTCTCGGCTTTTCCAGATGTACGACTACAGCTTAGACATGTGGAGTTTAGGCTGCATGCTGGCCAGCATGATCTTCCGGAAAGAGCCCTTCTTCCACGGTCATGACAACTACGACCAAGTGAGCTCCTGGGGCAGCATGCTGCCCGCTGCCCCCACTGCCCCCCTTGTCCCGCAGACCCTCCCAGGGCGCTGGGCAAGCGCTGGACCAGCGTGGCAGCCTCCCACACTGGCACACACATGCCGCCTCCGCATGCTGCCCCCCCATCTCTCCGTCCCCTCCCCGCGCCAAGGTCTCGGTGCTCCCTGCCTCTCTCATCCCTCTGCTTTCTGTCCGAGGGAGGAGCGGGTGAGCCGGCACCTAAACCTGGGGGTGGCGAAGCACTGGTTGTACTGGGAGGTGCTAAGAGGAGCCATCTGCCTGATCCGCCTGCTGCTGGAGGGGCTGTAGGCGAGGGGCAGCTCAGGGGCTGAGCTCCGGTGTGGTTACTCCAAACGGTGCTGCTGCCAGAGTGGGGTTCATGGGATGGTCTTCAGAGCTGGCTGGTGTTTCCCGGTTGTATAGCGCACGTAAGCTGAGCCAGCAAGCACCGGCATGCCCGGCCGGCTGTGGGGAGACCTGCCAGCCCCTTCCAGTGCCTAAAGGGGCTCCAGGAGAGCTGGGGAGCGACTGCATCAGGGAGGGGAGCCATGGCACCAGGGGGAATGGTTCGACACTGACAGAGGGGAGACAGAGATGAGATATTGGGAATAAATTCTCTCCTGCGCGGGTGGTGAGCCCCTGGCACAGGTTGCCCCAAGAAGCTGTGGCTGCCCCATCCCTGGAGCTGTTCAAGGCCAGGTTGGACGGGGCTCTGAGCAACCTGGGCTGGTGGGAGGTGTCCCTGCCCAGGGCAGGGGGTGGACTCAGTGGCCTTTAAGGTCCCTTCAGCCCAAACCCTTCAGTGATTCCATGCTTATAACCCGCCGCGGCCCAGTGAAGGGCCTGCAGGAACCTGCCTTTGTGGGATCCCAGCTTCCAGCTGCATCTGCCTTTGGGGCGAGGAGGGGAAACTGGGCTCTGCTCCTGCTCTGGAACACTGGCCCTGGAGCGGTCGGGCACAAGTTCACCCTTTCCTGCTCACATCACGCCTCCGCACGGCTTCCAGCCACCCCAGGGAAGGGCTGCCAGGCTTTGCCTTCACTTTCCACCCTGCTGAGGGCCAGGAACGCATCCTTCCCCAGCCGCAGAGCTCTGCTGAGCTGCGTCCTCACTCAGCGGGAGTGAGGGACACTGAGGCGGGGGCCAGGACCTTTGCGGGTGGGCTGTCAGGAACCCCGTCTGCCGTCACCCTCAGTCTTGCTCCTTCTCCACCCTCCTGGCAGCTCGTGCGCATCGCAAAAGTGCTGGGGACGGAGGACCTCTATGACTACATCGACAAGTACAACATCGAGCTCGATCCCCGCTTCAACGACATCCTTGGCAGGTGGGTGCCTCCCCGAATCCTCCCTTGGGTGTACCAGCCACGGTATCCTGAGTCCGGCTGCAGAGCCGGAGAGAGGGCAGCGTGGGAGGTGAGCCCGAGGTGCCAGCGGCGGGGTGATGCATCTCTTCTCCTCTGCCTTGCAGACACTCGCGGAAGCGATGGGAGCGCTTTGTGCACAGCGAGAACCAGCACCTCGTGAGCACTGAGGCGCTCGACTTCTTGGACAAGCTGCTGCGTTACGACCACCAGACGCGACTCACTGCCCGGGACGCCATGGAGCACCCGTACTTCTGTATGTCTGCCCGTGCTGTGGTGTGCCACAGCTCCTCAGCGCTGCCGCCGTCCCCTCCCTGCCCTCTGCCCCCTGCCCGCGACCCATCTCCTCCTCGTTGCCGGCTCCTTTCCCCACCTTGTGGGTCTCCTGCTCCTGCTGTGCCCACGGTGCAGCTCCGTCCTCGCCGGCCACCTCCCTGTGCCCATCCCTCCCCTTGTGGGGCTGCTGCCCCATCTCTGCAGGAAGGGGGGAACGGCGAGGCACCAGCGCTCCCCTCAGTGTGCGTGGAGCCCTCACTGACCCCCTTGGCCTTCCCCTCTGCCCCGCAGATCCCATAGCGAAAGACCCGGCAAGGATCGGCACCTCGGCTGGACTCTCGGCCACTAACACACCCGTCAGCTCCTCCAGTATGTTGGCAGGTGAGTGCTGGAGCCCGCGGGGCTCTCACCGGGGGGCGGTCCGGAACCCCCCCAGGACTGAGCATCCCCGGCCTTGAGCTCTCCTGACGTCGCGCGCTCTCTCTCCCCTCTGCAGGCATTACCTCGCTGTCGGCGCCCCAGCCCATTGGCAGCCTGGCTGCATCGCCCATCATCTCCTCTCCCAACACTTTGGGTTCACCGGTCCCCGCTGCAGCCAGCGTCCAGCCCTGAAATTGCCTCTCCACACCCGCCGGCTTCCTGCAACGCCAAGGCTGGTGCCGCCACCTGCCTTCGGCCCTCCCGCCTGCCCTGCGC
>NW_009648816.1:288043-290787 GCF_000708025.1 Charadrius vociferus
TCTCCCTCCCCTCTGCAGGCATTACCTCGCTGTCGGCGTCCCAGCCCATTGGCAGCCTGGCTGCATCGCCCATCATCTCCTCTCCCAACACTTTGGGTTCACCGGTCCCCGCTGCAGCCAGCGTCCAGCCCTGAAATTGCCTCTCCACACCCGCCGGCTTCCTGCAACGCCAAGGCTGGTGCCGCCACCTGCCTTCGGCCCTCCCGCCTGCCCTGCGAGAGCCACGGGCTCCGGCCACCCGCCCAGAGGCAGAAACGGGGTTTGGGGGGTGGGAGGGCACTCTGGAATTTTATTTTTATTTCTTTGGAGTATGGGCAAAGAAAAAAAGAGCAAAAATGTAGGTTCCTCTTGGGGTTTTTTTGGTTTTTTTTTTCTTTTTTTCTTTTTTTTTTCTCTGTGCAGTAACAATATCACGCTCTCTGGCGATGGACCAAGGCTGATCTCTGTTGTGTCTATGTCGGGGTACGGAGTTAGCTGCGTTCTTCTCATGAGGATCATGGTTAGTGATGCAACTACAGTGTAGAAATCTAAAATGAATAATAAAATTTATTTTCTATGTCCCTAACAGGACAGCAGGAGTGGCAGCATCTTCTTAGGTCAGGCAGCAGGAGCAGGCAGGGCTGTCCCCAAGGTGCCCTGTGGAGATGGAGTGGCCTCACACTCACCTCCTGCCCTGGGGGTCTGGGTCTTCTGCATGGGCTGAGGGTCTTTGGCCTCACAGGGCTGAGCCAGGCCAAGCGCAGGGTCCTGCTGCGGGGTGGGGACAGCCCCCGGTCCCGGCACAGGCTGGGGATGGAGGGATGGACAGCAGCGCTGCCAAGAAGGGCTCGGGGGTGCCGGGGGGGGAAAAGCTGGCCAGGAGCCGGCAACGTGCGCCGGCAGCCCCGCGGGCCCCTGGCATAGAGAAGGCTCCGCGCAGACCTCAGAGCCCCTTCCAGTGCCTAAAGGGGCTCCAGGAGAGCTGGGGAGGGACTCTGCATCAGGGAGGGGAGCCGTGGGACCAGGGGGAATGGCTTGACACTGATAGAGGGGAGATTTAGGTGAGATCTGAGGAGGAAATTCTCTTCTGTGCGGGTGGTGGGACACCAGCACAGGTTGCCCCGAGAAGCTGTGACTGCCCCATCCCTGGAGGTGTTCAAGGCCAGGTTGGACAGGGCTCTGAGCAACCTGAGCTGGTGGGAAGTGTCCCTGCCCAGAGCAGGGGGGGAACTTGGTGGCCTTTCAGGGTCCCTTCAAAGCAAACCATTGGGTGACTGTGCCAGATAAGGGCAGGTGGTTCCTGGGGGTCAGTGCACCCCTCACTGCCCAAGTGCACAGGGAAGGTGCTGGTGGAGCCCGGTCACCCCCTCCCTCATGGTGTCACCCCTCTGTTATGCTGTCCTCCCCTCCCCGGGGACCCTTCTGGGGCTGGGGAGGGGAAGTGCTGCACTGGGGGGTAGTAGACCAGGAGAGAGGAACAGGCTTGGGAAAAAAAAAAAAAAAACGCCACTGTGCAGCCCCGCTGGCTGTTTCAGCTGCGCTGGGGGTGGAGAGGGCAGCCGGGGATTCCTGGAGGGGCTCTTATAAGCCGTTTCTGCTGTACTATTTCATTCATGAAATCTGTATTTACGGCGTTGAAGTCTAACTGAGAGTCAGGGCTGTGGTGTACTGTGCTCGCACACAAACCAAAGCAAGGAGTGAGAGTGATGCAAAAAGCTTCCAGCCAGGGATGGAGCAGGCCACTGCAGCAGTGGTGAGCTCCGGGCAGGGATTGTGCCCCAGAGACAGCAGGGGACACCCACTCACACCCCCAACCCCAGTCCCGGGGGGAGCGTGACAGAGGGACAGATGGGACAGTCACAGTCCAGGGACAGTCCCTTAAAGTGCCGTAACACAGCAGAGGCTCCACAGGGGGTCAGACGGCCTCTTAAAGCTCAGGCCACTGCAGCAGTGGTGAGCTCCGGGCAGGGATTGTGCCCCAGAGACAGCAGGGGACACCCACTCACACCCCCAACCCCAGTCCCGGGGGGAGCGTGACAGAGGGACAGATGGGACAGTCACAGTCCAGGGACAGTCCCTTAAAGTGCCGTAACACAGCAGAGGCTCCACAGGGGGTCAGACGGCCTCTTAAAGCTGGGGGCAACCAGGGCCCAGGGAGGATTCCCCCCCATGTCTCCCTCCCACCCAAGGCCACACCATCCCCAGGACAGAGTGGGGGCCATGTCCGTGTGTGTCCCCCCCCACCCCGGGGGGGGCTATTGCATTGATCCGACATTCAAATTGACGAGGACAGTAACGCCAAGTGGTGCTGCCCACGGTGGCACCTCGGCGCTGGCACGGGCAACGGTGGGTGCCCTGGTTTGTCCTGGGGGTCACCAGGACATCACTGGTTGCCTTCGTAGTTGAGCACGTAGTAGTCGTGCACGTACATGAGGACGGCGATAGGCTGCCCGATGATCAGCGATATCCAGACGGCTGCGTTCCCGTAGTTACCCCTGAGGAACCTGGAGACGAACCAGGCCAGCGGGACCTGGAAGGGACGGGGCAGGGGGGCAGCCTCAGCTCCACAGCTGCGGGACTCAACGCCCGGGCCACCGGGAGGCGCGAACCAGCAGCCAGTGGGAGCTGCGCTTACCTGAGCCGCCATCCCCATGAACGCCCACAGCCGGAACATCTTCAGGGGGACACTCACCAAGTACTGCGGGGACACAGCAGCAGCTCCAGGCCACGGTGGGGGTGGGGGGGGCCTCAGGAGCTGCAGGGTA
>NW_009648816.1:292716-294166 GCF_000708025.1 Charadrius vociferus
CCCCTCCGAGGCTCTCACCATCTCGAAGAGGCGCCGGAGGAGGAAACGCTTGCGCACCCGGGGGGAGCGGGGGAAATTCAGCTCGTAGCACAGGGTGGGGGCAAAGAGAAAGTAGTAGAGATCTGCGAGGAGGGGGGCAACGTGGGGCTGTGGAACACCCCCCTGGGGGCATGAGGGCCCCCCCAAAGCGGGTTGGGGACCCCCCTGGGGAGGGGGGGGAGGTCTGCGGACGCCACTTACTCCTGTAGGTGAGGTTGGCTGGGTAGGAGACCTCGCTCTTCCCCACGTCCCCGTTGGCTTTCTTGGCCCCTGCGGCTGGGAGAGGGGGAGGGAAGCGTGAGCCCCCCCAGGGCGGGATGACCCCCATGTGTGTGTCCCCCCAACTCCATCACGGTGCCGTACCCACGGCCGAGCCATCCCCAGGGGTGGCTTTTGCCTGTCTCCTCTCCCGACACCACTTATTGACATCCCTGAAGGAGAAGAGCTTGAGGAAGATGATGGTGTAGATGGCCAAAGCGAAGACGGCCCCCACTGTGGGGAGAGGAGAAACGGCGGTGAGAGAGGAAGAAGGTGGGGGGGGGTCACAGCCGCATCCTGACCCACCTGGGGGTCACCCCGCCTCCTTTGTCCCCTCCTTGTCCTCACCTGGAGTGATGGAGGTGACCACAAGGACGACGGCGGCAGGGAAGCAGAGGATGGCCAAGAGGTTGAAGGCGTGCAGGGCGGCCCCCGCACCCTCCGAGAGGGAGCCCTGCAGGACGGGGGGGTGTCAGATGGAGATTAGGGAGGGGGGGGACACCCAGACACATTGAGGGGACACCCAGGACCCCTCCCCAGGGGCCACTCACCGCTGCCAACCGTCTCTCCAGGGTCAGGGCCACCACCACGAAGACGTTGGCCACTGCGAAGAGAGAAGGGGTTTGAGATGACAGCACCACGGCCCCCCGCGTTGGGGGTGATGGAATGGGCCAGGACCACCCCCCGGGCCATCCCCACTGACCCTGGGGGGGGGTGTCACTCACCGATGACCAGGCAGAGGGAGGGCCAACTGTAGGGGTCTTTGAGGAAGAGGGAGACCACCTGGATGGGGTCCACCAGGATCCCGTACCTGCGCGGAACGGGGTTGGGGGGCTGAATGGAGCCAGGGGGGCCCCCCTCGAACATGCACAGTTCCCCCGGGGGCCCCCCCCCAGACACCCACAGAACCCCAGACCCCTCTGTGGGGGGGGGGGTCCCGTATACACCTGCATTTCCCCACGGGGACAGTTCCTGCTCTGCCCAAATTCCCTCTGAGGATCTCAAGATCTGCCCAGTGGGATCCCAATGATCCCCCCGCCCCATTCTGGGGACAATGACACCCCGATGTTGCCCTCCAGCCCCATTCTGAGGACAGTGACATCCCCAACATCCCCCCCCAAGTCCCATTCTGGGGATGATGACACCCCTGATG
>NW_009648816.1:295481-296227 GCF_000708025.1 Charadrius vociferus
CACAGCCCGCGGTGGCGGGCGGCTCCTGGTGCCGGGTCCAGAGTCCCCAGGTGCCGCTGCCCCCGCCCCAGATAAGATTAGGGGGTATGGGGGCAGCGGCACCTGGGGGGGTGTTAGGGAGTGACCCTGCACCCACTGCGCCCCAAGAAGGGGGGGAATGGGGACAAGGGGGTGCAGTTGTTTTGGGGTGTCACTATGGCCAGATTTACCCAGGAACCCTACAGCTCCCGCCTGGGGGGGGGGGCAGGACCCCCCTGCACCCCCCTCCTGTGTTGGGGGTGTGTGTTTGAGGTCACCTGGATTAGGATCCCCAAGGAATGGGACATCCCCACCCCCTGCCCAGGGCAGGGGGACCCCAAGCACGGGCAGGGGATGGGGGGACACCCCAACTGGGGGGGGACACACCCCAGTCAGGGGTAGGGGAATCCCCCAGGGAAGGCAGGGGGGGACCCCAACTGGGGGGGGAACAGGGCAGGACCCCAACCAGGGGCAAGAGGGGACCCCCCCCGGGGGATGAGAACCCCCCTCAGGGAAGGGGACAGGACCCCAATCAGGGACAGGGGATAGGGGACGAGACCCCAACCAGGGGGGGACACCCCAAATACAGGCAGGGGACCCCAACCCGGGGGGGAGGACACCCCAACCAGGGGCAGTGGAGTCCCCCAGGGAAGGGGGGGACCCCAGGGCAGGAACCCAAACAGGGGCAAAAGGGGACCCCAACCAGGGACTGGGGATGGGGGGGACCC
>NW_009648817.1:0-2030 GCF_000708025.1 Charadrius vociferus
GGAGCAACACGTTCACGCAGTCGTAGGTGCCCACCCGCTCCCTGCACGGGCAGGGGGTCAGCTGGGATGGGGTGGGGTCAACTGGGGTGGTGTGGGATGAACTAGGGTGGGATGGGGTCAACTGGGACAACTCAGACATGGAATTCCCATCACCACGGTGGCACTGGGATGGCATGGGGTCAACTGGGGTGGAATGGCAGTCAACTGGGATGGGACAGGGTCAACTGGGATGGGATGGGGTCAGTTGGGACAACCCAACCGAGGGGGTCTTGCCACCCCAGGGGTGCTGGGATGGGATGGGGTCAGCTGGGGTGGGATGGGGGTCAACTGCGATGGGACAGGGTCAACTGGGATGGGGGTCAACGGGGATGGGGTCAACCGGGACAACCCAACCAAGGAGGACCCACCCTGGGGGTGCTGGAGAGGGGACAGGGTCAAGTGACACCACCCAACCATGGGGGTCCTACCATCCTGGGGGTGCTGGAATGGGATGGGGTCAACTGGGATGGGATGGGGGTGAGCTAGGAGGGGATGTGAGTCTACTGGGACCACCCAACCATGGGGATCCTGCCACCCTGGGGGTCCCCACGATAGGATGGGGTCAAGGGGAACCACCCAGCCGAGGGGGTCCTCCCACCCTGGGGGGCACTGGGATGGGACAGAGTCAACTGGGACCACCTGACCTGGGGGGCTGCAAGCATGGGAGTGCTGGGACACCCTGGGATGGGATGGGGTCAACTGGGACCACACAACTGAAGAGGTCTACCACCCTGGGGGTGCTGGGACCCTCTGGGATGGGACGAGGTCAACTAGGACCACCCAGCTAAGGGGGTCCTCCTACCCTGGGGGTCCCCGGAATGGGACGGGGTCTACTGGGACCACCCAACCACAGGGGTCCCACCACCCCGGGGGCACTGGGTTGGCATGGTGTCAACTGGGATGGGATGGGGTCAAATGGGACAACCCAACCTGGGGGGCTGCCACCCTGGTGAGTGCTGGGACACCCCGGGATGGGGTGGGGTCAACTGGGACCATCTGACCGAGGGGTCCTACCACCCTGGGGGTGCTGGGGAGGGGATGGGGTGGGAATGCTGGGGAGAGGATGGGGTCAACTGGGATGGGATCGGGGTCAACTGGGACCACCAAACCAAGAGGTCCTCCCACCCTGGGGGTGCTGGGGAGGGGACGGGGTCAACTGGGACCACCCAACTGAGGGGTCCTACCACCCTGGGGGGTGATGGGAGGGGATGGGGTAAACTGGGACAACCCAACCGAGGGGTCCTGCCACCCTGGGGGTGCTGGGATGGGATGGGGTCAACTGCGACCACCCAACCAAGGGGTCCTACCACCCTGGGGGTCCCTGGGATGGGATGGGGTCAGGGTGGACCACCCAACAGAGGGGCTTCTGCCATCCTGGGGGCACAGGGATGGGATGGGGTCAACTCGGACGGGATCGGGGTCAACTAGGACCACCCAACCCAGGGGTCCTACCACCCTGGGGGTGATGGGAGGGGAAGGGGTCAAGGTGGATCACCCAACCGAGGGGGTCCTGCCACCCTGGGGGTGTTGGGGAGGGGACGGGGTCAACTGCGACCACCCAACCAAGGGGTTCTACCACCCCAGGGGTGCTGGGGAGGGGATGGGGTCAACTGGGACCACCCAACTGTGGAAGATCCACCCTGGGGGTCTATGGGATAGGATGGGGTCAACTGGAACCACCCAGTTGAGGGGGTTCTGCCACCCTAGGGGCACAGGGATGGGATGGAGTCAACTGGGACAGGATTGGGGTCAACTAGGACCACCCAACCCAGGGGTCCTACCACCCCGGGGGGTGCTGGGTGGGAGGGGTTGGGGTTGGAGGGCACCCCCCACCTGTAGATAGGTCCGAGGCGGCGGAAGCTCTCCTCCATGCGGTGGTGGAAGTCCTGGAAGCCGTCGCGGCGCCAGAGGTGGTAGAGGTTGAGCCACCGGTTGGGGCCGTGGTGTGGAATGGCCTCGTAGGGTCGTACGGCCCCGGGGACCCCCCCGCC
>NW_009648817.1:2868-4215 GCF_000708025.1 Charadrius vociferus
CACAACCGCGCACCCCGCCCCCACACCCTCCCCCCCAGCCTGCCCCACAGCCTGCTCCCTGGCCCCATAGCTCAGCCCCACAGCCCGTCACCCCCCAACCCTCACCCTCCCCTCCTTCTCCTCCAGCCCTCAACTGCTGGTTCCCCTTTCCGTGGGCCGCCTCCTCCTCCTCCTCCTCCTCCTCCTCCACAGGCCTTCATCCTCTGGTCCTCCTCCTCCTCAGGCCTTCATCATCTGGTTCTCCTCCTCCTCCTCACACCTTCATCCTCTGATCCTCCTCCTTCTCCTCAGGTCTTCGTCCTCTGGTCCTCATCCTCCTCCTCAGGCCTTCATCCTCTGGTCTTCTTCCTCCTCCACAGGTCCTCCTCGTCTGGTCCTAACCCTTGGGTGCTGTACATCCTCAGGTCTTTGTCCTCATTCATGGGTCGTCATCACCCTCCTCATCCTCAGGTCCTCATCACCCTCTTCATCCTCTGGTCCTCATCCTCTACACCTCGTCCTTGTCCTCAGGTCCTCATCCTCTGGTCATCATCACCCTCCTCATCCTCAGGTCCTTGTCCTCCACACTCCATCCTCATCCTCAGGTCCTCATCACCCTCCTCATCCTCAGGTCCTCATCCTCAGGTCCTCATCCTCCACACCCCATCCTCCTCCTCAGGTCCTCATCACCCTCCTCATCCTCATCCTCAGATCCTCATTCTCAGGTCCTTGTCCTCAGGTCATCATCACCCTCATCATCTCCAGATCCTCATCCTCATCCTCAGGTCCTCATCCTCAGATCCTCATCCTCTGGTGCTCATCACCCTCCTCATCCTCAGGTCCTCATCCCCAGGTCCTCATCCTCAGGTCATTATCACCCTCATCATCTTCAGTTCCTTGTCCTCTGGTCCTCACCCTCCACACCTCATCCTTGTCCTCAGGTCCTTGTGCTCTGGTTATCATCACCCTCATCATGTCCAGATCCTTGTCCTCATCCTCGGGTCCTCATCCTCCACACCCCATCCTCCTCCTCAGGTCCTTGTCCTCTGGTCCTCATCCTCCACACCTCGTCCTTGTCCTCAGGTCCTCATCCTCTGGTCATCATCACCCTCATCAGCTCCAGATCCTCCTCATCATCCTCATTTCGTCATCACCCTCCTCATCCTCAGCTCCTCATCCCCCACACCCCATACTCATCCTCATCCTCAGGTCCTCATCCTTACCCTCGTCCTCCTGCCCCATCCTCATCCTCCTCCCCCTCCTCCCTCTCCCCCCCCCTCCTGCTCCCCCGGGGCCTCCCTCCCTCCTCCTGCTCTGCCCCACACCTGTGGGGCGCCCTCCTCACCCCCGACCTCCACTCCGTGGCTG
>NW_009648817.1:4238-4813 GCF_000708025.1 Charadrius vociferus
TGGGCCGCCCTCCTCCCCCCCGCCCTCCCCTCCGTGGCTGTGTCCCCGTGGCTGCCCCCATGGTGGGGCCGTCCCCACCCAGCCCTGCATCCCACAGCACTCACCCCACCACCCCACAGCACATGGGGGGTCTGGGGGTCCCATGGGGCAGAGGATCCATGGTGAAGGGGATCCATGGGGCAGGGGATCCATGGGGCAGGGGATCCCTGCGGCAGAGGGTCCTGTGGGGCCAGGGGTCCTGTGGGTCAGGGAATCCATGGGGCAAGGGGATCCATGGGGCAGGGGGTCCCGTGGGTCAGGGGGTCCATGGGGTAGGGGATCCCGTGGGTCAGGGGATCCATGGGTCAGAGGGTCCTGTGGGGCCAGGGATTCATGGGGCAGGGGATCCATGGGGCAGGGCATCTTGTGGGGCAGGGGATCCATGGGGCAGGGGATCCATAGGGCATGGGGTCTCGTGGGGTTGGGGGTCCTGTAAGTGGGGGTCTCGTGGGTTTGGAGGATGTCATGGGTGGGGGTCCCGTGGGTGGCTTCCCATGGAGTTGGGGGTCCGTGGGGGTGGGGGGCCTGTGGGGCTG
>NW_009648817.1:5578-7768 GCF_000708025.1 Charadrius vociferus
GGTGCAGTGCGTGCAGTGTTTGCAGTGTGTGCAGCGTCTGCAGTGTGTGCAGCATCTGCAGCATCTGCGGTGGGGGTGCGGTGTGTGCGGTGTGTGCAGTGTCTGCAGTGTTTGCAGTGCGTGCAGTGTGAGCGGTGTGCGCAGTGTTGGCAGGGTGTGCAGCGTCTGCAGTGTGTGCAGCATCTGCAGCATCTGCGGTGGGGGTGCGGTGTGTGCGGTGTGTGCAGTGTCTGCAGTGTTTGCAGTGCGTGCAGTGTGAGCAGTGTGTGCAGTGTTTGCAGTGCATGCAGCATCTGCAGTGTGTGCGGTGTGTGCAGTGTTTGCAGTATGCGCAGTGTCCGTAGCATCTGCAGCACATTCAGTGTGTGCAGTATTTTCAGCGTCTGCAGTGTTTGCAGTGTGTGCAGCATTGTGGCGTCTGCAGTGTGTGTGCAGTGCCTGCAGTGTGGTGGGCAGCATTTGCAGTGTGTACAGTGTGTGCAGTACACACAGTGTCTGCGGCATCTGTGCGCAGTGTGTGCAGTATTTGCAGTGTCTGCAGCATCTGCAGTGTCTGCAGTGCCTGCAGTGTCTGCGGTGTGCGCAGTGTGTGCAGTGCACGCAGTATTTGCAGTCTGCAGTGTGCACAGTGTCTGCAGGGGTGTAGCATGTGCAGCGTGTGCGGTATTTGCAGTGTCTGCAGTGTGCGCAGTGTCTGTGGCATCTGCAGTGTGAGCAGTGTGAGCAGTGTCTGCAGGGTGCAGCGTCTGCAGTGTCTTCAGTATTTGCAGTATGTGCAGTGTCTGTGGCGACTGAGATGTCTGCAGTGTGTGCAGTATTTGCAGTGTCTGTAGTGTGTGTGGTGTGTGCAGTGTGTGCAGTACATGCAGTGTCTGCGGCGTCTGCAGTGTGTGCAGTCTGCAGTGTGTGCACAGTGTCCTCAGGGCACAGTGTGTGCAGTATTTGCGGTGTCTGCAGTGAGAGCGGTGTCTGCAGTGTGCGCAGTACATGTGGTGTCTGCAGTGTGTGCAGTATTTGCAGTGTGCACAGTGTCTGCAGGGCACAGCATGTGCAGAGTCTGCAGTGTCTGCAGTGTATGCAGTGTGAGCAGTGTTTGAAGTATGCGCAGTGTTTGCAGTATGTGCAGTATTTGCGGTGTGCCCAGTGTGCACAGGGTGCAGTGTGTGCAGTGTCTGCAGTGCTTGCAGTATGCGCAGTATCTGCAGTGTTTGCAATATGTGCAGTGTGTGTGGTGTGTGCAGTCTGCAGTATGTGCAGTATTTGCAGTATGCACAGTGTTCGCAGGGTGCAGTGTCTGCAGTGTGAGCAGTGTGAGCAGTACACGCAGTACATGCAGTGTCTGCAGTGTCTGCAGCGTGTGCAGTATTTGCAGTGTGCACAGTGTCCTCAGGGTGCAGAGTGTGCAGTGTCTGCAGTGTCTGCAGTGCAAGCAGTGTTGTGCAGTATTTGCAGTGTGTGCAGTGTCCACAGGGCGCAGTGTGAGCATTGTCTGCAGTGTGTGCAGTGTGCACGGTGTGAGTAGTGTGAGCAGTGTGCGCAGTGTGTGCATTGTGGGAAGTGTGTGCAGTGTGTGCGGCGTGAGCAGTATTTGCAATGTGTGCAGCGTGCACAGTGTGCGCGTTGTGAGCAGTGTGCGCAGTGCATGCAGTGCACATGCAGTGCGCATGCGGCCCCACACCGCGTCTCCCAGGCGTGCTCCCACGCATGTGCACCGCGTGGGGACCACCCTACCGCCCATCCCCACCACATGCGCCATCTCCCCACACACACCCCATCACCACATGCGCTGAGCGCAGCAGTCCTGCACTTATCATGCGCTTAGCGTGCGCTTAGCATGTGCTTAGCGTGTGCGTGGTGTGTGCGTGCCGCGGGGAGGCGGAAGGAGGGAGGAGGAGGAGGAGGTGGGGGGGGTTTATCTAGCGCTACTCTGGCATCATCCCTGATATTCGTCGCTATTAAGAATATTGGGTTAAAATGTACCTGATTCTTTGTTAATACTATTTTTTCTCAGACAAAAACCAAAAAACCCCACCCCCCCCAAAAAAAAAAAAAACAACTCCCATGCAGGACGTGAAGGGAATTATTGCTCTATAGGTTTCAGTACTGGACTCCTACGGAGAGATATTGCCCTCGAGAAGAGACTATCTACAGTTTTGGCAAATCAACGAGAAAATACCCGCCCCCTACACA
>NW_009648817.1:8615-10351 GCF_000708025.1 Charadrius vociferus
GTGGGGGACCCATGCAAAGGGGGGGGCACCCTGATTTTGGGGTGCACCGCAGGGTGAGGGCACCCCTTTAATTTAGGGGGGGGTCACCCTGATTTTGGGGTACAGCACAGGTTGAGGGCACCCATGCAAGGAGGGGACACACACCCTGATTTTGGGGTGCAGCGCAGGGTGAGGGCACCCCTTTAATAGTGGGGACACCTAGTTTTGGGGTGCCACACAGGGTCAGGGCACTCCTGAAAAGGGGGGGGTTACCCTGATTTTGGGGTGCATCACAAGGCTGGGAACCCCTTTAGTGGGAGGTCACCCTAGTTTTGGGGTGCTCCACAGGGTCAGGGCACCCCTAAAAAGGGGAGGATCGCCCTGATTTCGGGGTACCACACAGGGTCAGGGCACCCCTTTAATGGGGGGGTCACCCTGATTTTGGGGTGCAGCACAAGGCTGGGCACCTCTTTATTGAGGGGGTCACCCTAGTTTTGGGGTGCCACACAGGGTCAGGGCACCCCTGGGGGGAGGGGGCTGATCCTGATTTTGGGGTGCAGCACAGGGTCAGGGCACCCCTTTAACGGGCGGGGTCACCCTAATTTTGGGGTGCACCCCAGCTAGAGATGTCATCTTGGGTGGGGGTATGGCACGAGGTTGGGGTGCCCATGCAAGAGGCCGTCACCCTGATTTTGGGGTGCACCACAAGACCAGAGCACCCATTTAAGGGAGGTACACCCCAGTTTTGGGATGCACCACAGAGTCAGGGCACCCCTTTAATGGGGGGGTCACCCTGGTTTTGGGGTCCACCCCAGCGAGAGGTGTCACCTTGGGTGGGAGTATGGCACGAGGTTGGGGCACCCATGCGAGGGGGGGGTCACACTGATTTTGGGGTCCACCACAGAGTCAGGGCACCCTTTTAATGGGGGGGACAGTCTAGTTTTGGGGTGCACCAAAGAGTCAGGGCACCCCTTTAAGAGGGGGGGTCACCCTAGTTCTGGGGTGCACCCCAGTGAGAGGTGGGAGTATGACATAAGCTGCGGCGCTCATGCAAGGGCGGGGGTCACCCTGATTTTGGGGTGCACCACAGTGTCAGGGGGGTCATTTAATGGTGGGGGTCACCCTAGTTTTGGGGTCCACCCCAGTGAGAGGTGGGAGTATGGCATGAAGCTGTGGCGCCCATGCAAGGGGGAGGTCACCCCGATTTTGTGGTGCACCACAGGGTGAAGGCACCCCTTTAATGAGAGGGTCACCCTAGTTTTGGGGTCCACCCCAGTGAGAGGTGTCACCTTGGGTGGGGGTATGGCACGAGGTTGGGGTGACCATGCGAAGGGGGGGGCCAGCCTGATTTTGCAATGCACCACAGGGTGAAGGCACCCCTTTAAGAGGGGGAATCACCCTAGTTTTGGGGTGCACCACAGTGTCGGGGGGGTCATTTAATGGTGGGGGTCACCCTAGTTTTGGGGTGCACCCCAGTGAAAGGTGGGAGTATGGCATGAAGATGCGGTGCCCATACAAGGGGGGGGTCACCCTGATTTTGGGGTGCACCACAGAGTCAGGGCACCCCTTTAATGGGGAGGTCACCCTAGTTTTGGGGTGCACCCCAGCAAGAGGTGTCACCTTAGGTGGGAGTATGACATGAAGCTGCAGTGCCCATGCAAGGGGGGGTCACCCCGATTTTGGGGTGCACCACAGGATGAAGGCACCCCTTTAATGGGGGGTGACCCTAGTTTTGGGGTTCCCTGTGCTATCCTCCC
>NW_009648817.1:10728-13753 GCF_000708025.1 Charadrius vociferus
GGGCCGGCCCCCTTGAAGCAGGCGGACTCATAGTGTTTGTTGAGATAGGACTTGAGGGCAAAGGTCTTGCTGCAGCGCTTGCACTTGAAGTGCTTGAAGGCGGAGTGGGTCTGCATGTGGGCGCGCAGGTTGGAGCGGTCGGCGAAGGCTTTGCCGCAGTGGGCACAACCGAAAGGTTTCTCCCCGGTGTGGGACCGCATGTGGCCCTGCAACAACCATGGGCGGCTGAAGGCTTTGCCGCACACCTCGCACTTGTGTTTGAGATCGTGGGTCAAGAGGTGCATGGCCATAGCCGGCATGGAGACGTAGACTTTGCCACAGGTGGGACATTTCTTGGCCATCTTGCTGTCCAGACTGCGGTGGGTTTGCTTGTGGCGGCTGAGGTTGGAGGAGGTGGCGTAGGTTTTGCCGCACTCCCCGCAAGTGTGGCGTTGGAGGGCGCGCGCCCCGCTCCCCGCTGGCGTCGTCCCCGTTTTACGCCGCGACCTCCCGTCGGTGATGAAGAAGGCATCCACGGCGTAACCCTCGCTCACCGCCGCATCGCCGTTGATGTAACCCCCTGCCATACCCGAGTGGGGGCTGTCGGGCGGCTCCGAGTCCCCTGTCCCGTAGTCCCCCCGACCACTGGGGTAGATGGCGTCTGGTGACGGCACCTTGAGCGCAGCTTCGCCGTCCCCCTCGTACGCCGACGGCGCCATGTACTCGCTGAGGTACCCTGGGAGGAGGCAGGGAGCGGGCAGGGAGCAGGCAGGGGAGAGTGGGAGTGGGGGTGGGGGGGACACCCGGTCAGTGGTACCCTGAAGGCAGTGGTGGCACCACACGGCATGGCATGGCACCACCTCAACGGGAGCCCCTGCCTGTACCCCTGCCTGTACCGCTGCCTGTACCACTGCCTGTCCCTCTGCCTGTCTCGCTGCCTGTACATACTCCTGCCTGTACCTCTGCCCATACCTCTGCCTGTACCCCTGCCCATACTCCTGTACCCCTGCCTGTACCTCTGCCTGTACCTCTGCCCATAACCCTGCCCGTACCCCTGCCTATATCCCTGCCTGCCTGTACCTCTGCCTGTCTCCTGCCTGTACCCCATTACCCTGCCTGTCCCTGCCTGTCCCTGCCCCGTAGCCCACTTCCCTGCCAGACTCTGCCCACCCCAGCCCCTGCCCTGACCCTCACCTTCCCCCGTCCCTTGTCCCGTGGCCCTGTGCTACCCCTGCCTGCACTCCTGCCTGCACTCCTGCCTGTCCCCTGCCCTCGCCCTGCCCTTGCTCCTGCTGCCGCGTTCCCTGCCGCCCTCCCGACCCCAACCCTGCCTGTCCCTGCCTGTCCCTCCCTACTCCTGCCTGTCCCTGCCTGCTCCTGCCCCACTCTGCCCCTCACTGTCCCTCTCCCTCTCCCTGTCCCTGCCTTCATCCCTGCCCTTGTCCCTGTCCCCAGCCCTGTCCCTGCCTGCAGTGCCCCATCTCTTGTCCCTGTCCCTGCCTCCATCCCTGTCCTTGTCCCTGTCCCTGCCTCTATTCCGGTCCCTGCCTGCAGCCCCTGACCCTGTCCTTGTGTCCCTGTCCCTGTCCCTGCCTCATGCCTGTCCCTGTCCCTGCCTGCAGACCCCTGTCCCCATCCTTGTCCCCATCCCTGTCCTTGTCCCTGTCCCTGTCCCTGCCTGCAGTCCCTCATCCCTGCCTCCATCCCTTGTCCCTGTCCCCATCCCTGTCCTTTCCCTTGTCCCCATCCCTGTCCCCATCCCTGTCCCTGCCTGCAGTCCCCCATGCCTGTCCCTGTCCCTTCCCTTGTCCCTGTCCCTGTCCCTGTCCCTGCCTCCAGTCCGGTCCCTGCCTGCAGCCCCCGGCCCTGTCCCTTCCCTTGTCCCCATCCCTGTCGCTCCCTGCAGCCCCCTGCCCCCATCGCCATCCTTGTCCTCATCCCTGCCTCCGTTCCTGTCCCTGCCTGCAGTCCCTCATCCCTGCCTCCATCCCTTGTCCCTGTCCCCATCCCTGTCCCTGCCCCTGTCCTTGTCCCTGTCCCTGTCCCTGCTCACAGACCCCTGTCCCCATCCTTGTCCCTGTCCTGTCTCCGCTCCTGTCCCCGACTGCAGTCCCCCATCCCTGTCCCTTCCCTTGTCTCTGTCCCTGCCTGCAGTCCCTCATCCCTGCCTCCATCCCTTGTCCCTGTCCCCATCCCTGTCCCTGCCCCTGTCCTTGTCCCTGTCCCTGTCCCTGCTCACAGACCCCTGTCCCCATCCTTGTCCCTGTCCTGTCTCCGCTCCTGTCCCCGACTGCAGTCCCCCATCCCTGTCCCTTCCCTTGTCTCTGTCCCTGCCTGCAGTCCCTCATCCCTGCCTCCATCCCTTGTCCCTGTCCCCATCCCTGTCCCTGCCCCTGTCCTTGTCCCTGTCCCTGTCCCTGCTCACAGACCCCTGTCCCCATCCTTGTCCCTGTCCTGTCTCCGCTCCTGTCCCCGACTGCAGTCCCCCATCCCTGTCCCTTCCCTTGTGTCCCTGTCCCTTCCCTTGTGTCCCTGTCCCCATCCCCATCCCTGTCCCTTCCCTTGTCTCTGTCCCTGCCTGCAGTCCCTGTCCCTATACAAGTCCCTTCCCTTCTCCCCATCCCAATCCCCGTCCCTTTTCCTTCTCTTGTCCCTGTCCCTGTCCCTTCCCTTGTCCCTGTCCCTGCCCGCAGCCTCCATCCCTTGTCCCTGTCCTCATCCCTGTCCCTCTCCCTCTGTCCCCATCCCTTTCCCCGTCCCCATCCCTGTCCCTGCCTGCAGTCTGCCATCCCTGCCTCCATCCCTTGTCCCCATCCCCATCCCCATCCCTGTCCCTCTCTCCCTCTCCCTCTGTCCCCATCCCCGTGCCTTGTCCCCATCTCCATCCCCGTCCCTTCTCACATCCCCCATCCATCCCTCCATCCATCTCTCCATCCCCATCCCTGCTGCCCACCGCCACTGCCCACTGCTGCCCCAGCCCTGTTCAAGGTCACGGCCCTACACGGCCCTCTCCCTCTGCGGCGGGCCGGGGCCGGTTATGCAACAC
>NW_009648817.1:30598-31254 GCF_000708025.1 Charadrius vociferus
CCCCCCCAACCCTGGGACAATCGCACTCTGGGCAATCACAGCACCTCATTAGCATCTCATTAGCATTTCATTAACTGCCTGGGTGGGGGCGGAGCTGTCTCTCACACACACACACACACTTTGCCATGGCGGGGGCACCCACATGGGGGGTACGGGGTGCTGAGGGCAACTGGATGGCTGCTGAGGTGGCCCAACTGGGTGCTGAGGTGGTCCAGCTGTGTGCTGAAGTTGCCTTTGGTGTGCTGAGGTTGCCTTGTGGGGTTCTGAGGTTGCCCCTCCAGGCACTGAGCTTGCCCTTGGGGTGCTGAGGTTGCCCCATGTGTGCTGAGATTGCCACATGGGGTTCTGAGATTGCCCTTTCAGGCACTGAGCTTGCCCATGAGCTGCTGAGGTTTTCCATGGGGTGCTGAGATTGCCCAGCTGGATGCTGAGGTTGTCCATGGGGTTCTCAGGTTGCCCTCCAAGCACTGAGGTTGCCCACAGGGTGCTGAGGTTGCCCAGCTGAGTGTTGAGGTTGCCCAACCAAGTGCTGAGGTTGCCCTGATGGGTGCTGAGGCTGGGCTGGCAGGCAGGTGGTTGCCCCATCGGGCGCTGAGGTTGCCTGCCAGGCCCAGCGATTGCCCCAGTGGGGGCTGAGGTTGTTGGTGCCCCCTGGC
>NW_009648817.1:33045-33482 GCF_000708025.1 Charadrius vociferus
CCCCCCCCGCCCCCCGTGGTCCTTGGGGGGTCCTCATTGGGGGACTCATTGGGGGACTCTTCACTGGCGGGGCTCCTTGATGAGTGGCTCCTCGTTGGGGGGCTCCTCATTGGGTTCCTCGTTGAGTGGCCCATTGGGGGGGTCCTCATCGGGGGCTCCTCCTCAATGGGGGCCTGGTCACAGTGGGGCACCTCATTGGGCGTCTCCTCGTTGGGGGACTCGTCACTGGGCGGGGCTCCTCGTTGAGTGGCCTCTCATTGAGGAAAGCAAAAAAACCCACCCCCTTTTCATGCACTGAGGCAAAAATTACCGATATTTGTGTGTTGGATAAGCACTGAAAACCCCCAAAACTGAATATTACAGAGAAGCGAAAAAAAACCCGCCCCAACATGAGGAAAACGTGGGTGAACTGGGGGCAGTTGGATGGCCGGGTCAGG
>NW_009648818.1:0-465 GCF_000708025.1 Charadrius vociferus
CCCGACAGCGGCGGCGTCCCCTTATCTTTCGCCCTAACGTGCAGATCGTAGAAAGTAACTGTCTCGAAGTCCAGGGCGCCCGACAGTCTGATCTCCCCGCTGACCGCATCGATGCTGAACACATCGGAGGCCGAGGGAGGAACAATAGCATCGATTTCATAAATTACTTCTCCATATATTCCCAAGTCTAGATCCGTGGCGTTTACGCGCACTATCAGCGTCCCTTCTAAGGCGTCTTCGGGCAAAACTACGTTGTACACCGACTGGTTGAACTGGGGCGCGTTGTCGTTCACGTCGAGCACCGAGATCACCACTTCCATAGTCCCCGACAGAGACGGCCGGCCACCGTCACTCGCCGTCAACACCAACCGGTGCACAGGCATCGTCTCGCGGTCCAGAGGTTTCGCGACTACGAGAAACAGGGATTTACTGCGCGACTTACTGTTTTCTTCTTCTATTCGAAAA
>NW_009648819.1:0-3057 GCF_000708025.1 Charadrius vociferus
ATTAGCTGCCTTCCAACACAATGTTTGCACCCTTTCCAACTCAGGGTGGTAGGGCCTGAGCCCTACCTAAGACTGAGCCCCATCACACATCTTTACTTTTTCAGACCAAGACCATGATACCAACATAAGCAGCAGAGGTGACTGCCTTGAAATAATACTTTATTCTTACAGCAGTTTGAGAACTTTCAGAGGAAAAGCTCCTAAAAACTGAAACAAGCAGAAGCTTGTTTGATCTGTTTTTAAGAATAATTATAATTGTTCTCTCATTAAGTAAAATTTTAATCGAGGATTTTATTATTGTAGAAAAATACAGAGAAATAAATAGTTCCTCTAAGGTGCTCTGGCAGGCTGCTTCAGCATAATTCTTTAACTGTCTTTGATTTGAGTACTTAGAAAGCTGGCTTTTTACGTGCCTTTTCATGAGTACTTTTTTGTTCAAAAGGTTATTGCTGTTGAAATGTATTGCTCAAATTTTCTTGACAGGCATTCCAAAATGCATGTATATGATCAGAGAGATGAAGTAGTAGTGAAAATACTTTGCTTCCAAAGCACTCATAATTACAGTAAAACACAGTAATCATATTCTTAAAGGAAAATTTGCAGATATTAGATGCACTATAGTAACCAGAATATCTACATAAACATTGACTGTGTCTTCATTAATTCTTAAGGTCTTCAGAAAAGGGGAATAACCCTCCTTTGAGCAAACCTCCACTGCTTTTGTTTGTTTGTTTTTGTTAAGTTTATCGTTTTCCTGAAAAATCTCCTTTTGGATATAAAATTCTTGATTCTTTGTTGATTGACATAGTGATGTACACACGTAAACCAAGTACAAGTGATGAGGAAATAGAAATCTTCAGGCATACTGGAGGTGAATATTTTTCTTATTGCTAATTTGTACCATTTCACTGAGTGTCATGTGAAATGCAAGGGTTTTTGGTTGGTTGGTGTTTTGGTTTTGGGTTGGGTTTTTTTTTTGGGGGGGGTAGAAACTCACATCTAGGAAGGTAATTTTAAAAGAAACTTAGTAAAAGAATAGAGACTTATGTTGTTGCCTGTGGAATGCAGAATGTGGAATGGAATAGGATCCGCAATCACCCTAAAACTAACCAGCAATGAAGTAAAAATCCAAGTGTAAAGTCTCGTGATTTTTGAAAACCTGTGGCTGTTAATAACGTCAGATGTTGTGGAGTGGTAAAAAAGATTCTCAGATGAGGGCAACGTTTTTAGTGACTATAAGGTCAATCCAGGTTGGCTGCTGCAGGTGCTTGACTTAGATACTCATAGTGTCGTAGCCTACCTTGGTAGGGTACTCCTTACCTAAATTTGATTGTCTGAGTATTAGAAACGCAAGTCTGAGCCAGTCACTCCAGGCTCTGTTTGAAGTGAATAGAGAGAAATTGGCACACACAGTGGGTGACTCATGCTTCATCTTATAAGATGCGCTGAATTGCTTTCTGAACATGCCTACTTTCCTCCACCAAATGTAAATGGACCTGAGGGATCTACTCACTGACTCTAAACACTTAACTTGCAACAGCCTAAGTAAAAGCAGACAAATCTTGTCTATTATGTCTGAGTTCAAGAGAGTGATGAACAGTACAGGATGCCTCCTCCTCAGCCCTGTCAAAACTTTGCTGTCTATACAGCTAATAGAGAGAAGCAGTCTTATTACCCGAGTTGACACTTGTAGTAGAATTTTACTGCCCTTGCTTCTCAGCATTATCTTGCTAGAGTCTATGAGGTTCTGGTGAAATTTTTATAAGGAATCTGATTTTGCTAAAGTTCTCAATATTCCCTCTGGGAAGTGGCAGGAAAACATTTCATTCCTATTCATTTTCATACATTTTTATATGTATGTTCTATATGTCTGTATTGAAATGGCTGAGGAGGATTAAAATGTTTATAAATAAACATTTGAAATGAATCTACCTGAAATGTGCAGTAGCATTGATAGATCATGTCTCTCTTCTTTTCCATGGCAGCAACTCCGGCAACACGTAACTACAGTGCATTAGTGGAGCCTCATAACACAACACGGTCCAGTTCAGCTGCCAAGCCCACTGTGAAGTGAGGTAAGAAAAGGTTCGAAAAATTACACCCGTCATCAGGCACTGTGTTAAAACATCACCCAGAACCACTCATGTCACACAGAGCCAAAAGGTGTTTGGTATTTCCAGAACTTGTTGGTAGTTTGCTGCAAGGATGTCATCATCTGGAGTTTCAGTCGTGATTTAGGGCAAAAAAAAGTCTTGCAGTGTCCTGTGAAATAGTTATTCTAACTTTGTACCAGCTGTGAGACAACTCTGGAATATGCCATTCAATATGCAGCATTAGGAAAGCAGTATTAATTTATAACAAGTTAAAAATCATCTGCACTCACTGCTGTTGATGTATTGTTATCCTTTGAAAAAATTGTGATAGTGCATTATTTTATTCAGAACCATAGCAGGGGGGTTGGAACTCGATGATCTTCAAGGTCCCTTCCAACCTAAACCATTCTATGATTCTATGATTCTATGAAGCAGGGTTTGCAGGGACTTGAAAGAGCCTGTACAGGGCCAACGGGAGACTGGGAGCAGAATCACACTGGTGCAATCAGTTCTGCTGAATGAAAAAGTGCTCAAGGAAAGAAAACATCTTTAATTACCCAAATGCCATCATGTATAAACAAAAAGGCATTGAAGAGCTGGCCTCCCATGTCATATCTAGAAGGTACAAAAATCCTTAGCTCATTTTGCATACGTTTGATGATGGAAGATAGCTTGGCTTCCTGTCCCTTTTCTCTTCTGAATTCTGAACAGTGTGTTCTTTAGAGCAGGAATAATTCTATGTTGTCCTGGTTCCGGCAGGGATGGGGTTAATCTCCCCAGGAGTCGGCAGGGGGCAGGTATTCCATACCTCGTGACCCATGCCCGAGCTATAAGAGGAGCTAGCCTGGGTGAGGAGAGGAGTCCCCACTCTGGGGTGGGCTGCTGTGGTGCGGGGGTCCGGTTGGTGCAATTTGTGGCGGTACTGTAATCGCATTTCCGTCTTTTCCTTTTGCTGTTCTGTTAA
>NW_009648820.1:0-5407 GCF_000708025.1 Charadrius vociferus
GTAGTCTTCAAGGCACTGCTGCTGACCCCTCGCAGGGAGCTATGGGCACACAAGAGACTGCCCGTGCCACAGCCTTCGGGACACCTCCTCGCGCGGGGCACTGCGCAGGGCAGTGGGCAGACAGAAGACCCCGGCAAGGCCAATGGCCCACAGCACCGCTGTGCAGTGGTGGAGCCGGGAGACTTTCCCTGCTCCCCTCCCCCAGTGCGGAGGCGAAAGACCCTTTTGCAGGGGCTGTGCATGCGTACCTGGCCTCGCTCCATGTTTTGCCCCATCCTGTTGGCAAAGTATTTCCGCTGCACATCCTCCTCCACCTCTTGCCGCTTGCTTGCCAGCAGCAGCCGCAGACGTTTCTGCGCCCTCTCGGTGCGCAGGGAGCTCGTTCCCTGCAGGCCATGCACACACCACACAGGGAGGATTAGTCTCCTGGGGCTTGGGCAGGGCAGGTGGGCTGGGACGGTGGGCAGCTCCTGCTGCCTCTGCTGCCCCAGCCCAGACCCACAACAGGACACAGGGCTGGCAAATCCCTACGCCGTACCATTCGTGGGGGGTGCGGAACACACGCAGGGAGCTGCAGCTGTGGCGAAGCTTCAGCTGGGGGCTGCCTCATCTTCTCCGGGGACGTCTCCTGGATTACTGGCAGGAACCTAAAGAGGCACGGCAGGCTGAGCTCGTGGGAGACCAGTCTGAGTCCCTGGGCCCTGGCATCACCAGCTGGTTCGGCAGGAGGACCATGAGTCCAGCACGACAACATCTCCAGGGCCTTTTGGCACCAGCACAGGAACCCCGGACAAGGGAAACATCTCACCCACACTACCACGGGGGCCCAGCCACACCGCTCTTTGCAGGAGCCTCACCTGGCTCGGCCGGCTTCGTGGGCTTTAGACCACTCGCCTTCCAGTGCCAGCTGCCTGGCCAGAGAAACCCTCCGCTGGGCCAGGAACACTGGATCCAGCACGCTCACTGCAAGCGGGAGACAGGAGAACAGCCAACAATGTCTTTGGGACCCTGCGTGCCACAGAGGAGCGCCCACAGCCCCCTGCCAGCACGCAGCTGGGACATTACCTCTGCGGGCACCCCCGGCCCACGGCGCCGACTCTCTCCGGGGCTTCAGAGAAATCGCAGGGACCCATGGTCGGCGAGGGGTCTCAAGCGCAAGCCTGGCAACAACAAGGCACCCACTGGGCAAAAGGGCTCCACGCTGCCTTGGGGACTGATGCTAATAAGCTGCTGGCAGGCATCTTTGGCAGCCACTGCCAAGTCCTCGGAGGACGCAGCTCTGTGGGACCTGAGGGGCCCCACGCACTCCATCATCCTCTGCCCATGCTTCCCTTGCCTTCCTGCCAGAAAGCTCACCATCCTGGATCACGCCCTCCTTGCTGCCCCCTCTGCAGACCCTCCCACCTCTCTCGCTCCCTCCGGGCACATCAAGAGCCCGCTGCCCGCTTTGTATGCACTCTCCAATGCAGGGAGGGGCCAGCAGCGCGCAGACTGGCAAGATGTCCTGGCAAGGCGCTGGTCTTGCCAAAGTATGGCAGGACACGAGTCTTGGAGAGAGGGTGCACCCACAGATGGGGCTCAGCAGCCGCTGCCTGACTGTCCAGGGGCTGCAGAAGCCATCCTGCTCACCTTGGCAGCGTGATGACCTCGTTGTGACTGACCCGAGCAAAGTCGTTTTTGCCTGGGAAGGCCACCATACTCATCATCTTGGAGTCCTGCAAGGGGACAGACACACGTCAGCAGACGCCCAGGACACGTGCCAGTTGCTCACAAAGGCGGCAAACCCTCTCGCTGCTCAAAGACACAAAGCCTGCCTCTCAGAAGGCCTCGCACCACCTTCTCCCTTGGCGTCATTAACCCCTCCCTCGAAGGGGCCCAAATGCTACTGGGCCTTGGCCTAGCGCATCCAGAGCGTAGCGAGGCCAGGAGGTGCGGCAGGTGGTGGCAGCCAAGAGAAGGCAGATGGAGAGAGCTTTGGCAGCATTGTCACACAGTCCAGAGGAGGAGACCTGGGGAAACGAGTAGCTCACCCCGAGAAGAGCTGCCAGCATGTTCCCGGTGGCATCCAGCTCCAGCAGGCAGTCATCAAAGAAGGTCATGCTGAGCACCTTTCTTCGCACAGCAAGGATGCCAATGCCCTTGAAGGAGAATTCCACCTCCTTGTTGTCTCGCAGAGCCCCAGCAAAGTAAAGCAACATCTCGTGGATGCACTGCTCCACGATTTCTCGGCGGAAGTGGATATCCACAGCAATCTGCTCAAAGTCCAGCTGAACGCATGGGGTCTTGTCTAGGAAGCAAGCGTAAAGCAACCAAGTCACTCCCGCAGCAGTTCAGCCGACCCTGAGACCAGGTGCCGTCGGCGCCCAGCCCTCGAGGTAGGCTCTGCCAGACAGCGCTCCCCTTTCTGCTTTGGCCGCATCTCCAGAAGGGACCTGGTGGACAGGAGAAAGCAAAGAGAAGCTTTGCCTCCTGCTGTGAGGAACCAGCTGGAGCGGCAGGTGAGCTGGGGAGATGAGGCTGGCTCCCCGGGGACGGGCAGGGTGCTGGGCTGCCGTACGTGTGCCCACGCTCAGTGCTCTCCAGGTTGGAAGAGCCCTTGCTCGGCCAGGTCACAGAGAGCTCGGCACCAAGGCAAATGCAAGGGGCGGCAGGGGAAGCACCTGTCTTCTCACCAGGAATTTTGGTCTTGGCACACCTCAGGTTGTAAAATTTCTTGAGAAACCTGCATGGCTGGAACACAGGTCTCTCAACAGGCAGAATCTTGTCCTCTTCAACTCTGGCATGCGCTGGGACAACTGCAAATACTCCAATTCCGATATCCACCGCCTGAAAACGCAAGCAAGAAGAGGGAGCATTGGCAGGGCTGCGCAGCGGCGGGAAGGGTGACGCCTGACCTGTGTGGCCCTGGGGACAGTGCTTTGTGCCCTGCCGGCTCCGGAGGCCCACAGGGGCAGGATGGGCCACGGGCAGGAGACAAGACTCACCCTCTTCTGCAAGAGCTGTTGGCAGATGTACCTCGATGCACCAGCCCAGACTCTGCAGATTTCTGGAAAGCAAAGCAAGGCATGCCACGCTCCGAGTCACCAATGGCCAACCATCCACCACCCCTTTGGGGCACTCCAACCCCGCCTCGCCCACAGGCACTGACATGGCTGCCCAGCTGCGTTCTTCAGCACCCGCAGCCTCCTGAAACCGCACCCACCCTGTGCCCACCAAGGGCACGGGGAAGAAACGTAGGAATCCATAGTGCTTTGAGGAAGGGGATCCCATCCATTGACGCAGAGAGCAACTAACGGCCTGACTACCAAAGCCACCCCTGAGCCCCAGGCCACCACCTGGCAGGGCTCTCCTTGCAGCCACCAGTCCCCTCCACAAGACCTCCTTCTACAGCCCAAGCCCCAGACTCAGCGTTTCCACAGCTCATCCCCACTTCATCTTCACTCCCAGAGCGCTCCTGCAGGGGCTTCCTCGAGGCCTTACCGTTGGTGGTGAGCTCCTTGAGAGTTGGGAACTTCTCAGGTCCCAAGGGGCTAAAGAGGAGATATTTCATCATCTTTGCCCCTGTGCAGTATACAGCAGCTGATCAAGAAGTGCTGGTCCTGCTACCAAAGCCCTCTCCTCCTCTGCTGCTTGTCGTCGTCCTCGTCCTCCTCCTCCTCCTCGTCCTCACCTCCCCAAGCAGTGTCTCCAACGCTCTCCCGCAGCCTTCCCTCCTCTCCTCCTGGCAGTAGGGCAGCTCCTGCAGAGCAGAGCGCTGGCGAGAGCAGCCCAGTTCAGGCCTCGTCGGGGAGTGTGGTCTGGGGCCATAGTGGGGAGAGGGAGCTGTTGCTGTGATGTGGGTGTCACACTATGACAGCGTGCGGTGTCACACAGGGCTGCGGGGACTCACGCATGTCACAGCCCCAACCCACGCTGGGCCCCAGCATGGGCAGGGCAGCCCCCCGGGCACCTGCGCCTGCTGCGCTGCCACTCCTGCCTGCGTACCTCAACTCAGCCCCCCTCGGCTGGCCATGGAGAAACTCTTGCAAGCCAGGAAGGAAGGGAATGAACCTGATCCCTCCTTTGGACTGCTGTCCTAATGAACTCCTCAGGAAGAGATGTACAACTGAAGATCGTGATATTTAAAGAGAGATTTGATTTAGATGCCCAAGGAATTGTGGTGGGTTATGAGCTGTTGCTAGAGTAGGGAAGCCAAGACAGCATTTCTACAGTGCATTCTGCCTATGGGCTTGGAAATATTGCAGTATTATAAAAATTATAAATGATCAGAAACTATGAAACTTCTGCATCTACCAGTTCATGAACACTAAGGTCTTTGACTCTCTAATGACCTAAAGAGATACCCCATTTCCAAACCACAGCTTTCACCACCATCCTTGAAAGCTTCCACCTGATGCCACGTAGCTTTCTGTCACTGGCAAGTTTCCTGAGGGTGCACTCAATCCCACTGTCCATGTTGCTGAAAAAGATGGTAAACTGCGCCGATCCAATATATTGATGCCTGAGGAAAGCCACTCATCACTGCTTCCCGCTTGGCTGCAACTCTTTGAGTGTGACCATCCAGCCATTTCGTTATCCACTGAGTGGTCTATCCGTCAAATTCATGTCTCTTTAACTTAGAGACAAGGATGTTGTGTGGGAGAGTGTCAAATGCTTTGCACAAGTCCAGCTAGATGATGTCAGTTGCTCTTCTCTGCCAACGCATGCAACCCCATTGTAGAAGGCCACCAAATTTGTCAGGCATGGATTTCCCTTGGTGAAGCCATGCTGGCTGTCACCCATTGCCTTTTATTTTCCATGTGCTTTAGCAGAGTTTCCAGGAGGATGTGCTCCATGATCTTTTTGGGCACAGAGGTGAGACTGCCTGGCCTGTAGTTCCGTGGGTCTTCCTTTTTTCCCTTTTTGACAATGGGAGTTATATTTCCCCTTTTCCAGGCAGTGGGAACTTCACTGAACTGCCACGATTTCTCAAAGATGATGGATAGTGGTTTAGCAACTTCATCCGCCAGGTTGCTTAGGACTCGTGAATCGATCTTATCAGGTCCCATGGATTTGTGCACCTTCAGCTTCCTTAGATGGTCTTGACCCTGATCTTCTGCTACAGTGGGCGGCTCTTCATTCTTGTAGTATGACCAGCACCTCTTCCTCAGCTGGTGCAGTCCAGTGGGGCAAAGATAGTTAAGTACCTACTCTTTAAGTCCTTGAGGCCCAAGAAGCTCTCAACCCTCAAGGAGCTCACCAGCAGTGGAAAGTCCCTGGAGGGCCCTTGCAGGAGCGATACCGAAGCCAGGATGAAATGGAAATCCTCAGGCTGTGGCTGTAGCAGCAGTCTTCTGGAGGGGACCAGTGGCTACAAGGAGAGCCTTGCCTGCTGGTGCTTGGAGGCTTGGGGTGGCTTTGGCAGGCC
>NW_009648820.1:5544-11737 GCF_000708025.1 Charadrius vociferus
CTTGCTGCATTTTCTAGTAGTGGAGATCAGAGTGCTTTCTCCTCTCCAGGTCCATCTATGAACATGGATGAAGCAGCAAGGGGAGCGCTTGTGGCAGATGCATGCGCCTGACAAAGCCCTAACGAAGTTCAGAAAAGATCTGAGAAAAGCTTGTGAAATCCTGTGAGAAACACGTGCTCACGGATAAAAACGTAAAGAGGACAAAGACTTCGAAGCAAAGATAAAAATTTAATTAAAACAAAATAAACGAGTCAGCTGAGTCGGGTGCGTCTCAAAAAGAGGCACACACAAACTTCAGGTATTTATACCCTCCCCCAACTACCCACACTCCTGTCGCTTTTCCCATTGGTTTGGTACTTTAGGGCGCACATTCTGTCACGACAGGTTAGCCTATCACAGACTCGATTCACATTTTTCTCCTTTGAAGGAGCTGGTTTTCTAAGTTACATAGCCCTGCTCGCATCCTCGACATACAAAACGGCTGAAGCAAAACAATCCCCGAGTTCATCTCTCACAATCCACCCCTTTTTCCTTACCACATTTTTGCTGAAGCCCATACACAGTATTAGTTGCATCTTTCCATCTTGTTCTTCTTTCTTTTGATCTCTCTTCTTCAACACCTTGATCTTCGGAGCTGCTATATTCTGGCCCAAGGACACCATCTGTGGATTCACTGCTAGGCTGGTTACTTGCATTCCTTCTACTACATGAGAGATTAACCTTATAAAACATGGTATTAAACCCCAACAAATGCACATAACCCAGCAAATGCACATATCCCACCAGCTGGCGTTTATCATACGCTTCCACTTTTGTTACTGGGACATGTGCTAATTTTCTATGTCTCTTACAGCTTGCTGTCCAGGTGTTCGATATCTCCAGCTACCATCTTGTGCCCATGGTGCCAGCCCATAAGTTTCTATAATACGCTGAGGGGGCCACTCATCCTCCCCCCTTCTTTGAGTTCACAGAATTCACAGAATTCACAGAATTGTTAGGGTTGGAAGGGACCTCTGGAGATCATCTAGTCCAACCCTCCTGCCAGAGCAGGGTCGCCTACAGCACGTTACACAGGACAGCGTCCAGGCGGGACAAGTGAGTTCACCTCCGAGTGAGTTCTCCAGACCAAATTCTGCCCTCAGTACCTGCTGCTAACCCAACCAGTTCGACCTTCTGCTGAAGCAGCCACCATGGCCTTATCTCAATGTCACTCCCCTGTGGGTACTTGGGCACTCTCTGCAAAAGCAAACATCATGCCCACTGTGTTTCTAGGACGCGGGTCATTTGGTGCTTTGGGTACGTGCTGCTGTGGGTGCGAGGCGGCTCAGGTCGGAGCTGGTGGTGGATACGGGGGTCCACGGTGGCGTTTGAAACAAGCGTGACAGAGCCTGTCCAGGCTGCGAATATCCACTTCCACTGAGAAGTCATGGAGCAGCGCCTAGATGAGCTTGGCATTTCTCTGGTGCTCCTCCTCGTGGCCCTGTGGCAACGCTGTCACAGCTCTCTCGAGTTGTTTTCTTTTGCCTCAGATGATGCCTTCCTAACAACTCCAAAAGGAATTTTCACTTTCAATTGCACCTTCCAAGTTGCGCTCATTTAACCCTCCTGTCCCGTGTTACCTGCAGCAGTCAGTGTGTGATCCCTGTGTTACCATCAGCATTGTTAACAGGCACTTTGCTATTGCATATCCGGCACTTCCTGAGTCCTGTTCAGCTGGAAGGAAAGCAGGCAATCAGACCAAAAAAAGCAAAACAGTCCACTTTAATATGACACCGCTTTGAATTGAATTTTCTATTCTATTTCTTTCACCGTCACAATCAGCATTTTGTCTAATTTTTTCATGGTGACTTCTTCAGACTGTAGGTGTTCAATAGAGGTAAAGTGTATCAACTACCCATTGTTGCTCTCTTCGTTATAAGTGTATTTGGGGCAGGATGAGGTGTAACTCTGCTAATTTTTTGGCTCATGCTTCTTTTTTCTGCCACACCAATCTTCAATAACTCAGTAACATCAGGCATACCCACTATTTAAAGTAGTAAATAAATATTTACCTCCTTTTTTTAAGAAACTGTCAGGAGAAGGGCTTGCTTATCTTGAAAAAATTGAAGAGATTGTCAGGATGGGTCAAACTTTTTTTTTTTTTTGACTTAGAAAGAACTGGGAAAAACAGAAGCTTGGACAAAGTTTCCTAGCAAAAAAAAAAAAAAAAATTGTAGGAAAAAAGAGAACAACTGCTAAAAAGCTATCAGCAAGAGAACAAAAAACGTTGAACTTCTCACAACGAACTACAGAAAAGAGTTTTACATGTAGCTCCCTATTGTAATGGGACCATCCACATAAAAATGTCCTTCCCAAAACTTCTAAGGTGGTTTCCATCCTTCCTGAGGCCACAAAAGACCTCTGGGTAAGGAAAAGGTGCAGAGGCTGGTGAGATCATTTCACTCTCTCTAGACATCAGCACTTTCCCGTTTTGATTCCAGGTACTCCCCCAGAAGGGGTAGCAAGGTCTTGTATATCTCATCACAAAGTTTATTTGTTGACACGTAGGAAGCTGTAAAGATACGTGAGCTCCTCCCTGTCTGGAAGTGTAGGAAAGGTTGTTTAACTCCTCAAAAGGAAGACAGACACAAAAGATTTTGTTTTTAATGAGGTTGCGAAGAGACAAAATTCCTCTTTCTCAAACACTATCCTTATTTAATGAAGCAGAAGAAAGATCTTTTAAATCTACTTATAGAAGAAGATGAACACTACTACTGAATATCTTGCTTAATGACATAGCTAGCGGGATTGAGTGCACCCTCAACAAGTTGGCAGATGCCACCAAGCTGAGTGCTTGGAATCTGGGGGAGCTTTTGGACAGTCTGAAGTCCAGCTCCTGCGGGACCTTGATGGGTGAGATTTCCACCTCTTTGCATTGCTGCTGGTGCTCTACATTCCATAGTGTATGTCTTGCCCTGAGCAATGGCAGGACAGGCTGCTCTGTGACACCACCCAGCGTGCTGGCACCTGCACTCCAATGAACCCTGCTTTTCTGGATGGCTCATTGCTACCCTTCTTGGGGGGAGCTTTAGCGCTTCTGGGCCTCCTTCTCTGGTGTTGGGGCTTGAGCTGATGGGGCCTCTGCTCCTTGCTTGGGTAACGGTCTCCTCTCTCCATCTGCCTGCAGGGCTTGCTTTCTCCTGGCACTGCTGGTAGAGTACCTCTTAGTCCTGGAGCTGTGCTAGGGACCCCATGGGATAGCAGGGCCCACAGGGGTTGGGCCAGAGCATTTGGGAAGCCGATAGTCATGGCTAGTGAGGTCTTCCAGGGCACTCCAGGAGTGTGCACGGGAGGGTGCATTTACAAGGCACATGATGTGTGTGCAGCAGGCCATGCACCCTGTGCTATTGCGGTTGTCCTTTGTGTATCCTGCTGTGGTGGAAGAGGTCCATCCCAGTGGGCTGAGGGGATAGGAGGGGCTGAGTGTGGTCTTGTGAACCAAAGCTTTGCGTTTCTTCCCCTTGTGGCCTGGAGTGGACCCCTCTGGTCCTGTCCTAAGTGCACGAAACGCCTTCAGCATTAATGTGCCTTCCTTCCTGGCTTCCAAGAGTTTCTCCAAGGACAAGGACCATCGGAATGCCTTGTGCAGCACAGATGAGCATCTCAGCCACTCTTACTGGCCTTCACAGTCCCAAAGATACCATCGTGCTGTTCTCTTGCCTCCAGCATGCACTGAGTGTGCTGGTGCTGCTCGCTCAACGGAAGGCCGCCTGTTGGCTCAGCAGCCACCATTTTCAGTCCCCAGTGACTGAAAAACACCCCATCCATCACAACCACCGGGGACATTTGCATCACAGCAACAGCTCCCTCTCCCAACTGTGCGCTCTGCTCTGCAGGAGCTGCGCTACTGCCAGGAGGAGAGGAGGGGAGGCCACTGGAGAGTGTTGGAGACGCTGCTTGGGGAAGTGGGGGGGGGGGGGGGAGGATGAGGAGGAGGAGCAGAGGGCTTTAGTAGAAGGACCAGCACATCTTGCGCTGCACGTGCAGTACACAGGGGCAAAGACAGTCAAGTACCTGCTTTTTAACTCCTTGAGGCCCATGAAGCTCCCAGCCCTCAAGGATATCACCAGCAGTGGGAAGGGCCTGTGGGGGCCCTTGCGGGAGCACTCTCGGAGCCAAGCTGAGGTGGAGAGAAGCTGTGGAAGCCATGGGGCTTGGGCTGTGACTGGCATGAGGTTCTTCTGGAGGGGACCAGTGGCTGCAAGGGAAGCCCTGCCTGATGGTGCCTTCAGGCTCGAGGGTGGCTTTGGTAGCCCAGGCGTCTAGCTGCTGCCCATGTCGTTGTGTGGCATCCCCTTCCTCAAAACACTGCGTAGTCCTGCCTTTGCTCCCCAGGCCAGTCCTGGGCACAGGGCCATCTTCTTGGAGTCTGGTGGCGGTCAAGAACGCAGCTGGGTAGCACAGGCTGTGCCAGTGTTTGCTCAGGGCAAGGCAAGGCTCCCTCTTCTTGCCTGTGTTTTCAGGCAGTCGATATTGGAGTTGGGACAGTTGCGCTTGCCCAGGCGCAGGTCAGAGGGGTTTGTGGGCAAACGGGCTGGCGGCACTGCCAGGACATGCGACCAGAAGGGCCGTATACCAGCAAAATTCTTTGATAGATGCAAAATCCCCCTCCAAACACACAATTAAATGTCCCAAGGAAATCTTTCCGTTCAGATCAATCTGACCAATGAAAATGCGTCTGTGTTTAGTGAAATTAACACATTTTTTACAGGAATTCGTTTTTTTAATTATATTATATTTCCTATCAGTGTTTCTTGGCTGGTAGTTCCCAGATGCACCATATTAGATGCTGATATGCTAGAAACTATTAATGGGTGACTGCAAAGTTCCTAAGGTCATGCTGAAAATCTCGTTGGAAATAATGGGAAAATCATTTTGGTTTTAAATGTATATGTACTGGGAAGAACTAGATATACACTTCTAGGGACCGTACTCAGTCCAAGTACTTTGAAACTACTCAACATTAGGTTTGACGTTGTTCTTATCTGAAATCATTTCTCCACATGTTTAGGGGTCGCGATACTTGAAACTGATGAACGCTCCAGTTTACTAATTACTTTTGAAGAATGTGGCATCAGGTGGAAGCTTTCAAGGATGGTGGTGAAAGCTGTGGTTTGGAAACGGGGTATCTCTTTAGGTCATTAGAGAGTCAAAGACCTCAGTGTTCATGAATTGGTAGATGCAGAAGTTTAACAGTTTTTGTTCATTTCTAATTTTTATAATACTGCAAAATCTCCAAGCCCATAGACAGTGTGCACTGTAGAAATACTGTCTTGGCTTCCCTACTCTAGCAACAGCTCATAACCCACTACATTTCTTTGGGCGTTTAAATCAAATCCCTCTTTAAATATCACGATCTTCAGTTTTACGTCTCTTCCTGAGGAGTTCATCAGGACAGTGTGGGATGTAAAGGCTGGAGGTCGTCTTGGGCTCAGTGATCATGAAATGGTAGAATTTTCAATTCTTGGTGGAGCAAGGCAGGGAGCCAGCAGAACTGCCACCTTGGACTTCTGAAGGGCAGACTTTAGCCTGTTCAGGAGCATGGCTGAGAGTGCCCTTGGGAGGCAGTTTTGAAGCGCAAAGGCGCCCAGGAAGGCTGGTCTTACTTCAGGCAGGTAGTCTTAGAAGCACAGGAGAAGGCCATCCCCATGGCTCGAAAAACCAGCCGACAGGGAAGAAGACCAGCCTGGGTAAACAGAGAGCTTTGGCTGGACCTCACGAACAAAAGGAAAGCTTACATTCTCTGGAAAAGGGGGTTGGCATCTTATGAGGATTATCAAGATATAACAAAGCTATGTAGGGGGAAAATTAGAAGGGCCAAAGCTCAATCAGAACTCAGCTTGGCCACTGCAGTTAAAGACAATAAGAAGAGATTCTTCCAGTATATCAATAGAAAAAGGAAGACTAGGGAAAATGTAGGCCCACTGATGAATGAGACAGGTGCTCTTGTGGTGGAAGACACAGAGAAGGCAGAGTTACTGAATGCCTTCTTTTCTTCGGTCTTCACTGCTAAAGCTGTCCCTCATGAATCCCATACCCTGGAGGCAAGGGGGAAGGTCTGGAGAGAGGAAGATTTCCCCTCAGTTGAGGAGGACCGGGTCAGAGACCACTTGGCCAAGCTGGACATCCATAAGTCCATGGGCCCTGATGGGAT
>NW_009648821.1:0-2700 GCF_000708025.1 Charadrius vociferus
GTGGTATGGGGGACGATGGCTGAACTATGGGGAGGCTTGGCAAATTGACTATGTCACACTCCCCCAGAGCCACCAGGGTAAGCGCTACGTGCTTACAATGGTGGAAGCAAGCACCGGATGGTTAGAAACCTATGCCCTACCCCATGCCACTGCCTGGAATACTCTCCTGGGCCTTGAAAAGCAAGTCTTGTGGCGACATGGCACTCCAGAGAGAATTGAGTCAGACAATGGGACTCATTTTAAAAACAATCTTATAAGTAATTGGGCCAAACAACATGGCATTGAGTGGTTATATCATATCCCCTATCATGTACCAGCTTCTGGGAAGATTGAGCGATACAATGGACTGTTAAAAACCACCCTGAAAGCTATAGGGGGTGGAACCTTTAAAAATTGGGACAAGCATTTAGCACAAGCCACCTGGTTAGTTAACACCAGGGGATCCATCAATAGAGCTGTTCCTACTCAGTCAGACCTTTTAAATATTGTAGAAGGGGATAAAGTCCCTGTGGTAGATGAAAGGAATATGTCATGGAAAACTGTTTGGGTTTTTCCTGCTTCAGGCAAAGGCAAACCCATTCGTGGGACTGGTTTTGCCCAAGGACCTGGATGCACTTGATGGGTGATGCTGAAGGATGGGGAAGTTCAGTGTGTACTACAAGGGAATTTAATCCTGGGTGAGAATACTCAATTTTTAGCTGTATGATGTTAATTGCTACATAATACTATCAGTGTTCAATAAGTGTTTTTCAATATAACATAGTGGTGATGAAACTTGACCTAGCTTCATCAAGTGGCGTCTAGCAAACTCTTCAAGGTGTCTATCCTATCCATGGGCATGAACCAAGATGAATTTCATACCATCTTTCCTGCCCTGAGTGTCTGCTATGATAGATGAAATCCTGCAACTATGAACTAAATGGACTTAATGAACTTTTGTTTATAAATTTTAAAGTATTGTAATGCCAAGTGTACAAAATTCCATGCACTGTATTATTTCATGTGCTTAGCAAGGAACCAGGACACTAGCAATCCCTGTAAAAGCACAGATGTTACGCTTGCGATGGTGGAACTCATCAGCAACTTGAGCCATGAGGAGTGGAGTGTAAGGGGAGTACTCAGAAGACTGGCGAGGAGTGAAGGGCATGGCTTGGTCTGCATGATTATGGTGGGTTGTCTTTGGCTGGCTGCCAGACCCCTACTCAGCTGCTCTTTCACAGATGGAAAAGCTTGTGGGTTGAGATAAAGACAGGGCAATCACTTACCAATTTACAGTCAAGGGCAAAACAGACTCAACTTGGTAAAAAATAATTTAATTTATTGCCAATTAAAAATAGAGTAGGATGTTGGGAAACAAATACAAAGACTAAAAACACCTTCACCCACTCCTTCTTCCCAAGCTCAACTTTGCCCCTTTGCTCCCAACTCTTTTATCTGTTCCCCCTTACCCCAAGCGGTGCAGCGGTGATAGGGAATGGGGCACTGCAGTCAGTTCATAACAGTGCCTATCTGCTGCTCCTTTCTCCTCACACTTTTATCCTGCTCCAGCATGGGGTCCCTCCCATGGGCTACAATCCTTCATAAACTACTCCAGCATGGGTCCTTCCCATGGGCCACAGTCCTGTCCTTCATGAACAGTCTGTTCAGCATGGGTCCCCCATGGGCTGCAGTTCCTGCTGTTATCAAAGCATATTCTTGAAATAGTCAATAGTAATTAATGTTGAGAAGCCATGGGTACATTCTCACAAATAATGAGGATTCTGTCCTTGAATTTGTCAAGGATAAATTATTTAAAGAACTCCTAATCAAGGAAAGCAAGTATTGTTATCATTCTTGAGGTGAAACATCCTGGAACGTATGAGCATACGGACCTTGAAAATGCTACTAATCTACATGTTTTGAAAAGTTTAGCCAACTTGGCAGAAAAGTGAAAATTCTGAGTGTCCTAAGCTGAACTACCTTCATTATAATACTAAAAATCATGCCCATAGGTCAAGAAGACCCTAGCCCAGGTGAAGACCCTCCCCCTGAGCATGCATAGTAGCTATAACTTGATTGTGCCATCATATGTAAATTACTAACCAATCAAATATAGGTAGGAGATAGTAATATGATAATGATGTTGTAAAATGTGTTGTAAAACCGCTCAGAGTTCTGTTTAGTGTGCTTGATTTGTGGGGAACCACTGAGCACCCAGCCTTGCGCAACTCTGAAATAAATAATCAATGTCTCATCCTGGTGTGTGAGATTGGCTATTGCACACCGGGTAATGAATGTGATTTTTCGGACAACACTGCCAGGAGTGTGTGTCAGCATGGGCTCTCCACCCACTGCAGCTTTCTTCAAGGCATATCTACCTGGTTCAGTGTGGGGTCCTCCACGGGCTGCAGTGCATATGGTTTTCTCCACAGGCTACAGGGAATAATTTCTTCACTGTGATCCTCTCCATGGGCTGCATGGGGACATCTGCTTCACCATGCTTTTCTCCATGGGCTGCAGGGGAATCTCTGTTCTGGTGCCTGGAGCACCTCCTCCCCCTCCTTCACTGACCTTGGTGTCTGCAGGGTTGTTTCTCTCACGTTTTTTTTCCTCACTGCTCTCTTTCAAGTGCTGTGCAGTGTTTTTTTACCCTTTCTTAAATATGTATTTACAGATGTGTCACCAGCTTCGCTGATTGGCTCGGCTTTGGCCAGCAGCAGG
>NW_009648822.1:0-920 GCF_000708025.1 Charadrius vociferus
CGGGAGGCATTTCCTCTCCCCGACAAATTGCAGGGACACGTAAAAACGGTCACAACTCACATTTAATTGGGAAATGAGCTTTGATTGCTTTTTAACCTCTGAGGATCTGGAACGGGCAGAGAAGACGGCGCTGGGGGACTCGCTCAGACTTAATTTTCCCTCTGTCGCCCCAGACCCCTCTTTCCCCAGGCCAGGGTCCTGTCTGGGGTCTGAAGGTGGCAGAGTGTTGGGAGGATTTAGGGTCTTTTTTTTTTTTTCCCCTCTCTTTTTTTTTCTTTTTCTTTTCCATTTCCCCCCCTTCCCTCCCCTTTCGTATCTGTCTTTCTTCCCCCACCCGGTGTAACCCAACCCGGGATGGCGCTGGCTTCGCTCTCCTCTGCAGCCCTCTCGTCCCCTCCGGAAAGGAAAAGTCTGGAGCTTAGTGGTGACAACTTTTACAGGCTATTTCTGGCGGGGAGGGAGGCGAGAGGGAGTAGAGTATAATATAAAACCCAGTCGATGGTATTATTATTATTATTATTTCGGAAGTGGAAAGGCTGCATGTAAGCTGGGATCCATAGCCTGCATTTTCCAAAACAAATGTTGAGCGCCTGCTTCACCTGCCAAGCTCCACAAGGCAGTATGTATATATATATATAAATACACTCAGGCATGCACGGACATACATATATACTTGTGTGTATATATATATGCACACACGCACGTAGGGAGCGGGGTAGATGGAGGACAATAAATGTGCAGGCTGCTGTCACAGGGCGCAGTGAGCAGCTCTGACGTGCAAAAATGTCCCTCTCGCTCCCAATTTTTAGCGGTTTTAGCCGTCCACTGCTCTGCTCGGCGGATGCTTTCAAGGTTGTAAAACCAGAGGGTCGCGGTGGGGTCCCCTCCCCTGCCACCCCCCGTCGGGGCGGCCGCCTTCC
>NW_009648822.1:1646-3573 GCF_000708025.1 Charadrius vociferus
ATTTAACATAAACCCGCGAAAAAAAAAAAAAAAAAACAAAAAAACAAACGCCGCCGATTTGTATAAACTGAGCCTTTTTGCTACATAATCTTCTCCAGGAGGATGGGGAAAGCGAGTACAAACAGGGGGTTTATTTCCCCCCCCGCCTTTTTTTTCATGCTCGGATATTTTCCGTCACTTGCTAGTATTTCGGGGAGTAAATTCCCGCGTTGCTCCGCCGGTGCGTATGTACCGACCGCGCTAAAGAACCGCCGCCAGCTCGTCTCATTAGGCATTTTTAGAGATAAATAACAGCAGGGGCAGGGGCTTGCGGAGCCCCTTCCCCAGGATTTCGTTGTGCGCCCTGGAGAGGGAGGTTTGTTCCGTGCCCGGGCAGCATCCCCGGGAGGACGGAGGCTTTTCCGAGGGGGGGGGAAGAAGCAGCACCACCCCGGCTACTTTCCCCTCCAAAAATGCGGGCTCACAATTTTCATTTTGCGTTGGTTTTGTTTTGGGTTTTAAAAAGAAAAAAAGAAAAAAGAAAAAAAAAGGGAGGAAAAAAAGGAAAAAAAATTTAAATATATGCCTGGAAGTAAAAAAAAAAAAAAAACAAAACACCAAACCAAACAACAAACCCACGTCTGCGTAGGGAGGGGAGAGAAAGCACCCAAACCGAAGGCCACTTGTCTAACAGCATAAAGGAGCATGGCAATTCCCATGTAGAGCTCCGGGAAAAGAAATTGATGACCTCCTGATGCAAATCAAACCTTCCTATATAAGGCAAATCTGGGAATCATTTTCAACACACTGGTGAATCCAGGACCAAATATTTACTTTCGGCACAAATAAAGCTGCGGTGATCCGAGCGCAGGAGCCAAGAGAAACAAAAGTGTACAAAAGCCATTAACACAAGGCTTTGCGTTGAAACACCTCTGACTGTATTTTAAACCCCCGGCTTCTGCTGGGGATGAATTTGGTGTTATTTATGATTCCGAATTGGGCTGGACCTTTTGATGAAGAGCTGACGTTTGGAAACGAGTTTGAAAGTTGCGAGATTGTCCTGACAACGCAATCGACGGCAGTATATAATCATTCCCTTAATAGTTACCTGTCAGAGATCCCATTTCTTTTACTGCGGGGATTAGTCCGTCAGGACTAGATGCGAGCTGGACTTTCCGCAGACCAGAGATCGGCTCCAAGACGTTTAAGCATTTAATGTCACTTTCTCCCCAGCATCCGAGATAAAACGGTGCAAAAGTATTTTGCTGGGGGAAATGCAGCAGTGCGGCTGGTAACAACAGTAGCGACATAATCATATTTACCTCATCAGAAGTTGATCTGAGTAATAAACCTTAGCATTTTCACTTAAACTGTCAGGAGTAAGATATGTTTATTACAGCGTATTCTCTCGGTGTGGGGAGGACGGGGATGCGCTTTAGATAAAGTTTAAACGAAACAGAATAAACACAGCAAATCGCTCCAGCCTATCACAAAAGGTGTAAATGACTGCTCTCTATTTTGCCACGCGAAGGCTTTTTTATTTTTTATTTTTATTTTTTATTCACACTTTTCTAGGGGTGAAGCCCGGGCATATCCAACGGTGTCGTTAATAAGGTATACAAAATTGCCTGATCCTACCAAACGGGGCTAGAGTTATATGTTTTATTGTTAACCCCTTGCACTGAATCTTCTGAAGCTGAAAGGGAAAAGGAAAGAGCTTTTGTCCGAGCTGATCCTTGGCTATTCTGGGGCTCAGGTTGGTGTGAAAGGGACGAGGAGGTCACTTGAAATCTCCTTTTATCTACTCCTATTTTCTCTCTGGATCAGCAACTTTGAATAGACACCATCTAATCGCTCGTAATGGAAAAAGAAAAAAAAAAAAAAAGGGAAAAAAAAAGTGTGTGTGTGTGTGCTCTGGGAGCAACGAAAATGCTTTTGCCTTGCCGGA
>NW_009648822.1:4643-6369 GCF_000708025.1 Charadrius vociferus
GTCGGACAGAAAAGGGCTCCCCCGACCCCACAGACCTTTCCCCGCCCTCCGGTGCCATGGGAAGGGGCAGGGGGGCACCGTGTCCCCAGGCAAGGGCTATGGGGAGATACGGGCTACTCCAGTGAGTTGGGATGATGGGGGGTCAACCAGACTGTCCCTAAATACGGAGATCGGGTAGAAGGGGAATTAGGTAGGTGGGGTTTTTTTTTGTTTTTTTTTTTCTTAGCAGGATCACCCGTCTCCTTCCTCCCCACCGCCCGCGCCCGCCCGCTTGGTTGCACTAGCCAGGAAAACAGGGTTTTATCACCCTGGCTCACCAGAGTGGACACATGTTTGTGAACCGCTGAGCCCTCCAGCAGCGCCTAGATGGGAGCGTGGCTCTCCTGGATTCGAAAGGAGAAAAAAAAAATCCCAGCCCCAGAGACGCTCGTCGCTTGGAAAAGTTAAGCGTGACTTGGTAAACGTTTGTAAATGCAAATAGAAATGAATAAATAAACCCCAAACCAGGTAGTTTGGGTGTAATAGTTTAGCAGGACTAATTGCAGACAATGGAGCTGAAATGACTTTTCCAATTAGCTGCTGGTTGGAGTTTAGTTGGAGGAACTGTCAGCTCCAGCGATGGGTAATTGCTTTATTGCTCACAAAACTATCATCTATTTAGAACATATGTGCTAATTACTCTGGATGGGCGTCGGAAAAGAGACCATAAATCTATTAGCACTTTAAAAAGTCTAGGGTACTTGTAAGCGACCAAACTCCTTTCCTCGGCGCGTTAAGGGCGAAATTCGTGCCCGAATGATAGTCTTTCCAGAAATAAAAAGTAAATAAAATAAACAGATTCAGCCACATATATGCTAGAGTATATTTGCGACCTCACAGCGGAGGGGAGGAAGAGTGGTCATCTCCAGGCGAGGAAAACCTCTTTCCATAGACCAAACTGGTGCAATAAATCACTGTCGTAAAAACGAATTTCCTCTTTAGCCTTGCACTATTTTTTTTTTTTTTCAAAAAGATTAGTTTAGAAATCTTTTAATTGGATTACTCTGTAAAATTAATCTCCTTTAGGCTCGCTAGTTTGTGTACCAAATATTTGGAATTAATTCAGTGCCACAAAAAGCATCCGGGGATGCCCTTTGTTCGAAGTAGCTAAGAAAAGGGACAGGTAGGGAAGGTGGCATTTTACCGTACGCATTCATGTCCCCTCGCAGCTCTCTATGAATATTCATTGCAGTATATGTCGCATTGTACCGCATAAAATTGCTATTGTAAAGGAGATAAACAGAATTGTTTGCTGGGCTGTGCTATGGATCAGGGCTCCAGCGCGGGGTGAGGTGTTTAAGGGGGGGAAAAAAAATGGAAAAAAGGAAAAGTTTTGGCAGCCCAAGGCGGGATTCAGGCACCGCGCTCTGAAGGAGCATCCCTGGTCCGAAGCTGCTTCCCGCCCGGCCGGCCCCGATCCCGGGGGGCTTCCCGGAGCTCTCAGCCCCGCCTGACCTAGGACGCGCTGCCGGGGGCTGCCCGAGAGGACCTCCCCATCCCGGGCACACGACGGGACTCGAGGGGTTCCCTTAGTTCTCAATTTAACTGTTAGCGGGAGCCCCGTGAGGTGTGGTTAATTGGCGGGGGATAAAGGCGTAATGACTTGTCAGGGAGACGGTGGTGACTCTTTAATGTACTGTCTTCTTCCCCCCCCCCCCCCCTTTTATAAGGGGGGACAGCCTTACTC
>NW_009648822.1:6985-7631 GCF_000708025.1 Charadrius vociferus
TGACACTCGGGTGTACCACACGAGCGCGAATCCCGAAATTCTGCACGCAGGCGGGACACCGGCTCTTACCCGCAGCCGTGGGCGCACGGCACGCGTGAGATCCCTGCGTGAACGTGCACAAGCAGGTCGCTATTCCCAGCCCGAGTTTAGGTACTTGCTAACCAACCCTGTGGTCGGTGGTGAATTAATTATTGCGGCGCTGATACAGCCGCACATCAGCCCGGGTCCCCGCTCACCTTGCACCCCGCCTCGGGTTTCTGCCCGCCGCGCACAGGTAAAAGTTTCTCAGCCCCCGTGCTGTAGCTAAACAGATTAATGCACGTTGACAGAGTCTTTATCCCTCCTCCGCACGATGTTAAATGAATCTTAAAGTCCCTTCTGAGACAAACGGGGAACTCTCTCTCTCTCTGTCTGTCTCCCTGTCTATCTGCGAGCGCTTTGGATGTGCCCTGTGGAAATTGTTTACAGTTTGGAAGACTCTAACCTTGATTTTCCAGCTTTGAGCTCCCTCTGGAAGCGGAAAGAGCAATTACTCCGCATTACTGTACATATTTCATTGCCGTGATAGATCGCAGGTGTTGCAGCCGCCGCTATTGTCTGCCTCCCCCCCGCAGACCCCGGGGCCGAAGCCCGGAGGAGCGGCCGA
>NW_009648822.1:7645-8105 GCF_000708025.1 Charadrius vociferus
CGAGACCTCACCACGCACAACCCCACAGCCCGCGGGTCGTCCGTCCGTCCGTCCCCCGCTCCGCTAACGACCCACGGAGGTGCAGAGAGGGGGGGGCTGGTGTTCTTACCCCCCCCTCCCCTCCCCGCGCCGCTCTCCACTGGCCTCTCCTGCGTGTGCCCAGAGCGGGGATGCTGTCTTTCGCCCACGCGGGGGATAAATAGCTCATGTGCGGACAGGCATCTTTCGCGGTGTAATGTCAGCAGAGCCGAACGCCTAACGCGGGGTTTAGAACACCGCAAGAGGCAGAAACACCCCCCCCACCCCCTCCTCCCGGGGTGAGCGGGGACTGCCCTTCAGCCCGAGGTTGGGAGGGTGAGGACAGCCGCTGGGCTGGGGGGACCCGAGGCGAAAAACGAGGCGGGGACGACGGCCAAAACAACCCCGAAAAGGGGAAAGAGCTAGAAACCCCGAGCGGGGC
>NW_009648822.1:8143-8508 GCF_000708025.1 Charadrius vociferus
GGTGTACGGTGGTCTTTTGGAGAGGGTGCCGGGGGTGCAGTAGCAGCGAGTTGCAAAGGTGCAGGGTGGAGGCAGGCTGCTGGTGCTACGCCGGAGCATCCCCGAATAACATTAAACTGTGTCATGGATCAGTGTCATGATGACGTATGACACACCACAAGGGATCATGATGAGTGACTGGCATAATAGACATGGATAGTGGACCAAAGTCTCCTTGACAATTCTTAGTCATATGTCTTGGGGGGATAGTTTTACATTCGTGATCCGTTTATTTGGAGCCAATTCCGGGAGAGAGACACATGAAGCACAAGACTGAAATCTGTCTAAGTAGGATGAAGACGGGCTTAAACGGCACAAAGGATTGC
>NW_009648822.1:8727-10162 GCF_000708025.1 Charadrius vociferus
CCAGCACCGCGCCCCTCCGCGCTGGGGCAACCTCCTGTCCCACCACAACTTGTGGGATGCCGCTGGTGTCCTTCTCATCACGCGTGGGCTTTGCCGCGGGCTGCCAGGCGGCGGTACCCGAGGGTGATGCTGGCAGGGAAGCAGGGAAAAGTCGCATCCCCCACTGGTCCTCCGAGCAGGCAGAAAGCATTCCTGGTATAAACCACCTACACCGAGCGAAACGCGCCCCGACGTGCCTCTCACTACGAGGGGGAGAGCCCGAGGAGCTGGAGCTGCGGGTTTTCTTTTGTTTGCAAACACCCCGAGCTACTAGGGGGAAGTTTGGGGCTTCTATTCCCCCCCATCCGCCGCGGTACACTTGTCCCCAAGCCTGTGCCCCTCTCTGCGGGTGTCCCAAGAGGGCCCTGGTGACCCGCTGCAGGACATCAGCACCCCCAAACCCGCCTGGGCTGCCCGGGAGTGCTTGCCATCCCAGTGGGGATCCCAGACAGGCTTTTGCCAGGGAGAAGAGGTTTTCAGGGCTCCCCCTTTGCACAGCCCCGCCAGGGGCATTAATGACCTCTAAAAATATCGAGAGGCGGCATTTTTCCCGCCAGGAGCAGAGTGAATGGTATTCTCCCCGAGAAGGAGAATCACAAGAGGAAAACCACCTTTCAGCCTGACGGCGAGAAAAAAAAAAATAAAAAATCTGCTGATCCAGATGCTGTAAGAAGTTCACTAAATGTGTGAGCAGGTAACGCAGGGAATAGCGACATTGTTAACAGAAAACATCTAATTAACAATGACTTCATTTGATTGGGAGGATGAAAAAGCCTTTTTAAATCAGTCCAGATTTACTGGCCTAAGCACAGCCAATTTATGAATATGGAGGCTGTATCGAGTCTGCCTTCTTTCAAGATGTCATCTGAGGGGTAATAGTATAGGTGAAGTCATTTAGTTACACTGTGGAAACTTTTATAGTCCCTTTCTTGGGAATTTAATTCAGTGCTTCTTCATTTTATTAGGAACAGACTGACTCCATCAACGGCGCTCTCCATGTTTAGAGGCATGACTGCTTGAAGCAATTAGGCTCCCCAATTAGCATACTTTTCCTGACCCCAGCAGCACCACCAGGTCCTTACGTTATCCGTCTCTTCAAAGTAGGGGACAGCCAGGGACAGCCAGAATAAAACATGCCTCCCAAGTGCCAGGGTGGTGAAACCAACACGCAAGCGGGCTACCAAAATTACCCCTTTGCCCTTAGAGGCGGAGGAGGGGAGGGCTGGGGAGTAAAAAAATAAAATAAATAAAATAAGCCTCCTGATGGCACCCCGGTGTTCGTGTTGCGGCGGTTTTGCTATTTCAGGCGTTTCGCGCTGTTTTCCACCGTGTTGCCAGACCGCTGCCTAACTCCTGCCCGCTGCCCCCCGGATTTCGGCAGGGCTCGGGGCGAGCG
>NW_009648822.1:10190-41205 GCF_000708025.1 Charadrius vociferus
CCTTTTGGGACCACCAGGTGACTTTTAAGCACAGCTCGACTGTTTCAAATCCGTACACCCCCTCCTCCCCCCGAGCTGTGTCGGTTTCCCCAAAAGGTTACCGCAAGGATGGGGGAGGGGGATCCACGCGGCCGGTGCCCGAGGGGCCCGATCCTGCAAAGCCCGCGGGGGGCTTCGGAGAGCCTCCCCTCCCTCCTCGCCTCCAAAAGTCAGTATCAGCCAGTCGTCCATCACGGGTAAAAAGACTAATTTTCCCTCCCCACCCTCCCTCCCGTCTCCCCTCCCCGCTTTCCTCCTCCAACCCTGGTGTAAGCCCGCGGAGGGGATCCAGGGAGCCAGCGCTCAGCAGATAGAGCCATCCGCCCAGAGCTTCGCAGCACTGTGGAAGAAAAATCTCTATAAAACGAAATAGGCAATCAACTGAAATCTATCCTCTTTAAATAAACTGATTCCTTAGTATTTTCCCAGTGTTGCTGTAAGTTGTTGTCTGTGATGTCCCCTAGGGCTCTTTCCTCTGCTCTCTGATTTGGTGTATAAAAGCAGCTCTGAATGATGGATTACTGTGTCATTGCAGCCTGCGAAGGATTAATTTGTTTCATTGATTTCTCTTTAGGCAGATTGCCAGAATTCTCTGCTTCCCACCTTTCCCCGGGACTTCCAGCAGTAATAGACAGTAATAGCCTAAGACAAATCAGCCCATTCTTGTAAAAATAGAAACACAAAATCCTGAAGTCCCAGGAAAGCCATAAAGAAGTTTTTTTTTTCCTTGTTGTGCTGCAAACCCACCGATTCTTAAAGTGTGAGCCCATGTTCTCTCTCCTCCCCACTCCCCTTTTATAAAAAAGGTTGCAGAATCCTGGCCGGGGGGGTGGGGGTGGGGGGGGCTGCTTAGTCTCAAGAGCAATTTCAACAAGCAGTTGCATGTGAACGGTGGGCATTTGGCAGTCTGGGAGAGATGTTTTGTTCCTGCTTAACAACAGGGGTAGGAATCACAGAAGACCGAGTAAACCTCACAGTTCGTTCTTTCTTAAAATCACAGGGGCTGCCTATAGCTAATCTATTATCGATCCATCTGCCTGTCTGGGGTATCGAGAAGAAATGCAGTTTATGTCAGGTCCCAGAGTCACCAGTCTGATGTGGGGGTGGGTGGGACTGGACTCCCCCAGATCAATTCGTCTGCATGTTTTCAGGATAACTTGATGGGAAAATCAGGCCTTGAAGCGCTGTGATGTGGTCAAAAAAGGGAGTCAGGCACCTCTTGCAGTGCAGTTTGGGGGGGGGGGGCGAGGGAAGGAGAGGAGATCCCACGCTGTATGTAGCCCACTTCTGCTCTTCTGCCCACAGTGCTGCTCTTTTCAGACCTCCTTTACCGACAGCAGACATGGGTCAGCTGTGCTAATCTGTTTCCACAATACAGTGCTAAAAATTGTATTGATTTAGTGTTCTCAAGTTAAACTTTAGATGTAATTAGTCCTACAGTAAAAAGTAATGTTGTCATGTGCTAATGTCTTTCCAGCTCTGGCTTGTATAAAGCTGCGCCGTGCCGAAACGGCACTTTTAGATACCACCGAGGGTAAAGAAGCATTTATTTCACCTCTGTATCTGCCTTGTGATGAGAGTAGCTGAATAGCTGCTTTCAAAGGGATGGTCAATTTATTGTACTGGGTAGCACAGATTCACTGCATTGCAAACCTAGGAAATTCTGAAGTTACAGCCTTATTATTTATTTATTTATTTACGCCAAATTTCAGGTCGAATCGAAATACCCAGTACTCGGGTCACAGCATGATTTCCTTGATATCATGCCAGAAAATATGCCTTGCCCTGCCTAAGCAATGTTCTCGTATTTACTTGCATGAGATCCCTCTGCGGTGTATAGAGTCTAACTTTCCCCTTCTCCACCTAACGTAATTTTCGAAGGATCCGTAGCAGTAGTCGTAATGAGGGTTATGTGTTTGCTCCTGGGAATCCCTAGAAATCCCTACATTGTCTGGGGAAACCCTGCCGTGTGGGTTAGCCTGCAGTAAGACAAGGGTGGCTGCCTCCAGGCACGGCAGCCTGGAAAATGCTGGTGTCCTGGGGAAAGCCGCGAGCTTCCCTTCAAAGGCTTCTCTGGTGTAACAGGGACCCCCCTCTTTTTCTGGCATACCACAGACTCGCTCTGCCTGGCATTCCCACTCCTGATGTTTTTTCACCGTCAAGCAACTTTGAAAGGAAAAGGCACAAAATGCGACAGTTCACATTTTTCCTGCTCGGATGGCCAAGCCCCAGGGAGGTTTGGCTCTGAATGCCGGGCTCGTCTTTGCTTGGGAGCAAATGCTCCCATCCCCTCTGCCCCTTCCTCCTCGCCGATCCTTTTCAGCTCACGCAGGGGAATCCTTCTGCTCCTTTGCTAGGCATTAAGGAAAGTTTTGCTCTTGGTAAATAATGATAACAATATTCTTGGCTTGGAAAGTCTGAGTTAGGAGCGGAGACAGATTTCCACCCCCATCCCTCCCGTTTGCAATAAAACAGGCAGAATCCATCACAGACCAAACTTAAAAAGCTTAAGTGAAGCTCACATCCTTTCATCCCTGCAGGACTGGAGAGAAACAGAGTCTGTTAGATTAGCAAACATTAACCTCTCGCATAGTTCTGGATGTAGGATTAATGTCTACTGAAGGGACAGCTGTATGACCCTCACACATACACTAACTATACATTAGGGCTGTCACTCTATCGATCGGGAGAAGTTTGTGTGAAGAAGCGCTCCCCACCAGGGAGCAAAACAGACTAGAGCTGGAAAAAGCCATTTGTGCTCTGCTAAGACACACTTTCAAAAACTCGGTTCCCATTTCTGGCATCCACAGTGCGGATGAGCTGAAATCTGCATGCTTCACCCCGAGGTTCTGCTGCATGCAGACCACCCACAATTTCCAGCTGTGACCCTGGGATCGGCTCGTCTTTGGGCAAAACACAGACCTATGCCAATGCTGGATTTGCACATAGCAGAGCATTGCTTAGACTCTGCCCACATGAGGTTTTGAGTCCCTGTGGGATCCTCACTGGCTGTACATTAGCATATCTATTCCCACTTAGCTAATTTGGAAGAGACTCCTCTCCAAGATTTTCCTTCCTTACCCCCTTATCTAAGAAAAAGAAAAAATAAGGGTGAATAATATGTTTGTCAAACTTTCTTCCCATTAGAATATGAAAACTTCATGCTATGAAAACACAGGTTGATTGTTTCCTAGGGTTTGCTGGATTCGGTACAGACACTGGGCTCGACTCTGATCACACCCTATTTTCGTATTAGTCTAACTCTTCTCATAACACAGGAATTCCACAGATGTAACGTCGGGTTCAGTGCATTTCTGAAAACAGACTTATTTTAGTTGTGTAAATGAAAATAAATGCTTATTGTTTAAGCCTGTATATTAAACATTAATGGTTTCTTGGAGTCCGATCCACACAAATATTTGGATGTCAAATATTGAACTTTCCATCCCTTGATGGCAGGAGAGACGACTGCGCTGTGGACTCCCAGGCACCCCATAGGAAGAAAGGAGAGAGGTGCATCCCCCAGAACAAACTCAGCTGGAGCCTGAGTGCCTTGCAGGTTGACCCGAAGGGGACATTGACCAGAAGCGTGGCCCGTGGTGACCCATACAGAGCCTTCAGCCAGCACTAGGTGCCTGCCCAAGGCAGGTGGGTGAAGAGAAAACACACGATGAGATGAAGCCAGTGCGTTTTAACACAAGCCTGCTGTGGCTGGGGCATGTACAGAGGAGATGAGCTATCCAAGAGAAGCTTGCAGGGAGATGTGTCCCCTGTAGGCTGTCACACCCAGTCCTCGTTAGCGCACAGAACAGAATAGGGCATGCACTACCAGAAATATTAAACTTTGGCTAATTGTCCCTCTGGGCCGCATGTGTGGCCAGAGAGAAAGGTCTTGCACGCAACGTTTTGGCTGCCTGTTGGGCTTGGTGGGCTGCAGTGAGCTATGCGTTCATGTTCTTCTGCTGGAGCAGCACAGAGTGAGACCCCAGTCCCCTTGGCCCGAGGGAGTAGCCAAACCGCAACTTGCAACAGCAAAGTCAAATTCTCCTTAAATGGCCAAAAAACGGCTCCTATGTTGTACTGGCCAGGGGAGGCAGCTGGTGACATCCCAGACCCATGAATCCAGGCTTGGCTTAAAAGGGGTGGAGGTCAGAGACCAGGATCAATTTGAAGCCCCAGCAGCTGAGCTGAGCGTTGTGGTGGCCAGCACACGTATCACAGGGCTAAGTGGCCAGGCAGGCTAGTGGTCCTTGTGAAGGGGCCACAGGCACAAACGCTGCTCAGTGCAGTGGTGAGCCCTGTCCCATACAGGGTCGAGGTTTTCACCCAAATCACGTCTCTGGCGGTAGTTACCCGACCCAGGAGCTCACGCTGGAGCTGCCTAATTCTCAAAATCCACTATCCAATGTAAAAATGTACAGCAGAAGGAGCTATGGCATACAGAGTAGTGCAGAGACAGTGTACTGGTAACTGACCAAGCTGTGAACTGGCCAAAAATGATCCTACAGGACAGTTTCCAAAGAAAATGCTCATTTGGCAGACGATTGTTTCAGAGGAATATATCAATTTCATCGGCCCTTTAAACGGAGGGGCATCAAAATGCTTTGCTAGAGCAGTCCTGAAATATTATCCATCGCTTCAAGTTCATATTAGTAAGAGAAACAAGACGAAGGTGAGAGCATCTGTTTTAAAATAAAATCTTTCAGTCAGGTTAACACAAGGTATTTTTTTCTGTCTTTAATAGTGCTTGCTGACAAATTGTGAGGGTCTCGGACTTTGCTCTTAGCTGCTACAGCACCAAAACCCTGCAGTTCTGGAAGATGCAAATATTGGCTTTGGTGAGCCCGAATTGACAGGTATAGGGGAAAAACAAACCCGCAGGGAAGAGAAACAAAGCAGTCTCCTCTGATGGGCACAACAGGGAATTGTGTCTTGCTAAGCCTGGATCCACCTCTTTATATATTTTGTATAAGACAATTACTAGGCCCTGAGCCCAACTTCTGGATAGTATTAAAGTGAAGATCCTGACTGAAAAGGTAAACATTCAGTCAGACCTCTGACACAGTTTATTTTTGGTGTGTTCAGCAGCGGGGAATAGCTTTTTTTTTCTGTTACTGAGGGCCGTGTGTTCGTAGCTGTGTGTGCGGGTCGGCAGGGAGCTGCTGAGTACGTGAAAGATGGCAGCAAGGAGTTGCAGGGCATCGGTCCTGTCACTCTCAGCTCACCTCTAAGTCATTTAGCTCAAATGTCCAGATGAGGGCTTAGAAAAAAAAATTTTAAACCAAGGTACCCCAAAACCGGGCACCGTCGCTTCTCCCAGAACGTGTTCTCCTGGCAAAGAGTTTGATTTTTCCATCGAGGCAGACAAGGATAAGCAACAGTGGTTATGTCGTGGGTGTCTTGAAAGTCCACTGACGGCTAATTGCAACTTTCCCAGGAACTCATTTGCTTTTAATTCACCTAGAAATTTGAGGTTGCTTAATGTATGAAATGGCATTCAAGTGGTTAACGCTCACGCGCTTCTGAACAGTGTTTGGAAAGGAAGTATGGTCTCTTGCCCACCCATTAACCTCTGCTGTTACGGGGTTTTTATACCAGCAGCAGTAAAATTCACCTCCCTGCTGTATGTTTTGCTGTATCGAAGATCAAAGTTCTGTAGTTTGCAAAAACACAGAAAGTATAGCATAATTAAATCTACTTGTTTAGGTAGAACTCAGTGTTTAATGAATAACAAATTTCTGCTTGTCCACAAACGGCATGAATGAAAACACCAAATGAATGAGCAGGGATGCCTTGCATCAGATTTTACAGCCATTGCTGTATTGATACTTCATTTTTTCCAAGTGAATACAAAGTTCGAAGTACATGGCTTACCACGCTACTGCCTCGTTACTATGATCACAGGCAATGTATTAAAAATGGTGGGATCCTACATCGTTCCAGTGCTTTACATAGCTATTAAAATTAGCTGCACCAGTCATTTCTTTCAATTTACGCTATGTGAAACAGTGTTAAAGAAATACAGTTCTGTCTCTAAGCAGCTTTTCAGCTTTACTGTATTCCAGGATACCAAGACGACCATCACTCGTAAACCATATATGCGTGTTGGTTGGGGTAGTTGTGGAAGGGACTTATGGCAGTCTCATCCCAAAATCCACTGATTTTTAACATGACAACTGTAAGGTACCTGCAAGAGCTTGCGACTGGAAAATGATCCCTGTTGGACAACCTTTTCTAAAGAGATCAACATGAACTTTGTTGACCAACTGCTATGGTACCCCTTCAACTAGAAACATGGACAGTCGGTAAAAGTACTGGACATATATCCAGTCAATATAGCGCACTTGACTAACACTATATTTTGACCCTGTATATTTTTTTTTCTGTGTTCTAAGCCATTTTCTAAATTACATTAGCAGGCAGAAATGACATTAAAATTAACTGTGATACTTCTCTGTCAGAACTATCTTCTGAGTAATGTTTTTGGGATTTTCCCTAGCATTGGAATAGTAAAGACAAAAGTATTTCCGTATTTTATCATGCCTTTTGTCATTACTCGCAGCTTCACTAACACAGACAAAATTACCTTGTCGGTTTTGCCATTTCACTTTTCAAATTTTCTTCCTCATGCACTGACACAATGGCACCCTGTCTGGGTTACGAGCATTTCCATAGGTGCAAGTTCAGAATGTCGTGTTTTTACTGGAAATGAAAAAGTGTCCCGAGACGTGAGTTTTGCAACTGGTTACACTTCAACTGTAGTTTACATCTGATTTGATATTATCCCTTTGAAATGACAACAGCTTTAGAGAAAGTGTAAAATGCAGGTGGTGATCCCCTGCGATCATTATAAAATAGCATGAGAACGCCTGTAACAGTAGGAGCAGCGTCCTGGCTATGTTCCAGTTTGGCTAACTGCATCCTGTTTTTCTAAATTCAGGTTTATTTGCAAACTTGATCCAAAACCTCCTGAAATAACTGCTTTCCTGGTGCCACATTCTGGTCCCCGGACTGGTTGTGCTTCACTGCTAGGTGAAACCATGTCCGTGTCCTATGTACTTTTTTAATGAAGAAATAACCTTTGGTTTTAATGGAAAAGTCTAAACCTCACATCTGGATGGCAAATGAAAGGCCAATAAAATCCTTGAATTCCTTCTGGCTAAAATATCACCAAAATATATAATAAATTTAATTGTATCGCTTAACACGTCTTTCTTTGTCGTACATACCCCCCCCTTCCCGCAAAATAAAATTACGCCAGTAGACATGTAGATGTGAACGAGAGGCAGAAATCTGTCAAAGGACCTGCTCTGTAGGTAGGGGGAAATGCCAAGAATAAAGTCGCTCACAGAGTGGGTGCATCGATCATTGTCTGACTCTGTTGTCAGGATATCGAAAACATATATTTAGAAACTCATGAGGTGACAATAAATAATATGGCAAACAATAAGTTAAAATTTCAATGTAATGGAAATCTGCAATTAAGTCACCTTCTGTGTAACTGCGTGTTTTGTAAGTTTTGTTTTGCAGCAAAAGCCTGAAACGGGAACTAAACATTAAAAATCTGCACTTTTGAATATAATTAACACATATTAAGCTACAACTTCTGCGCAATTTCGTATTTTGGGTGGTTGTTTCTTGTTCCCAGCTCTGTCTAGAACTATCTGTCTGATTCTGCCAGATTACTGGTAAAAATACAGAGCTGGAGGTCACATCTTATTAGATAATCATACAGTGTAAAGATGTTTCTCAGCTACAGAAAGAGGGTAAAGCAGTTGCTCTTTAACAGATGCCACGCTATATGAATTATGTCATTTCCATAGTTATAAAACAACTTGAGAAAATGTACTGTAACAATATGATGTATGCTAGGATTGATTACCCCAAAAATCCTTTCAAGAGGAAAACCAGGGGAGGGTGCGGGGGGAGGAGAGAGGGAAAGACTGTTTCTATCCAAGCTTCACGTCCTAAAGGTTTAGCTTCTGTGGAGAAAAACCTCACATTCAGTTGTTACATAGGGTGGTCACTCCATTTGTGTATTCATTATGCGCATTAAACAGTCAAATATATTCCTTCCAGTAAATATGAATAGTTTAATTTGTTCTGCTGAAAGAGAGACAACTATCAGAAATAGCAATAAAAGTCACATAATGAAATAAGAATACTAGAAAATCCGAGGATTTTAGTATGGTCCATTATTCATTCAATTCCTGGCAGCCTTTATGATTACAAATCACTTGATTGACTAACTAGACATTCTCAAAGTGAATTATGAATCAGGTTCATTTTTCCTGGTTGAGAGTTGGTACATGTTGTAACTCTTCCACTTTGTGATATATCAAGTTCTTGTAACAGTAATAAGAGATATAATCAACTCTTTATTTCAGAACAAATAAATTGCCTTTTCAAAAATGAAATGTGGTTGCTAACATTTTAACAGTGCGCAGTGTAATTCCTTCCTGCTATTCTCAGAGCGCAATCTGATGTGATGACATAGCTTTTGAGTATTTGACTTCGCTGGAATTATTTTAAGAGCCTCATTCCCTCAGTCTGCTCACGCTGACCTCGGTGGAAACCTGGTGCTGGGGCTACGAGCAGCGAGTGGTCCTTTTCCTTGCCGAAAGCGAGCCTCAGACACCTAAACCCTGGGCCACAATTTGCCCTTTTGTGCCTGGCTCTCATCTCAGCTTGGGAAGGCTGAACAGTTTTAAAGCTGTTTGAGTTTACTTTGGGGAGGGGAAAAAAAAAAAGGAAAAAAAAAAGTAAAATGAATCTCCTCTAAAGTGTGCTTGACCCTCAAGTCCTCTTGCACGAAAAAGTCCCTCAGACTTTTGTGGAAATTATGCAGGGGGAATGACTGGCGGACTGGGGTGGGAGTTATTTGTAGAACAAATGCACAATCAGGTCCCAAATCCCCCTAGAACGGGTTCAGTGCGAGGTGCATTTCACCTTCGAATGAACAGCATTTACGCCTCGCATCTGCACATCAGATGTAGCCAGCAGGGCTGGTTTGGCTTTCTTGAGCATGGTGGTCTCCTGATGCCGGTGTCCGGATCAGCAGAGCCAGCTCCTAGTGGTAGTGTGGACCGGGATGCTGTGGGTACGTAATATGCCACCGGGTCTGAGGGATGGGGTACACGAGGGCCTCGGGGACGGGCGGCCACGCGGTGCATCTTCCCGCACGGGGTCCTGTGCACCAGCCTCAAGGCAGCTCCCAGTTTTGCAGGGAGGAGAAGATTTTTCCTTCTGGTTAGGGAGGTGATCCTGGTGTTTGGGTGCTTATTTTGGCTCCGGTGAAGGGACAGGCTGATGCTCGGTGGGTTCGTATTATTTATGGAACAGTTGCAAAGACTTTAATCCCCTCCCAAACACACGAGCGTGTTTCTCAAGCAAGATCTTGCGGGAGAAAAGATGTATTACCACTTTAGTTTTTGGAAGACCTTAATGTGGTCATTCATTTCAGCAACAATGGTTACAGACTTCAGATTTATTCCTTGTTCATCTTTCTATCTAATTTCTAATGGTCTAATAACCTTAATTAAATGCTGAGTAGTTTAGAATATTATTAAATAGCTTTCACAGGATTTTTTTTTTTTTCATTTCTGATTACATCATGAGTACAGATTATTGAATATTCCATTCATTTTAAAATTATGATTAAGGGGATAATCCCAAAAAAGATGTTTGTAACAATTTTAACTAAGCTGTGTTAATTGAGTTAGGGGATAAGAAATGAGATTTAAAGGGTGAGCAAGGGGTAAAATCAAAGCCCGCGTAGTTTTAAAATCAAGTGGATTAAGAGATTGGTCAGAATGGAGGAGGTGGTGGGTCAAAAACTGAACGAGTGGTTCAAATAGAAAATTCACTTACCTTCAGGCCACGTGCGTGTCTTTCACAGAAATGATGTGCAATGGCCGCCGATGTAAGATGGTCAAACATGAAAGGTAAAAACTGCTCGTTACGGATCTACAGACGGCACACTGCTCGTTGTCAGGCAAAGGTGTACAACACCTTAGGACATGGAAGAGCCTGCTCAAGTGTTACCACACCTGACAGTGCTGTGTCCCCTGACGTACCCAGGAACTCCAGGTCAGCCTCCAGCATCCCTGTGTCCCACAGGCTGGGATCATTGTCCCAAGCGACAAGTTGAGCGGCACTGAGACAGCAACGGTTTTGGTGCATTCACTTTAGGATGTTGTTCGTGGGCCTTTCCACCATCCTTCCCCTGTCCTTACGTTTGTTTGTGACTCACTGGTTGTCAGCATAGCATGAATTTTGCTAGGTTATTTTTCCTATTGCTCTGAAATATCAGTTGGGAGTTGATCATTGCGGCTTTTCTGGTGACCATCTATCTTCTTGGTGGTCATCTCCCTCTTCCTCACCATGCAGAGGGCTTTACGTGTGATGTTCACGGCTCACCATCTCTGGTAAGAGTAGCACAGCTCTAACATATCTGCAAACCAAGCGAGGTATTTTTACTTGTCTTCCTTAAACTCTGCATAAGTAACTGGAGACGCTCGCATACTGGAGGAATTTCTGGAGTCATCGGTACTTATGGAAATTACAGCACCCTTTGCAGTTCCCTGCTGGGGATGTGAGAGGAACCCAGTGCCTGTGAAACTGACACTGGGGAGAAGAAAGACAGGAAAGCAAGTGAAAAGCAGGGTGCAGAACTCCAGCTACCGGGAAGGGATGATGGAGGCTGGGTGCCTTTGTCTAAAGATGGACTAAGGCAGCTCAGTAAAGACAGGCTGACGCACAGGATCGACCTCAGAGAGGTTATCACGCACATATCACTTGCACATGAATTCCTCACAGTTACACAAGCATCATGTGAGAATTGAGGCAACCTGCGTGGCAGCCTTAGGAAGGGCAGGATAAATCAGCCCATGGACCATGGACGCTAGGAGGACGGTACAGACAATCTCTTTCTCTGGAATACCTGTTGGTTTCACAGGATTTGTACTGGTTGAGGGTACAAAGGGGGATCTAAAACATCATACATGCCGATGAAGCTGGGGAGAGTCCGACTGGGAAAACGCAGCTCTTAAACCCCAGAGAGAAAAACATAAAATTAATTTGAATTTAACCAACGAGAAAAAAATACTGTAATGACTGATGGAAGCATTAGTTTTGTAGGCTCGGTTATGTAGGTTGGGATTTAATCTGTTTAGATCTTTTTCTTCCAAGCTTAACAGCTTTAATTATTTTTACAAAGAAAAAAAAATCAATACACCCTTACACGCTATTAATAAAAAAATCAAGTATCATTGATATTTGAAAACAGAAATCATAAAGAACATATTGCATTCACACCAACTACATACCAAGCAGAATGTTAATAACATTAACCTTTACTCTATCAGATATTTTCAAGAAATACCACTATATTTTTTGCAACGGCTCATATCTGTCATTTAACTGACATGTGATCTTTGCTAAGTTTGCCAAATCACTGAGGCCTGAATACCATTCAGCAATGTTAATTTTGTTTTCCTATTCCAGCCTTTACACAATTATTCTCATGGCAATCATTCTAGCCTTGAGTATAAATAATACTTCAAGTGGTTTGTTGATATCCAGAAAATGATGTGTATCTACATTAAGAGATTCTGGAATCTAATGGGAGAACCATGCATATTATTAAGCTGAAATGCCTATTTCTTTCCTCCCAGATGGGAAGTAGTACAGGGTAGTGCCATGGCATATGCATTAATTTTATTCCTTCCACAAATTTTAGCACATATTATTTTTGCAGATTTTGAGTCTTTGCCTCCTACCAAATATCCAGGAGATTTAAATAGGATTTTGCTGCAGAAGCGATCTCAGTCTTAACACTTAGGACCTTGGATAATTCTCAGGTGAGCTGAGGAAGAAGAGCATGGGAGCAGTTCTGCTCTGGAGAAGAATAAGAAAAGAACGGAGAGTTTGGTAGGAGGAATCCTTGAGGATTAACAGAGGCAAAAAGAGAGACAGAGTTATTTTCCTGGCTCCCATATTTCAGTCCTACAGACGGGGTATGCTTGCTCTGAAGGTCCTAGCAATAAATAAAGAGCACATTCAAAATGAGGGGGATTACAACCAAAGGGTAACGAAAAACATAAATCCCAATATCTGTCCCTCAGCATCGTTACCCCATTAATACACACAACTACTTTTCTATTTAAAAAGTATTCTGCAACAGATTTCTTGCTAAGCCTGTGGATTTCTTGCACAGTATCTTCCATAATTTTTATTTTCTATTACTTATTTTTTCCAATTCCAGGCGTCTTCTTCCTTTTTCTTTCTTTTCGGTCCAGTGGGACTTTTTATTTCCTGAGGACCTGAAAAAGAGGAAGGAGCACACTGCATTGCACGCTGACTGCTTGTGTGGGAGTGAGCTGTGTGGGAGCATTTTCTCCAGCACTTTGTAGATAATCTAAAAGCCAAGTTTAAAATCAGGATTGTTGATGTTTGCAGATGTGCAAGCATAGTGGGGCCTCAGCTGGTCTGAGACAACACAGGGCAGTATAAAATGGGGATTGGACTTACGTGATCACTCTTTTTCTCTTTACTGCTCTACTTTCTGGGTTCTCATAACTTGGTCTTTGAAGATGTTTCACAACCTGTACCCATTAGCTATAGAGAGTTTTTAAGTCAACATCAGTTAATGGCTGTGCCTCTAAGGACCAGAGTCTAGAGTTTGTGTTGAGCCTTGAGGAGAGCCCCGAGGGGAACAGGCTCAGGAGAGTGGTGCAGGTTCAAGATCTGATGGTCCTTTCACACTGGCCCAGCCAAAGGCTGCAGCAAAACATCTCCTGCAATTAGTTGAAGCCGAAGTTACAGTTCCAGCTGCGCAGGTGAGGATGTGGATGAAGACAATGTTCTCACACAAGCCACTACCTGGAGCAGCTCCCAGCAGAAGCTCTGCCTGCCGTACATACGTGATGCTTCCCCAAGCTGGCTGTCCATACCTCTCCGCTCTGGAAATCAGGAGCTCTGCAGAGCTTCAGTCGGGGCTGGGTTTCTCCCCACTCTCTGAAGGCTTTCTGAATGGAGAAACGCATCTGTCTGCAGAGCAAAAAAGAGTATTATGGCATACAGGCAGACATTGCTTGACTTGAGCAGCACGTTCCGCAGCCAGGTCAGCCCCAGCTAAGTAACATGTTTTAAAAGCACAGATCTGATGGCCAAACACAACAGTGCATACCCAGCTGCAAACCTACATATAAATTGATCTTTTCAGTATCTGGTTTTAATCTTGGTTTTATTTCAACCCACCTACTGTTAATAAATATCTCATGATGCTCTCTCTCCCCACTGAATAACGATGGTCAAATCATCCGTAGTTTAGACATCTCAAACACCCTGAGTTTAGATGTCTCAGTTAAGTGCTACCACTAGATGGGATGAAGCCAGCCTTTATTTCAGCAGTTCTTTTTCTGTCTTTTCTTTCTTTCTTTTTTTTTTTTTCTTTTTTTTTTTTTTTCCCTTCCCATCAGCATAGATGCAATTTTTGTCAGGATAACTTCTGTTGTGTCTGAATTCCTCTTTGTGCTCTTCCCAGCATTTCAGGCAGTGCTGCACTGCAGCATCACACCCCTCTCTGGAATGCTATTCCCTCAAGACTCCCATGGCACAGAGAGATGGGTAATGTTTTCTGAGCTTCTTCCACTATTACCACATTTTCTATAGAGGATCAAAATGGATTATTTTCATCTTGACATGCAAATGCCTAGGCTGTGCCCTTGGCTGAGATCTCAGCATTGACTACAGAAGTAAAAGATACGGGGCTGGTAGCTTTTTAATATCACATATGGAAGTGGCAGTCTTATTTCTTAAGAAAAAGAAAAAAAAAAAAACCCGACTGTAGTCCATTGTGACTTGCAAAAAAAAGCCGAATAAAAATATTTCCTCATACTCTTACTGAATACTGTATTCACAATCAGTCGTTGGTCTGCACAGTGGCAGATGAACATTGTGTGCAACTCAGGATCTTACTGTTGTACTCTGATCTGCCCATTTGCCGTGCCAAAGTATCGATGGGAAGAAAAGACACATGAATAATTTTATCAAGCCAGATTATAAGCCTGAATGCAAACATTTAATAAGTGATGGAATTAGAACAGAACTAGGAAGGATTTCTAAGGCTCCTCGTGAAATGCTTATAGAGCTAAAAGGGTCAAATTCTTCACCAGTTTTCACTCTGCACAACAGCGGTTAAGTAAACGAAATAACATGACCTGCAAATCGGTGCAGGATACAACCCTCCGAATATGTTGATACACCGTAAAAAGTCATTGTGTGGTTTCATGTTAACATGAAAGAAACGATATCTGACCACGAGAGCACCCGCACTGACTCACTGTTTCTAATTATTATTATATTCTTTTTCTGAAACAACAGCAGCGACAAAACAACATCAAGCAATTGCCTCCTGGCTAGCGTTCTCGGCAAACCCTCATGACTATTGACTCAAATGAGCAGCTCAGCAAGTAAGTTGTTAGCTTAAATGAAAATTATAGCAGAGACAAAAATGTCAGCCTGGGAACTGAACTAATAAGGGAAAGAATGCGCACGAAGCTGCCGGCGCAGTTTTAAACCTCAGGAAGAATAAAGGAAAGCGCAGCTCCCGAAATTAACTCGTGAGGCTGAGGTAAACAGGAAAAATCCACATCCACCGTTACGCAGCACAAAGCTGATGAGTGCAAGACTCTTCGCAGCGATGGCTTAAGTACACCTTTACGCGCCGAAGCTCGACACAGGGTTTATGGCAGGCGGTGAATTAAGTGCAGGCTGACAGTTTAGCAACCCAGAGCCACCGCCAGCCGGTGTAACGCCCCTGCTTTTTTGGCTTGCAGGCAGGAAAAGTGACAAGATGGGGTTGGGCGAGCTGGATGTGTCCATCGAGGCGGGTCCCGCGGAATAAACGGGCAGTTTGCAAGCAGGGAGGGGGGGGGAAGCGCTACGGCACAAAGTCCCGAGCGGGGCGAGGGGGCAAGGAGTCGGAGGGGAAAGGTGATAAGCCGCCTTGGGCTTGTTCCGCAGAGCCCCTGGCTGCCGTTCAGGCTGAGGTCTTGGACACAGTCCACCGACAGGCCTCCTGCCAGGGGATTTGTTACTGCGAGAGCTTGGCTTAGGCGGGATTATATTATAAAAATTGTCTCGATTCTTCTTCTGTCTTATTAAAATCTATCCCACCCTTCCCTTCCACCCCGGGAGGAGGAATATTTTGTATATATCTGGGTGAAACACACAAACAAATTCATTTCCCATGGATAATATATTCGCAGTGATTTGGTTTTCAGAGTCAGGAGCTCAAAATGATGAATTTATTATGCAAAGTAATAATTGCAAATTATATTGGCAAACTCCATTCCAGAAAAAAATGGGGTATTAATATAACTAAAAGGATTAAAAAATACTGGCTGTTAACTTGGGGCTACTGCAGATATTTTAGGAGGTTATATATCTCTGTTCCACCTAAACCACCAGAGGCAGTAGCTTTCATTTTAAAGGTCTAGTGAGATACCATAATTAATGGGCCCACCTAACAGCATATGTCGCACTTGTATTGAGTAGTAGGACACGGTGCGTATTATGAAAGAAAGTGAACAAAATACTTAGCGTCATAAAAATTTGCATCCCTTTCTAGTTCATTTTTTTTAGTGCGAAGGGGTGAAATACATCAGGGTCGGAACACAAAAGAATTTGACTCCTGGTTTTGGGTCAAGCTAGCCTGTGCCTTTAGTGGGGTGACTGAACAGAATATTTTGACTTTATGGGTCCTTACAGGATCCGAAATGCCTCATTAGCAATCCCTTGGAGATATATAGCACTTCCCAAGGATGACTGGAGCTGGCCAGCTGCCCCAGATGAACCCAGGGGCAAGTGGCTATTCCTCCTCCAGCTTGCCCATAGGTTCCCTCGGTCCTTTACGGTCATCAGCAGAAAGGGGCCCTAACAGTTGCCAGGGTTGAGGTCTCTAATGCAGTGCTTGTCAGCTACATGAGATTTATTGGCTCTGCTGGATCTGCACGTTATGTCAGGGGTACTCAAAGGATTAATTTGCAGTCATGGTCTTCTTCACAGAAAAGCACATCTCTCTGCTGCTATAGAAGCATTTTCCTTTCTGGCACACATATCCTATTAGGAAGTACTCTGCAGTAGATTATGTTCTCCAGGATAGCTGAGATTTGTGGGTAATTATGAGAAAAATAAAGATAATGTGCTTGTAAACCTTGCAAGTAATAGTTGCATACTAACGCTGTAATTCACAGACATGGCACCATTAGAAAGTGATGGAGCTTGTTAAATTGAAACACTAGTGACATTTTTAACATACTTTTCATGAAAGCATTATGACCTGAGTGCAAGGATGGGATTCAAGTGCTCTACAAGTCGCACTCCTGTCTCTGGCACACATGCTGGCTGTGCCCTTGAGATGGTCCATGGCTCTTCACTCCCCACGAAGGAGATGCTTGAGAATCACCTGCTGCTACCAAACACGGAGCAGCTCCTCCAGAGCTTGTGCTGCAAGAGCCATAGTGTAGCTGGACTTCCAGGCCATGCCATCAGCTATTTTAAACCGTGCCTGCTTGTAGCTAAAGCCTTAAGTGATGTGCCTTTGTGTGCTAGGCAATAACCAACTCCCAACCAATACTTCAGAGCAATAGGAAAAATAACCTAAGGGTGATAGTTATATAGTATTTGCAAGGGACTTTGAAGACATAGGAGCTGTGGGAGTTTACACACTGCTGCAAGCTGAGAACAAACTGTCTAACACTTATTTCCTCACATCTTTTCTTCTAACATGCCTTATTGACAGCCATTGCTGTGAAAGGAGTTCCACCTCGTGGAAAAAAGTCACTGCAAAAAAAAGAGGGGCAACGGAGATGTTTAGTGTATAAACATTGAACTTGTGATCAACAACTTCTTCACTGAACAAGAAACCTCTATTTTGCTTTTCAAGCAGAGCAACAGAGACCATGATTTCCAGATTTTTACACAGATCCCAAGACCAACGTGCCTTAGGACTGACAAAGAAGAGCAGCCTGCGGCCCCCAGTGTTGCCCACCAGCACAGCCTGCAGTATCCATAGCAGGCACAAAGGTAAACCTACTCCCCCCGTGCCACAATGCCGCTCCTCCAACTGAACATCAAACTGTGGTCTGGTCTTGGTCTTCCCAGCTAGGTGAGGACACAGACCAGTTAACTCCTTTAAACACACACTAAGTTCAACTGAAAACATAAATAAAATCAGAAAAGGGAATCGGAATTCAGCAAAACTCAACAAAGCTGAATAAATACTCAGCTAAAGCCAATTCTCTTGGTATTCATAGAGTTATGCTTGTCAGGGAGATGTTTTGGAAACAACTTTGGGTCATCCAAAACACTGGTTGATGGCCACTGCCAGAGATGTGTTACCGTGCTTGATGTGGCAATGTTTTGATATGGTTTGAGAAGTTCCTGTCACTTTTACTGTATGTTCTCAGCAAAATTGCTATCATGGCTGATGACATCATCAGCAAAGAACGAGGTAACAGGACCTGTATCCCTGAGAAGCCATCGCTCCAACAAAACATATGCCATAATGTTTAGCAATAAGCGTTGAAGTATTACAAATAGTTACAGCTGAACTCTGTGTGCCAAATAAATGAAAAGAGTATGTCTTATTTCCTGCTAAAGTGCAATATGGTCAGGCAAGGCTAACTACAGAGGCTCCAGTGCAAGCAGAAAATGCTCAGCTTAAAAACTATGTTGGTGGCACCCAAATGGCACCAAAACAATAATATAAGAATGGAAAGCCAGGTCTGTATATCATTCCTAAGATCTCAAATCTGATTTTGATGCTTTGGTTGTCTCTACTGCCTTGAAACCTGCAGAATTGTGGGATTTTACCTAATTTCATCCTTTTAAATATTTGGCAATCTGGACAGCCTCTGCTGCTGGTGAAGAGGACAGGGATGTCCAGGAGGCAGTTCAGCTCATCAGGTGTGTAAGAGAGGCATGCTCTGGGTCACTGATTTCTGAAGACACCAAGGTGGTCCTGGACCGAAGTGCCTTCAAGGCTGATAAAGCTGCAGATGGCGCCTAGCCAGCAACCCAAAATGATGACTGAATGGCCTGTGCTTCCTACCCAGCACCTCGAAAAGGGTTCAAAACAGCTGACAGAAGCATCTATTCATTTGGTAGCCAACCAACCTCATGAGTGTAGGTCTTATATTCTTTTTTTCTTTGTTTCCCAATGACCTGAGAAGGGAATCACTGTTTTCTGTTAAAATACTTTGGAAAAAGGAGATAGAAAGTGATAGTGCCTGCCTCCTCCTTGTAGTGCAATAGCTTTATTGTCAGAGCAGTCACAGAGGAAAAGGGACATGTGGGTCCTATTTCCCTTTCTGCCTCGGGTGCCTCAAACCCATGTTTCCCACCCTTGAGGGAAACGGCTGTGGTCAAGGGGAGGATTCAGGATTCACCGGGCCAGTGAGCGAAGATGAAAGGGAGCGCGGCTCCAGGGCTGAGGGCATCCTTTCGGTTCCACTCTCTGCTCCCAGGATTGTTTCTGTCTTTTATTTAAAGACTGTTTCGTGTGAGAACACACAGTCCCGGGACTGGGATGACACAGTGGCATGGTTTCACTGGCTTCTGCCGACCCACACAACATGGACCGTGCCTTGCAAAAAAGTATATAATGTACACATTATTGTATGAATTGAAATTGAAAAGATTGGGACTCTTTAATTGACAAAAATGAGTAAGAAGGAATATATTAGCACTATTCCAGATAATGAATCATACCACCGTAGGTAAAACAGGTTTTTCTGTTTATCCACTCAAGAAACAAAGTTTAATGAAGCAGAAAGAGGGAAAAAAAGTAATCAAAGGAAGCTTTTATTTTTTTTATTTTTCTTTTTTAAATAAAAGCTGTAATTAACCTGTTGAACTTATTGCTACTAGGTATAACTTAGGCCAAGAGATTAGTAGTATTCAAAAAGGATTAGACATCTATATGCATAACAAAAATATCCATAAGCTACAGTGGGTAGAATATGATCTCAAACCCTTTCATACAATAGCTTGCCTCTTAATACCAAGTGAATCCTGTGTACCAACTTCTGTCTAGTCAAAGACCTTGTGAAATACCTTTCTTTTAATCCAGGATCTACAGAAAAAAAGAAAAAAAAAAGACAGCTAAAATATAATACGCTCTTCTGCGTTACTGCTGTTCCAGGGAAGCAGCTGTTATATTGCTTACATGGAATAGTGATTTTACAAACTTATATGATATTTATATACTTCTTAAATTGGCATTTTTACACTGTGAGTGAAATTCAGCCCTGCCCAATAAAGAAAGGGAGAAGCAGAATCTGACCACCCGGCTGGGAATGAAATGTCATAGCCGTTTCCATAAGAAGCAATCCACAACAGCGAGGGTCTGATTTCCCACTGTAAGTGTACTTTTACTTGCAATAGGAGTGAGCTGATAGAAAAGGTCTTTACAGAATACTTGTGTACCAATAACGCAGCGAGAGAAACAGACGGCTACCAAATTCTCTGTGTGTGCGCTTCGTGCCGGCTGAGGTTAAACCTTTTTCCACCCAGTGAGTTATAGGTGCACACTGATGCTTGGGAAATCAGACAGCATTTCTGAAAGTCGGGGCTGGGTTCTTCTTCCTTTCCTTGGACTCAGTTATTAAGAAATAAATAAGGAGAGGTAGGTCTTAAAATAACTGTCAAGGTTTTATAACTGTTTTTAGTCTCTGGGAGGCTGTAGAAGTTAAGGGAAGACTAACTCTTAGATTATACCAAGTTAGTAGTTATTTACTGTCTGTGGCAGTGGGCCTCAAATGTAGAATCAGAGTTGAATTCAAATTTACAAGTTTTTTCCTCCTCTGATCTCTTTTTGCTGGTCCCTCTGGCCACCTATTCCCTCCCATTCTTGAGGAAGGCTGTCCTTCGAGTCCCTGAGGGTGACCCTGGGGGTGAGAAGACCACCTGGTTTTCCGGTTTGTGCTGAATATATTGTTTTACTGCTGTGAAAGTGTAGAAAGGTCTCACCTTGCTGCCAGAGCCACTATCCCACATTCTCAAATTCAGAGAAACTACCTCACTGTCTTTATATCCATCACGATGACTTAAGCATCGACTGGGCTCCTGAGTGTCCTCATGCCCTCAGATACCACTAAAGTTTTTGCAGTTCAAAAATGTCAAATGTCTCAAGTGATCGGGACTAGAGAAAGTATTTCCTAGTTAGAGCTTTTTCTACCCACACAAATTTCTCAGCTACATTTAGTTGTGAGTGATATTTAATAATTCCAGAGTGCCTTTGCTCTTGGTTTACAATTTGTCAGCATTACTTTATTACTGTTTGCAAAAGTAACAAAAGGTGTTGCAACGGGGATTCATTTGGGCAAATTAAACCTGCAGTGGGGTTTCAAATGCAGGCATTTGTCCTCTGGGATTAGACATCAGCAGCCTGTGGAATTATTTCTGACATTTCATCCATCATACACTCAGAATAACTAAACAAACCAGTGCTGCTCTCTCCCTGCTCAAAGAACAACTTTCTCAGAGCCTTCCCACGGAAATATCCCAACCTATTAGTGTCAGGAAATTGTGCTTGGAAAGTTAAGAGAAAAAAGAAAAATCTTCCACAAGTGGAAGGCAGAGATGTTATCGCACGTCAATAATGTGCATTGAGACATCTGCTTGTGAACGGCTCTTTGGCTGGTGTAAATCGGAATGACATAACTGGTGTAGGTATATTGATTTTGTTCGGACCGGGAATTTTCACCATAGGAGTGACTACATGTGTAACTGCAAGAATTTGGACTTACTCTTCCTAAAGTGGGCTGTCAAATCGGTATTAGCTGAAATGGGAGGAAGGCTGGATCCTGCAAAGACTGCTTCTTTCCCTCTGCTTTGTTTGAAAAAGTAAAGTTTGAAACACGTAAGTTTTCAACATGGCCTCTTACACCCTGCATTTTTCAGCCGTTTTCTTGAAATGCTGAGCACGTACTGGGGTGGCTAAAGTGTTTATTTCAACCAGCTCATTCCTGGCTAAATATGATCAAACTAAATTACTTGTAATATTTAAATACCATAGCATCAGTGAACAAAAACTCCAGACTAGCTCATTATTAGAGGATAATACCACTTTAATCTATATTTAAAAGAAAAAAAAAAAAAAAAGGATATTGTCTAATAGGCCTCAAATTGGTTTCCCATTCTAGAGAGATGTCCAAGGATATATTGCAATTACACAAGGTTCCCCCCTCCTTTAATAACTAATATAGTGTGCTTTGAAGTAATGCGGTCTCACACTGAAATCTACAATCAAACACCTAAACTAACAGAAAAGGTAAAACCACCACAAGGGAGAATTTAGAAACGGAAGTGCATAATCAGATAAATGAGAAGAAAGTTTTGAAAAGGATTGCAGAGGAGTAACAGGAGATATTGCTGGCGTGTTTCTTACTTCATTGTTGTTTTCCTTCAGTAAAAGTTCTATCAGCTGGGGAGAGTTGCTCACTTCTTTGAAGCTGGCTCTTGTTTCTCTGAAATCAGATTCCTTATTCCCAGGGCTCCACTCCACGATGCCAGCACAAACATACATCAGCAGCTGCACAGCACTTTAAAGAGTTAGCAAGGAGCTATCAAGCAATTACTTATTCCATTTTAGATCTCTGTCCATTATTTTCACTGAGCAAGTTTGAAGTTGGGGGAATAAAAATCAGAGAAAGCAAATAAGCATTTTGGAAGTCTGAGCATCTCACCTGGGGAGCAAAGCTCACCTACTGTTAACTACAGAGACAAGACCCGTAGGTGAGAAGTGCCGATGGGAGGAATAATCCCTTTCCCATGAAAAAAGCCTTGAAAAGTACGTGGGTCTTCACTCTGATGAATACCGTGAGTTTTGGTGCGCTGAGGCAGTGTCAGCCTTACTTCTGTCGGGGGCAGGTGCAGTTCTGGCTGCTTCTGCGCTTGCACAGCGTGCTGTGCGGGCTGCTTCCACCTATGGCAGAATCAGTCCCTTCAGAGTCAGTAGGGCTGTGCTGTGGATGAGTTCGGTAGAATGAAGTGAAGGAAGAAACTCAGCTTGAAATGATTGGATTACTTCCAAAATTTGCTTTTTTTTTTTTTTTTATTGTTTCCAAGCTTAGATTTGTGCTGTTTTCTGGTTTGTGTGTATGTGTCTCTCTGTGTGTGAAATACAAGCTATTGTAGACAGAGATCAACTTTTCATATAAAAAGTGCACATTTATCATTTTGCCTGAAGTGCATGATGAATAAAACCATTAACAAGCTTCTCATAAAATAAGCAATAGTGGAACCATGAGTGGCCTTTGCTTCTGAGGCGTCTGTGTGACGGGGGATTGTTAATAACGCTTGTAGTGTTCCTCACTTGAGACCAACAAAGCCAGACGTCATCCCAACAAGAAGGCAGCAATGTCTCCAATGGTCCCGTGCAAACTTATGAGAAAACATGAGTTTTGCTGTTTGCCCTCAAGCTGTCTACTGGCCTGCGTGGCATTTACTAATTTTGTCAATGGAACCGCTACATTGAATAATCTGAGGAAAAGGTAAAAAATGTACAGCCACCATTAACCATGGTGAGGAAATCAGAAAGCATCCTTAGTACACCTAACTTCATCATAAGTCCCCAACATAAGAAAGACATGGACCTGTTGGAGCAGGTCCAGAGGAGAGCCACGAGGATGATCCGAGGGCTGGAGCACCTCTCCTATGAGGAGAGGCTGAGAGAGTTGGGGCTGTTCAGCCTGGAGAAGAGAAGGCTCCGGGGAGATCTTATTGCCGCCTTCCAGTCCCTAAAGGGGCTACAGGAGAGCTGGGGAAGGACTTTTTACTGGGGCATGGAGTGACAGGACGAGGAGGAATGGCTTTAAACTGGAAGAGGGCAGGTTTAGATTAAAGACGAGGAAGAAGTTTTTCACTTTAAGGGTGGTAAGACACTGGCACAGGTTGCCCAGAGAGGTTGTTGAGGCCCCATCCCTGGAGGTGTTCAAGGCCAGGCTGGAGGTGGCCTTGGGCAACCTGGGGTGGTGGGAGGTGTCCCTGCCCATGGCAGGGGGGGTGGGACTTGGTGATCTTCAAGGTCCTTTCCAACCTAAACCATTCTGTAATTCTATGATTCTATGTAACTTCTGGATGCTTCACAGTTTTCTAAATTTTTAGTTACCTACAACCCATCCTTCCCTGGCAAAAAAAGAAAAATCAATATTTTGCCTGTACAGAGTGCGAGAGAGCTTCTCATATGTAAAGTTAGATATGCCTGGATTCTGTGGATGTAGGACGTGGATATTTTGACAGGACACTTTTGACAGTTTTTCACAGTTGTCCCCCAAAGTAAAACTGTGGGAGGAAGGACCTTTCTCTTCTGCTTCCCTCCTTTCACCCCAAAGCAGGGAAATTTACTTCTGGATGAGCACTCAGGAAGAACTTCCCTCCTTGCACCCCAGTGGCAGAGGCGGCCAATATTCCTGTGAGAAAGATCAGTCAAACTGTGCCATTGATTTACAGCCTGGCTCTTCACCCATCCTCCTTTGTTAACCTATGTGCAAGTGTATGCAACTGATTAAATTTCTCCAGTACTAGAATTTCAGAAAACTGCTGTAGATGGAGAGAATCCTCACCCGCCAGAGCAATTTAGTAGTTTTGCTGCTGAAGTAAGAGGTGTGAGCTACTCCGTGGGCAGTCCTGGGAGCCAAGCCTGCAGTTACCTTTCTGGGTGACTTTTCCATCTTTGTCCCAGACCAACTTAATTTCTCTGAGAGCATATTTTTGTGAGCTGCGACAGAAAGTGAGAGGGAATGAGGCAGGGCGGGATGGCTTGGGAATACAGCCAGGCTTTGCATAAACTGGTAGTTCAGTCATTCACCCAAAACATCAGAGGATCAGTCTTAATCCCCGAGTCAGTTATAAAACAGCGTCAATGTGGAAGACAGCACTGAACATTTTTGGAGACACGGGGTTGGATGTCAGCTTCAGGGAGACAGGTACAGATCTGAGTTGCAGCAGAGCAGAGACAGGCGTCAACTCAGGGCTAAGGATTTCCCCAGACATTGTAAAATTAGGTTACTTTATAGATTTTTTTTTATCCCACTGGACTTTTTTGAAAATCTGGTTCTACTTCTAAAACATTCACAAGAAAGATATTGTGGAGGGTATCTATAACTAAGGAATTTGTAGCAGATAGCTTTTTTAATGAATGATGGATTTATTTTATTTTTTTTTCTGTACAGAAAAAGTGAAATTGTTTTTTCAACCTTGATGCTGGAAGTGGAGAACATAATTTATGTGTGGTTCCTATGTGGTGGCAAAAGCTTTGTTGGTTTATGCAGACATGAATCGTTTGGGATAAAGGGCTCTCAAGCAACAGACTAGATGAAGATTGGTCACTTTAGTTTCCAAAGTGGTCCTGAAGATGCTGAGAGAATAAAGCAAAGGTTGTCCTTAGTCCATTCTCCCATACTGATCGAAGAGTTAGGATGTGAACCTATATGCCACACTTAATCTCTCTTTCTTGCACAGTGGTGGAAGCCCAAAGTGGATCTGTGCTCCTTGATGACCCTTGTTCCCTTCATCCCCCTCATGAAGCAAAACACAATGTAGAATTTAGATCATCCCTTGTCTTATATTCCCCAAACTGCTCTCTATTTCTAAGCCTTCTACACCTGAAAACTTGGAAAAAAATTAACAATTCAAAATGGCAATGAGAGAAGGCAAGACACCTACAACACATTGTGATAGTTCTGCCCAGCTGGAGAAATCTCAGACAAAGAGGAGTTGGTTGGGTACCTAACCCGAAATCAAGACACCAGCTCTACTGTGTTACTCTTTGTTTCTTGCCCTTTTATATCCATGGAGGGAAATAAATAGATGAGAGAAACTAAATTTTAGACAGTAAAGGTGGGTGAGTTGAGTCCCACACATTTTTTTACAGCTAGATATTTCTATGAGCAGTATAAAACAAAGTCCCTTTCAAATAAAGATAAGTTTTATAACACTTTATGGTAGTACCTATGCATCTTCCAAAAGACACGAAAAAGTTTCAAAAGGTTGTAATATCATTTCATGTGTGGCAGTAGCTGAGAGAGACAGCACAAGGCCCTAGGCTGCAGGGAACGGCTTGATCCTGTATTCCTGAAAATCCTCAGAAATTCTGCCAAAGGACTGGATGAGGCGTACTAAGAATGCTAAGGAGAGAAACTAGGCTGGGCTTGGTATACTATGATTAGGTTACAGACTAGAATTGTTGGGTTCCTCTCTAGCTTCATTTAGGTTCCTGGCTTGTGGTCAAAGGTTAAGAAATACATGTACATAATGCTCAATATCTGTTTTGCTATACGCGCATGCGTTCTGGGGAGAAAACCCGACTTTAACTGTGTCTGCACATCAACGTTGTACAACACTGGAAGGGTCAGTAATGGCAAATCCAGGTGAAATTATGGCCCTGCTGGTGCCACACGCAAGCTTTGCTTTGACGCAAGTGAGGGAAGCTTTCCAAGTAAAATTTGCAATTTTCTTCATTTGGATATCACGTCCTTTGTCTCAAGCAGCTAAGGTCACAAATGCCTCCAACCAATATGGCCATAAAAAGCATATAAAGAGGTAAGTGCTCAACCATTTTTGGTAAAACTATGGTTTTCTTACAAGAAATGTTAGCCCTGATCGGAAAGCCTATTGTGGGACAAGATCACAAAGACCAATCTGTCACTCCAACTGCCAACATTGTACAGGGAATTTAGAGTAAAATGCTCATCTCTGACCTGCCCTGTGGATCACCTGGTGGTCTGCAGGCACGCTATGCATCTGTTGACATCAACCAGGCTGACAGAAAAGTATATGTCAAGGTGACCCTAACTTCTGCTTTGATTAATTGACTTTATAATTTGCCACTTTGAAGGGGGGAAAAAAGGGAATATATCATTAACCTCTTTTGAAAGAACTGTACCTCAATCAGGTATAATTATTTTTCTAGATTAAACCATTACAGCCTCTTCCTGTACTAACAAATATTATCTTAGCTCAAATCTGGTACCGGTAAAAAAGGTACTTAATGTATTGGCCTAAAATAAATTGTGCTAGGGCTTGTTTGTCTGTGGTGCATTCTGGAAAGGGCTGTGCCTTCTCCATCGAAACAACTTACAGCAAAGGCCATACATTACAAAGGACCGAGCTCCTGAGGACCACGGCTTTGTAAGACTGGATTTACTGTTAATTATTGCTAGTAAGTCACGGAGTATTTAGAGAGAGTCCTGAGCATTTCCAAATAACCAGCTATTTTTTTTAAAATTTTGCTTTTTTTAAAACAAGCAAACAAACAAACAAAACCACAACAGCAAAATTTTAAGAAGATGTATAACCTTAAGCTGTGTGAAGTGTCAAAACACATTTAAATACATGCCAAGAACTGAGTGGTCTTGCTTTATTCTTATCGGGGGATCATTTTACCCAATCAGAGCTTTAACATTCCTTTCTTATTCTGCATGTGAGACCACGCTGTTCACACTGGTTTCCAAGTATGACAGATTCCAGCCCAATCCGATACCGCAGTGACTGTTCATTTCCCACTGGTGATCACCCCCTCATCTTATGGCTGCAAAGAGAAACACAGAGAAGGATCACAAGACTCTCTATAATAATAATGCACACTTTACACGCATCCATATTCTAGCACTGAAGCTAAAACATTGTGCTCTGCTGCCTTACTTTGCCATTTTGTTTAGTGCAAATCTTAAAAACTAATTGGAGATCAGTATTATTTCTTGAGTTTGTTTTCTTTATTTTTTTTGTTACCTTTCTTGCCAACATAATTTTTGCAGGTCACCGCATGCCAAATAGCAGGTACATGAAATAAATAGCGATATTTGTAGACAGCAGGCTGGCAAAAGACTGAAAATGCTGTTCTTCAAAACCCCTGAGTGCTTTCTTCATCATGTACGATTTAAACCGTACATGCAACTGCTTTTGCATGTACTTCGTATATAGGCTCTTAGGACATTTTCATTTGTTAGGCTATAGCTCTGCCCTAAATCTCTGTCTGCCACTTTTTCACTACTCTTTAAAAGATTTTGGCTCTAGCCCTGGTTGCAATGCATGAGTCTAATTAAAATCTGCAGATGTTTTCCATAGACTGTGTAAAGTGGGATTTACGTTTCGTCAATTAATGTACATTGGCTCCTGCTTGAACGTATGCATGTACACTTCAAATACACGGGCAATAAGTAGATCCTTTCTCAAGAAACAAGAACAAAACACTCAAGCACGTACTCTGTACGGCAGTGAGAAACAAAACTTCAACACGAGGGCTATCCTGGATCTGGGAGCTGTCACTTGTGCGGTACATGCAGAGATAAGGAGGAAGCTATAACATAAACACAGAGAAAAGACTCCGTTTCCATTCTAGCTTAATTTGCCAGAGCATGATCTTTCACCCACATGCTGAAAACAAGGACGTGTCCCCTCTCAACCTGCAAACCATCTGGCTGAAAGACTGGCAGCTGCCTGCGGAGCCAGCACACCTCGCCCTCGTCGCAGGCAGGCGATGTTTTAACCACGGCCGTGGTGATGAGAGGGCTGGGAGGGCTCACCTTTCACGCACCGACCTAAACAAACACGACGTAACGTCTCTGCTGCAACCCAAGCCGGTTCCTGCTTTGGCATTCCCGACACAAGCTCGGCTCGCCGCACGCCCTCAGACATAACTCGTCGACACGCTCCTGTGTCGTTTTACATCGCTGAGCTTGGCCTTTTAGAAACCGCAGGACAACGCTATCCCGTCATCCCAGCAAACTGCTATTTCAGTTTGCTGAAAAACAGGAAACGGAATGAAATGCGTTTCAAAACCCCTCTTAATTATTGATAACATAAAAATTGTCCCCTTGTGTTCTGAAAACTGGTGTAAAATGTCACAGCTAGAGAGTTTCTTTCCAGTAAGTTATTCTCAGTAAATTTGGGCTGCTCGTTGCACGCATACACATATAGATATCTCAGATCTGTCTTTATATACGCTTCCTCTTCATGAAAAGCATTCTGACTACTTAACAGGCATGTGGGATCCTGCATAAATTATGCTGATTCTATATGATTCAAACTATAATATATAAAATTACATTGCATTTTCAATAAGCATATACACAAACCATGTGGAACGTGAAAGGTCAGACTGGAAATTCCTCATTTTCTTTTGTCAAGAATGTTTTTTTTTCATCCAAGAGCACTGTTGATTTCAACCGGGATGAGTAAGAGGTCTCATGGAAGACCATCGTCTGGCCTTGTTTTAAGACCACTTAAGGGCTCCAGCCTTGCAGTTTGATCTGTGCATAGACAGGCGCACACTTAACTGATGTCAGTGGGCTGCTTTTTTGGCTTGGAAAGGCATTTTGTGGATCAAGGCCATAATAGTTAACTCAACTACCCAAACAAGAACATGATGAAGCTCCACTTCAACATTTAATCTGAAGTCTTTGAGATTATATTAACTTTTAGCTTCATAGATGTGTGGTGTTTCTCCACCAAAAAAGTATAATATTCTTACAGTATTCCCACGGCTTTAAGCAGACAAACTTCACACAAAGGTTAGAGAATGAGCAGTATTTAGTGTATCTGAGGTGGACTACACCAGCAGAATGGCAATGCCTAGAGAAAAGGTGATGCTTTCAGGACACACATTCCTCCCCTTGAATTCTGGCAGGCTTGTTTTTCTTTGTCTTTGCTGCCTTATGCTGAACTTTCCAAACTTGCTTGTGTATGCGCTATCATAGGAGTTAGGTGCCCGTTTTTAGAAATAACGTATTTCTATGAACGATGCTCAGTTCATATAAAGACGGATGTGACCTCAAAAACCAGCTATACTTTGGTGCTGGAGATGGGATTTCTAGCTTTAGATTTGGAGATATTGGTATTTGGAGGCCAGCTCTCATTGCTCTTGTGGTGCAGAGGGATCTGCTCTCGCAGTACGGTGGGTGCTGAGCCATCACCCTTTGAAGTCCGTGGAAACTCTCCCACCAACTTCCAAAACAGACTGAGCTGTGCCTGAAATCTGCAGCCTATTTTTTCCGTCTCGGTCACCAGCATGGTCCCCCTTCTGGGTATCACGGGTATGGAAGCTAAATGAGCCACCCAAAAACTTTAACAGACCATTAGCCAGAGGCGCAATTTCTGTGACAGTGGAACAAAGGTACCTACACAATTTAGAGAGCTTTACAGTGCCAGTCTGCTTGCACTGCTTTCCATTTTAATATTACTTGTGATCAGAAGTATGAGTACTCCCTACAGGATACTTTTCATATACTTTTACTGGACTCTGCCTGGCACATTCACTGATCTCTGCAGCACTTCAGCATGTTCTCTTTTTATAGAGGTATCAGACATCTCACTCCTTTAATATATGGCATACAGGTAGATAGATGGACCTACCTGAACCCTGTTGCGTCAGTGTGCATTGGTATGACAGTCAGGCATGCATTACAAGTAGGAAGACTGGGGCTTGACGTGAGTAAGTGTCATACTGTACATGAGATGATCTTTAGTGACTTTATCTGACCATTATTTTCCAAAGGATGAACAGCAGCCTAAGCGTTGTTGGTTACCAACTGTTAAGCACAGTATCATGAAGTCCTTGTGCACCTACAGTTTCAGTTTTTAAACACACCTTCCCTGAGTGTAAGGAAAAACGTTGGAGGATGTGAAGAACCTAGAAGAAAAACTTTGCTTTGGGGCTTCAGAGTCTCTTGGCTCATAAAGCAACACTACATGTCTACAACTTGTTGTCCAGCTTAGGGCAGGTCTGGAAGGTCTCAGAATGAATCCCTGCAGAATTGAATGCTTTCTGCATCTCCTTGGCTCATGAAAAGTCACGTTGCTGCCCACAAAGGTGCAAAGGTTGAATAAACCATTGTTCCAGGTAGTGTGGATCCAATTCATTGCCTGATTTTTCAATGGTCATTTGGGTATCTCCCAGGAGCTGCAGAACACTTCGAAGGGCATCCCAGTGGGATTGCTCCTTGCTGGATTTACAAGGAGCTCTTCTGATCCTTCCAACACACTGCAGAAGGTAATCAGGACCGGTACTGTCTCCTTTACCTGTTACCACTTCTGTTCATTTTCCATTCGGCAGCTGTCTCACCCGTGCACGCGTTCAGCACAGTCTTCCCTGGCTGTGCGCTCAATGTGACCTGAATACAGCTGTCAAAATCTGGATCAAGGCACAGTTCAAATTAGATTTCTCTGCCATAGTGGAAGGAGGGATTCTTGGAAAGTTGCTCCATGCCATATTTCAACTATCTGCAGCTAGTTGTTTTGGATGGAACTTTTGCCACAGTTAAAAAGAAGTATGTCTTTCTAATTAACTTCTTGCTTTCACTTGAAAAACACACTTTGGAGCAAAGGGGAAGACCACAAAGCTTACCCCAAAATGTAAAGGTTGCAAAGCAAGGGTTAGAAAAGACTGAATACTTAAATATAGGAGCTTAAAATGGAAGCTGGTACACCTCCTTAGCCATGGTTATTTTCTGTAATAGTCTACCTGCCTGTACAAAAGAGGGGGAAACAGACACCAATTTTAAGTCATTTTTGTTGTCAATGAAGGGGATGACTTTAATAAAATAATAATCTGCGTGACAATATTAATAACAATGCCAGAAAAATTAATGCCACCGAGTACAAAAGAATGTGTGAAACAAATAGGGGTCAGGATCAGGAACACTGAAATGTGAATATTCAATTAACAGTAATAGAAAAGATGTGGGGCATGGTATGTAAATGAAGGCTGCCCGGGGCCAAATGTTCTCAATAGCGAAGCCAACGAGATATTAAAAACACCCCACATGACTTTGTTTTTCAGCTCATGAGCAAATCCATGTTGAAAATATGTTTATCTGTTCTAACAGCAAAAACAAACACATTCCATAATGTATGTATTAAGGGGACGTGTAAGTTGCACAGCGTTCACGGCTAGGAAAATGTGATTGCT
>NW_009648822.1:41231-97133 GCF_000708025.1 Charadrius vociferus
AGAGCGGCAAGAAGGACAGATGCTGTAGGAGAGAAAACTTGCTAACCAGGGGTTTTTACATGGGCCACAGCATCCCCTGTCCCACATGCTGGTTTCTCGAGCAGACCTGTTGCCAAGATAAATTTTTTCTTGGACTCTAGAATTTATAGGATGTGCTTGGCTTGCATCAAGAACACAGCAGTTCTTTCCCCACACAAACAGCTCTATCTAGCTAGGCTGGATATAAACAGAAAGGCTGCTTCACTAATTATTTATACAAAGACAAAGATAGCTGCATTTTGGGAGGTTCCTAGGAACTGTTTTGGTTGTTTTTTTTTTTTTTTTTGTTTGGTCTTATTGTGGTTTTGACTTTCAGGGCTGTGTGACTCCACCGAAATGCGTCTAGACCTTCATCCACAGGAAGGTAATTCACAAGTTTATTACTCTGATTTGTGCAGTGATATATTTTTTTTTTCCTTGGAAGTATTGATACTGCTTATTTAATACTAAAGTATTTATATAAAGCAGGGCCTGTACATGGAAAAGAACTTTCTGTTCCTACCTGTCCCCCTGGCTTTTGGGGCTACTTGTGTGAGCAAGGAGTACTCCAGAGCTACCGGCACCGACCTCACCGCTAAAGTTTTGTGTTACGAGACGACAACTCTTACACGTCCTGGAAAGGCACTACACTGTCACGCACACAGTGGCTTTTTCAAATCAATATGACTACTTTTATGAGTCAAGTGAAACTCATTCATAAGTGTTTTCAGATTCAGGCCAACTGTTTTTTAAATTATGCTCCATCTTCTTTCCCTCTTGCTCCCCGCTTTTAGACCATGGAGTTGAAATACTGAAAGAGGCTTAGCAAGGGGAGTAAGAGGAAAATAATTTTCTAAGTGCTTCACATACCATTATCCTCGTCCTCTCACTTGTGCCCAAAATGCAGCTGAAATATGGAATATATGAAATAATTTCCGAGAAGTTTACAGCAAAGCCGCAGCGAAAAGAAGTGAGAGAAGAGAGAATAATGCAGCCAGTGGAAAACCAAGCAGCACTCCGGACAGGCAGAATACTGCTGAGCCTCAGTCACCTAGGTCCCTAAACTGAACCTTGCAAGTAGCCTTACTCTATTTTATGCACATTTTAAGGGCCTGTGGGATTGGGCCTCAGTTTAGACTCTGGGATTAGCATTCCTCTTGTGCAAAGTACCATGGAATTTTAATGAATACAAGTAGTCAGAATTTCTGCTGTCTCCCAGAGATTTGTTTATTTACTAATTTAGAGACATGTTTAACATCTTACTTCAGTGGTGAGTCTGTACCAGCACCATACTGAGGCAATGGTTAAAAATCTGATGCTGTGAAAAGAGTCGAGTCTGTGAGTCACGTATGGTCCCAGGCGCACATATAAACGGTCTTTGAAAATCCTGTCCTGAGCTTAGATAATGAGATATTAAAAGATTACGATGGATACAAAGATATGGCATCAAAGAGTCCAGTCCACTTTGCTGCAGGAGCTTTCTGCATTTAAAATAAGAGAAAAAATGAAGATATCGAGTTTCTGTTGAAAATGTATGACTATTTTTCCTTCGGACAAGGATGTCTTTAGGACCTGATTAGCTTAGCACCTAGTTTGGTCAAAGAGAGTCTTAAATTGAAATAACACGTCAGGCCCTTCATCCCAGCTCCTCAAAGAGAGCTGGGCACTTCACTCCATTTGGCAGAACCAAACAGCCGCTTTCCAAGGTCTGTTATCTCAGGTGCTTCTTTTCTTTATTTCAGGTTTTCTGAATCCCTTACCCCTTTAAAATCCTCCTGTAGAATCGCAGGGACTCACCAGCAGCACAAGTGAGGGGTAAGAAACTTTCTGAAGCCCTCGGTCTCATAATGACTAGCCAAAAAGCTTCATCTGGGCTGAGAATCGAGATGCGCAGCCCAAGTGTCTTGCTTGGTCCGAAACTTTGTGTAAGTGGTCTGTAGAGTTTTAAGAAGGCTGGTCAGGAAAGTTGTTTTGAGCTTTAACATGAGGCATTTCAAGCTGTGTAGTAGACGCTTTGGGACAAAGTTTTAAATCTTTCGTTGACATTTGCTTTTGCAAAAATTAAGTAGCTGTCTATATGAAATCTGCCCACACAGTCCTGAAATTCTGGCTGTGTTCTCCCTGCTAAACAGAGCCAGACAATAATAAACAATGTGGTAATTCTTATTGCAATAGTTTGAAATATTTTGGATATTTGTTGCTTCTTAAAATGAATATACATTTCAACAAACACCAGGAAAGCCAACGAGCTCAAACAAAAGTAAAAAATAACACCTCACCATAACTCCCAAATCCTCCCAGAGCATTTCATATGGTTTCTGACACTTAGCTGCACTCTCAACAACCCTCTGGTTCAGTTTCTAGAGCCACAAAAATCCATTTTCTGTCCCTTAATTTGTCTCATAATGTCACAGGTAAATCATTATTTGCTGAATTTTCATCTTCTTGAAAAAAGATATATGTTTTTGTTATGATTTAAAAGACTAACTTGAAAAAAAATAAAAATGTTATAGACTGCTGGAGCCAAGCCAAGCTTTGGTAAAATCTGGCTAGATAATATATGCTCTTTATGATAAATTCAGCAGAGTGAATATTCATAGCTGAAGTAGTGTTCCCTGAAATACAAAATTTATAATAGAAGTGAGATTGTGTTCTTAACAGCCTGTATGAAGCGTTCTTTTTTTTTTTTTTTTAAAGCAGCTATCTTATTACCTTTTACGTCAATTACTTTGCTTGTTCCCCTGGTGACTCTACTCTCCCCAAAATGTATCGACTGTTTTTCATTATCATTTCCCAAACAAGAAAATGAAAACTATGAAAAATCAATAGCAAATTTCACATAAGCAGATGTTAATCTTCTGCATAGTTCACCATATATTCAAGATAGTGATCTTACTGGCACGGGAACTGATATTTTTAATGGAGCTTTTTTAGTTAGTCAAGTCAGTAGCAGTAGGAATTGGTAGCAAAAAGTCAACTGCACATTTGAATACTTAATTTTGCGGCTATAAACAGCCACGTCACATTTCCAGCAACAACAATGGGATGGTTTTCAGCACTGCTCTACCAAGCAGGCATGTTTTCTATTTTCTTCTTGTATATACAATTAAAAGCATTCCCACCAGAGAACTCTGCCCTGCATTTACTTCTGAAACAGCGGATGAGAGATGTCTCTCAAAAGACAACCCCCTGCCTTTCCTTGGGCCAAATAGTGAAAGAACAGTCCAGCCGTGCACCGTTACTTCTAAGGCTTCTATTAAAAGTTTGAATTCGCTGACAAATTGTCAATACTTGCCCCAGCGTGCAATTTATAAGGAGATCCCTGGCCATGAGAAGATTCTTTTTTTTTTTTCCTTCTGTGTCGAAAGGTGATTCTACCTTCTGTCAGGCAAGAGATAAGGAACTGCACGCACGGAGTATAGGCAAGTTCTCGTCTTGCTCTAGGGGATATCCACCAGTGCCTGTGTTCTTGTTGAGTAATAATGAGATACCATAACCAAACAGTAGAAGATGCATGTCAGATGGTTCTCCAATAACATTAGAAAAAAAGCAGCTGATGTATGGGATATTGAAGGCAGATTAAGTTGTTAATGTATATTAGTATATTCTTAATTTCCTTTTAATTGAAAAAGACATATTGACTTTAATTAGAACCATTTCACAGGAACTGTCAATTAGCACATGTCAAACTAGTTAATTCAGAACAGAATTCTTTTAATTAGGGTCTGCTTTCCTTTAACTGTGGGGCCAATGAAATCAGCCTTTCCTTATCAAGATTTTAAATGTCTCTAAGACATACAATACAAATGTAGTCTCTTATCTATTATTAGAAGCCCATATGGATAACATTAAAATGATGATGCTGGCATTGTTCATGCAGCACAAATCAGAGTTTCCTTTATGACTGTTTGAAAAAAAAAAAAAAAGAAAAAGATGGCTTTGAAGAAAGACTATTTTAAATACACAGATTTATCCTACTTTAAAGAGACTACAAAATTTATGACATGCATGTTCACATTTAAAGTATTATTTAATACGTCTGCTCAAATAAATGGGCCTATTCAAACGTTTTGTGTGTTCTATCAGCCAAAGACACATAAAACATTTTCAAAGCATGCAGTAACGTTCTTCCCTTAAATGAACTGTAATCAAAAGGAGAAAACAGACTCGATGATTTTTTTTGGGACAATATAAAACCAGCATTGTTAACTTTCATTGCATGTGAAGATTTAACACTGATTGCTAATCCAGTGGCTGCGAACACTAGTGAGCTAATGTCATCTCAGTTATCAAATAGCAGATAGTCTCGGTCTTGACTTTCACATACATTTTCTGACTATGTCTCAACTTTGCTGGTGGGTCTCGACTCTTGGCTGACACACTGATGTAAAGACCTTCCCCATGGTTTCTGGGAGCTGCCATGTGCAACATCTGTGATGCTGGTCACATCCCTTCAGGGGTAAGGACAGCTGAGAAAAATATAATAAAAAATGTAAAAGGTATGACCGCAAAATCTAGACTTAGTTTTATCATATGGGGTTTAGCCACTGTTTTACTGACCTATATCAACAGAGGATTACAGAGATTAGTGAAAGGAATACTTAATAACTGAACTGTGGATTCCAAAGAGGATTATCTGGTAAGATATTTCATGTATCCTGATGCTTTGTTGAACATATTAGGGACCTGATTATGGGCCTGAGTAACTCAAAAAAAAAGAAGCATCATTTTCCCAAATGGAGTGCGACCAGGATGAGTTAAAATTTAATTTGTCCTAGAAGTCCACTTTGTCTAGGATCCCTAGCCACAGCACTTTCTCCCCCCACCCCTGGGCAACTCTTTGGGATGTGGTGGGTAGTAGAGCTGTAAGAGTGCCATGTGCTAAAGGGTGCGTTAAGGTTTCCACAAAACTTTGAAAAGTGGATGAACTTTAACTAGATGATCCGTAAAATTGAAGAATTGTGTCCTGGGAGTTCTTCAGCTCAAGTACGAGGCTCTGTAGACACATCACTTCACTGCCAGTATGAAGTGTACCCCGAGTATAACTAACAGCTGTAGTGCTACTTTTAAATGTGATTGTAAATAGGTAACATAAGACCCTGATATTTATTCATTAATCCTATTGTGGCCCATATTAAATCTCTGCTTATCAGTTTAAATGCTTACCATAATTTAGAACTCTTTAAGCAGATCTAAGTCACTTTGGCATTGAATTGCATAATCCAACTTCTTTTATAACACAGCAGAAACAATGCTTTGGATTTTGATCATATTGCTCAACCGGCAATATATTGTTTGTTTCAAAATGGCAATTAGCAATAACTCTTCTTTTAAAATCATCCCCACATTGGCTGTGCATAGGAAGTATGGGTATGTCCGCCACCAGGGTCATAAAACCTTAGGTGACTGCCTTTATGCTCACATATTATGCATTATACTGGACTTCAAACTATAGGAATATTTGAACAGTTTAAACTACAGGAAACTTTCAGATTTTCATGAAATTTTTAGCCTTTGCAGTATCCCAGCCAGGTGGGCAATAATTTATCGAACCCATACCTTATGGCTGGGGCAACGGGGAAACAGCTGTACGGAGGGCAAGTTACCCGAGACCCAAACTAAGTCAGTGAGAAGTGGAATTAAAAGCAGAGGCTCCCAAAGCTGCGTGATCCTCCCTGCAAATACACTAACGCACCTCTCAGGGCAGCCCACTGTGTGCCGTGCCCTTAAATCTGGGCAAAGCATTTTTTCCCCCCCCCTAATTAATACTAAGGCGATTCATTGCTTAGCAGCAGCACTAATATTTACACACTTACGGATCTCATGATTAAGTAGCAAGCTTTGACTTCAATTAAACCTGACAGTTTCTGATAGCAAAAAGTCATTACAGAACTTCAAAAGCACTTGAACTGCAGCAAGATCTTTACAATTATCTATATAATATCTTTCAGCCTCTGTTGGGTCCTTGATCTTCTGCAGCAGGCCCAACTTCTATGTCAACTTTGGTCTATGAGAAGTTGAACCTTAATGCATGCTATTTAAAAAAAATAATATATATATATATATATATATGAAAATGCTGCAAAATACAATGGATTTCACCCGGTCTGATATTCTTTTTGGGATAAGTGCTTAATAAAAATTGCCCGTGTGAATCATGTACTGTTCATGTATTGTTCATGAATCAAACCAAGAGGCATTTAAAAATGACTAGCATTAGGGAAACGTAATAGCTTTTTAACAGATTATTTAAATGACTGTAGCTCTGATTTCCAGTCATTTTATCCAAACAGCTATGGCAGAACTATCCCTGAAAAGGGAGTAACTTTCTGATTAAACTCTTTTGTTGTTGGATTTAAGAAATATTTTAGAAGAGAGAATTTCTCAATTATGTATTCATCTTTCAGAGCCCGGGCATGGAGGGTGTAACAATTTGATCAAACCCAGCTGAAAGCCCTAATGGTTTGGAGGATTCATTCCGTTCTTACAATCACGGCGAAGAAAGCCTTTAAATACATTCAAAGCAGAACAGACAGTTTGCTCGGACTGACCAGCGCGTAAATCTCTTCCCCACTACTTTCTGCTCTCCACGCCTTAGCTTGTCCGGTACTTGCGTTGTGTTACGCGACCGTGATCGAGCAGTGTTTCGTGCATTTTTTCGGCCAGATTATCAACCCATTTGATCCCTTGATTTTTGCTTTGCTGGCCATATGCGTCCCAATGTAATTGAAACCAGCAGATACCCTCCTCGGCTCATGTGCTCTTGGCTCCTTGGCTTGATGTTGCCCGTGGCTGAACTCTCCATCCCTTCTTCCTTTTCCAAGGAGGGTTTTTAGCTGTGGCAGTTGTGCTTGTGTTAAACCGTTAGAGCAACCAGTTTGCAATGCACAAAGACGGAGCCCATCCCACATTAAACTGGGAGAGTTCCTTCCGCCGAGTCCTCCAGACTGCTGCTTTTCACTTACTGTTGTTGTTTTCAAGCGTTTTCTCAAAAACAATGTTTTTTTGGACAACTCTCCGTTCTGCCAGCTATTTTTGATAAAACCTGTGCGTCTCGGTGTTAATGATGAAATCTACTAAGTGGCAAAATAATGCTAAGGCACCTAATGCATGCTTAATTATTTGCGGCGTGGTTTAGTAGCTGCAAACAAGGATAGTCAGCCGGCTGCCCCTTCGTCTAGAAGAAGGGACTGGTGGACCTTCGTCAGTTCAGTAATCATAGATGAGGGGTTGCCGCTCTTGCTCCCGCAGTTGCCGCGGGCATATTCCTCCAGGTCACATCGCCTCGCGCTGCAGCAGTGTTAACTACTCCTTTATTAAACAATTCTCCAAGCATAACTAAAGCATTTGGGTTGTTAACATACATAATAAGTTATATTTAAGAAGGTTTCAAATCAGCACATTGTATTTTGCAGCGAAGTCATAAAAATATGCTAACATGATAACATCTAATGAGGGAAATGTTGCATGCAGATGTCTGTTTGCCTATTATCCCATAAAATGACTGTATATTTTTATTTATATGAGTAACGTTAGACACAAACATGTTACCAAAAAAGCATTCATTTAGGAAATATATAAACACAATATGAGTCTAATATAAGAAACTGTTTTAAAACATGCTTTTTAGTGTTTATAAAATGAAGAGAAATTAAAAAAAAAATATTGTTCCAAAGTACATTTTTTTTCTCCCTCATGATGAGAAAGAAATATAGGTTCTCAGTTGGCATATTATTTGTGATGTGGCAGCAAAGTGAAATTTGTGCCTCGCGTCCTGTATCCTTTACATGATGCAAAGGAGTATAATTTTATTTTTGTTTTATTTGAAGGCTCTGTCTGGGCACATTGGCCACCAATTTCATTTTTATTGCAGTGCATGGATAGCAAAGTCACATATCCTTACGTTAATGCAAAGGGCATAGGAAAGGAAAGGAAAAGTATAATTTTTGTTGTTGCTGTTGTCATTTGAAATTTCCATAGTGTCTGTGCACATTGGGTACCATTTCATTTTTATTGCGCTGCACTGATAGCAATGTCACATATCATTAAGTTAACACCAAGTTAGAAAAAAAAAGAAAAACAGATTTCCCCCCCCCCGCTATTACCATTGTTTGGATTTTTTTGTACTGTGTGAATATAATTTCTGTAGGGTGGTGGAAGTACTGAAAAATCTAATATACAATGTAAAAAAAGTATACCGGTTTATATTTTTTTTATTGCTCCATGTGACAGTGGATAGAAAATGTAATGCTGCTTGCATTTCTTATTGGTGGGATAAAGGTTTGTTCAGTGTCTAGAAACAGTTAATGTGGAAACAGCCATCTTTCAAGAAAATTGGAATAATACCAGAGTCTAATTTCCCCAAATCAGTGTATTTTATTAAAGCGCTTATCTCATGCATCCTAAAATAGCTTCTGTGTCCCCCTCACTGTCTTTTAACCCCTGAGTAGAGAAAGTGACCCTCACTTTGTGATGCGGAGGGTTCATCCGTAGTTGTGGTGGACCCACTGCTGATCGTGGACATCTGTAGATAACTGCCACCAGGATGGACATGGTGCTCATGGACATGGGGAGCATCAGGCAGCTGTGTGGCTGCTCCGTTTTACGTGACACGTCATTGTACAAGGTCAGTGCTGGAAGCAGGCAGGCGTACAGACCTTGGGCCCCTTTGGGAAATTTGTGCCTTAGTATGGTGAATCTATTGCCAACAATTGTCTCAGTTTTGCAGAGTAAAAGAGGCCAACTAGTTTTATTTTATTTAATCTACTATTAACCGTTCCCATATCATGCTCAACACTGCCTCTTTATCCTTGACCTTTGGAGCAACTCTGTTGTGGTCCTGTAACTCAATGTCCATTTTTAAGGAGCCATCCTTGGACAGACATATACAGGATGCCGATATGAGATGGCAAGCTTCAGTGTGGTCCTTCCTGGTCTACAGTTGTGACAGGTCTTCTAGTTTGGGATAGAACCCACACATTGCAGCTTGGACCCTGCTCTCCAGGCAGAATACCCTGGAAGAGCTGGAATGCATGGAGTGGCTGAGGACATCGGGCTTGTCTAGTTTGGAGAAAAGGAGGCTGAGGGGCAACCTCATTGCTATCTACAGCCTCCTGAGGAGGTGTTGATCTCTTCTCCCCAAGATCCAGTTACAGGATGTGTGGGAATAGTTCAAAGCTGTGTCAGGGAGGTTCAGACTGGACATTAGGAATCATTTCTTTATACAGAGGGCAGTCAGACACTGGAACAGGCTTCCTAGAGAGGTGGTCAATGCTCCAAACCTGTCAGTACTTAAGAGGTATTTGGACAGTGCTCTTAATAACATGCTTTAACTTTTGGCCAGCCCTCAAGTGGTCAGGCAGTTGGATTAGACAGTTGTTGTAGGTCCCTTTCAACTGAAATTCTATTCTATTCTATTCTATTCTATTCTATTCTATTCTATTCTATTCTATTCTATTCTATTCTACTCTATTCTATTCTATTCTATTCTATTCTATTCTATTCTGTTCTGTTCTGTTCTATTCTATTCTATTCCATTCCATTCCATTCCATTCCATTCCATTCCTCGGGAATGGCAGGGGGTTGGAACTAGCTGATCTTTAAGGTCCCTTCCGACCTCAACCATTCTATGATTCTATGATTCCATTCTAAACTGACTGCTGTAATTCATACTTGAATTAATGGCTCAAGATAAGGAGGCTGCACCCAAAGGTCACCCCAGAGCCTTTGCATTGCTCTTGCAGTGTTCCCACCTGGTGGTCACAGCAGAGGTCAGTCCTTGGAGGAAGGTCTCATACAGCACATTAACCACTTGTAATGTCCCTTTCTTTGCTGTCATACAATGTTTTGAATGTGAACCTTTTTGGGACACTTGGTTTGGCTCCTGCATGGAAAGACATGAAGCTGTGGCAACCTCAAGCTTGTCCATGGGCCTTTGGAGACCCCCTTACTTGAAATGGGATAAAACAGCTTCCAAGGTCATTTGCTCTTGACAAGGAGTAGGACAAGGAAGGATCTAGACTGAGATTTGTGGTCTACATGAACCAAGCTGAGTCTGGAAGGACAGGAGAACCTAGGCCAACATGTTTAATGAAAGCTGTATGGCATTAAACAACTGCAGATGTATGTAATAGATTTTGTGGTGTCACAATGGGCTACATCCCAATAAGCCACCTGAACACACAAATATGTGACAGATAGCGTGGTTTACATTTTTAATGCATTTCCTTGTGTGAGGCTTGGAAAAGCCTGCTCCTCACCCATTGCCACGGGCTACTTGTGTGCAACAGCAGCAGCACTCCATCTTCAAAACACCACGTATCATGAAAGAGAAATATCATAAAAGAAAGGCTGGCCAGAGGAATCCTACGAGTCCATCCATTTACACCGAATTTGAGGTGTCAGCACCTGTACTGATGCTGCTGTTCCTTGGACAGTGTCCATGACACAAACACCCTTCTGCAAGTAACTCAAGAGCAGTGGGGAGTGTGTGATTTGGAAGTGTCAGCCGCAGCGTTGGGCACAACCTTTGATGGTGCCGGTGTCCTTTTCCCCCTGTACCTCGAGTCAGACAGAACAAGTGTGAAATATTTTGTAGCAGGTGTTAGAGATCTAGGCGGGATAATGTGGCGTTTTTGGAAGAAGTACTGGAATGGGAATATGCTGCTGAGCTCTCCATCTGGAGAGGTAACCCAGAACCACCCTTTCCTCGCGAGCTGCAGGAAGGACAGGGGAGTGTGTGTTTGGGGCTTTGCAGAAGACAAATTCTAGCTTGTTTCTAAAAGCCTCCATATGTTTTTATTTGTGTTATATACTTTCCTCTCGGCTGGACCGGAGCTCATTTGTTTCATACTGGCATGTCCTGGAACATTTTTGAATTGTAAAAAACTTACTTATCTCAGGGCTCCGCAAGCGAGCTCTGATTTTTTTTCCCCCTCCCTGGGTTTTTATTAAGGTTGGTGGGACTAATTCTCTTTTGCTCTGCACTTTGCATAGGTGTTCATACTGATGCCAAACGGGTATAAAACGCTGGCTAAAACTACACAATGATGTGCCTCCAACTGATGGAGCTTGAGCTCTGGGATCACACACCAGATATCTGTGTCCAAACCTTACATCTCCAGTGAGTGTTGAGCCTCTCCAGATGGCGGGTGATGTTCCAGGTGTTAAAAAGCCACTTTCTCTCCCACTTCTACCTCTGTTGCAAAATGCTGACAAGCCATTCCTATAGTCCTTTAAATTAGGAGAGATCATACACAGACATGCAGACATATATATGTATATATACGATTTCTTACTTTTTAAGTCACAGAGATTATATACGTGTATGATCTCTTCTACATATATACATATATATGAGATACTTTAAAATGACAGGCTTTTAGGAAAAAAATATTAATCTGAAGTACTGTTACAGAGCTTGAACTTAATTTTTTGTGAAAAACGTGCTATCTAAATGCAGTTTAGCCTGCTGCCTGCGCCAGCTGTGAGCCACGGGGAGAAGGGGCAGGGGAAGGGCCGTGCGTGAGCAGTTTAACGCCCTGCCGGTGCCAGGGGAGGGCTGTTTGCAAACAGTTTGACTCTTTTTCTGGAGGGAATGGCAACGCACCATCGCCCAGCAATGGCAATTGACTTGCTTTAGTTGGACGTGAGTCATAGAATCACAGAATCACAGAATGGTTTAGGTTGGAAGGGACCTTTAAAAGTCATCTAGTGAAAAACTTCTTCCTAATGTTTAATCTAAACCTGCCCTCTTCCAGTTTATAGCCATTCCCCCTCGTCCTGTCACTACATGCCCCAGTAAAAAGTCCCTCCCCAGCTCTCCTGTAGCCCCTTTAGGAACTGGAAGGCGGCAATAAGGTCTCCCCGGAGCCTTCTCTTCTCCAGGCTGAACAGCCCCAACTCTCTCAGCCTCTCAAAAGTCCGGCACTTTTTGACAGCCGGGAGACACCACGCGGAGTACAAGGGCTCAGATCTTGAGGACCAGCCAACGCTCCCAGAGGGCCAGAGCTCAAACATCAGTTTTGCATTTTAAGGGTCCAAGAGACATCTGGGTGGGGCTGCGAGCAGTTTGGGGTTGGAGCGTGGGATAAGCTGCCCATGTTGACATAGCCATTACTCATTATAACCATGTTGACATAGAAATTACCAAAGTTCAGCTTTGGTAATTTCAAACCCACATTGCAGCGGCTGTGTAATGGGAGGAACAATAGAGAACTGGACTCAGTATACAATGCATTTTAATAAAATTCTTCATATGGTTTGATTTCTAAAGGATCTCTCATCAGCCTATTCCTTGCATTTTTGTGACAGTCACCACAAACATTGGCATGAGGCTGACTTAGAATGGAAAATATTAGCAGGAAAAAATGGGTTTTCTCAATACGTTGAACACACTGCCAAAATCCATTTGCAATCCACCTGCAGTCTGTACAATTTCTTGTTAGAGTAACCAGAGTTAAATAACCAAGTGTGGACTTTGTCTACTCCTCATATGCTAAAAAAACCCCAGAACAAAAAAGACAAGAAAAAAATTTTTTAACCATAATCAAACTCATATTCATAATACAAATTACTAATGACTTTCTCTGATAAAATTCCTCCATGTAGAGCTCTGGGATAACTGTAATGGATGGTGACAGACACTGTTCCTCAAATAAATTTAGGATTTCTCTCAGGAAAATTATCCTTGGGGCCTTCTGCTGATCAACTCTTTTGACCTGGTATCAAAACACATTTCTCATCTCAGAGAGTCTTCAATGGAGGACCTCTGCTCTTGTGCACTTCTTGAATAATAATTTATCGCATAAACTTCAGAGTAAAAAAATTCCTACTTCTCCTAATTTGATCATTTATATGGATACAAACAGGCTGGTGTCATAACCTTTGGGATTTTTTTTTTTTTAAAAGAAGTGACTTACAGTAACGAAGATTTGTTTTTGCCCCATTCTTTACAAATAGGACAAGTTGGGTACTGATAGTTTATAAACATTAGCATGCTCTGGCAAAGCCAATTTAGAATGAAGCACAATGTTGACTAGTAGCTGTTTTGATAATAACACCAGGAAAAGACAGAATTTTTCTGGGTGCTATATTTACCACGGTCAGATTTCTATTCATCCCTCACTCAGGCAAGACTACATTGAACAGGAATTTTCTCTGAATTGGAGAAACGGGGATTTGGCCATATGTAGAAAGTTAATTTCTCCCCTTCATGAACTGAAGCTCTGATTAAAAAAGAAGTAATTATAATTTTTCAGCAAATTAACTCTAAGTTTATTAAAACCATTCAGTCTGATAATCTATATTGTCAAGTTATGTTTAATACTTATTATGAGATTAAACCACTAAAATATCTCTAGTTCAAGGAAATATCTTCAAACTTCAGTCATAAAAGAACTATATGAAAGCAAACATTCAGATTAATTGATGATGGGATCGTTTAGCATCTAACAGCAAAGAAGAAACCTCAGACTAAATCTATTAGTGCTGGGTGAAATCTTGAGGTCATCATCTACTCTTTGCAATCACACTCCCAAATGTTTATACATGTAAGAACTGACTAAAAATGAATTAATAACTTCAAGATTTAATCTGATGTTATTAAGGTTTTTGCTGATTGTTTACTGTGTCTGATCAGCTTATGTAAATACTCTAAACTGTTGCATTGTCTGTAATTACCGTGCAATAGATGAGGTTACAGACTAGTTAAAAGCATGTGTCTTGGTTATAAAATAAAAGGAATAATTTTAACTTCATTTCAACATTTCTGTAAAAATAAATGTATCAAAATAGAATAAATCACCTGAGTTTTGATAGCCAAATGCTAAAACCTTTTAAAATCCTAAATAATAATTAACAAATAATTTTGAAATAGATAGTTTTCTTCCACATTTTAATAAATTTAATGCATTTCATAAACAAGAATTGCAGTAACAAACTAAGAGGCTGCTAGCATGTCCTACGGAAGACTTGCTAATGTTTAGTGAAAAAACCACAAAGATAGCATGCTGGTACCTCTTTGCAAGCAACTTTTAATGTGAAAACGGATTTAGCACATTTGACCTGTCATGAAGAGTAGCGGAATATGATTTGATGCAAATACATATAAAAAGTTATTGGAGTGGGCCAGAAATTCAGCAGAAAAGGCTTTGTGCATACCTTGATTGTCTTTCCAGACACCTAGCACAATAAGTACAGCTATGGCAACATACACATCTCCTTTCATTGATGAATACCAGTTATTAAAATGGCGTTTGGTAGTGTGCTGAGCGTCTGTCATTTTCCTGGCATACCAAAGGAGTGGAAAGAAAATTATTTGGGAAGAAAATTACTATTTTTCTGCCCCAGATTGATGATTATATTAATTATAGCGACTGATGTTGTGTTGTGCCGTTTGGTGACTTTGTGTGTTACCCAACAGCTCTTCTACAGAACGCGCTCCAGAGATTGGCCCAGAAGGAGAAAAACGCTCGCTGGACTGAACACTTCTCTCTTTCTCTTGAAACATGAGCATCAGAGCTTTTATTGTAGGACACCACATCCAGTCATGGAGAGCTCCATGCAGCAGAATGAGAGGATAAGGAAAGACCTGCAGATTTCCAGGTGATTGTCTCCTGTGAGTGGAAACACTGCTCACGCGTGGTGCTGTCACCTGTGGTCCACACGTGGAAGTTTCTTCCCCTTAATAACTGATGTTGCAACATCTCCTGGTCTGTTTTAGTGCCAGACAACCTCGCTTTGTTTAAAGATCCGCTGCCAGGAGCTTAAGAGCCATTGGTTTTGGTGAGCACCAAACAGGCTAAGACTGGTCTCTATTTTTTTTTTTTTGAGAAACACTTGAAAAACAACCACTGCTGTGATCTTGAGGGAATAGTGATCCCTCTCCATAAATTCAATTTGTACATAACCTTTTGACTCAGACCATAAATAACCTTCATATATTTCACACACACAAAGACACGAATTAAATTACATGAACAACGTATATAAATATTTACTGTACAAAAATACAAACTGAAGTGCCATATGAACGAACCATCTATTAGCAAATGGTTAATTCCCCATGCCAGATGAGAACTGGATTACATGCCTACCTGCTCTGTTTGCTGTGCCCCTCTACCGGGTGCAGGCACAAAATGGCACCAAAGAAAATATTAATCAATCGGCAGCAGGAGTGTTTCAGCAAAGGTTACACCGGAGGCAAAGGAAAGGGGAGGCTGAGTTCTGGCTCTGGGAAAGGCTTGCATGATTTTATGGAGCAGGCTATGAAGTCTGGAAAAGGAAAAAAAAGAAGAAACCCCCCCCCCATTTTTATTTCTGAAAATTGTTCTCTGAGTTATTTAGTGTGTTTTATTTGCACACACACAATTAAAATGGTAATAATAACAAAAGACCTAAAAAAAAATGTTCCAAAATTCCAAAGTGCTAAATCAGAAATGTTTACAGGAGAGAATAATTGTTATTACCCGAGCTTTACACCTAAAATCTAGGTGTCCCACAGGAATTAAACACACACCACCTTGGCTTTCTAATTTTTTTCAAAATTCCTCTTTGTGGCGTAAAACTTGTGAAAGGTATCGTCTCTGATGCAGTGGATGCTTTATTTTTTAAAGTACAAAATAAGAAGCACTGATAACATTTAGGGTAGAAAAATAACTGAAAGTGGTACATGTAAGAAAGTACTGAAATTTGTTACTGGTTTCAATGTTAGCGTAACTTCTTGTTGAAGATTCAGGGAAAGAAAAAAGATAAAATGAATAGACTATTTAATCTTGATTATTTTTTGAAATAAAAAAGTAATTAAATTTCTACCTTTCAAATTTAATGACCCTGTGTTTTCAGACAAACACCAAGAATTGTTAATCAGTGGAAATCAGAGAACCGGTCCCACTGCTGGAAATGTCCATAGTACTTTTTTTCATCTTTGTTGAGCATGCATCTTCTATGAGAGACTCACAGTTTGTCCTATTACTATGACATAACACAGGGACAACAGTTAGATCAAACGGTCACACAAAAAATGATGAGGGCCATAGAAACTCTCTGCTTCTTGTATACCTTTAGGTGACCGTGTTCGCAACCCTGGAGAGTGGAAGAGAAAAATGGGCAGAGGGCAGGCAGCATCCTCCTTCCCAGGCACGAGGTAAGGAAACATGATGGATAAAAAGGTGTTGCAAACTCAAAGACATCCTTCTGAAACTATGACCAAACCTATCCATCCATTTTAATGAAAAGAGACCAAACCTCCTGGAGACACACGCAGCACCATTGCAGACACTGCTGCAGGTTTGGTGTTACCCACAGTAAGACAACTGCCGTGGAAATCTCAGGAGGGATCAGATCTGCAAGTAATGTTATGACTCGCTGTGGACCAGCTGAAGTTGAGAAGGAAAACTTTATAGGACTATTAGTCAAAAGCATGGCCTTTTGCCAATGCCCATTTAACTGAGAAGTGCACTATTTGGTAGTGATTAACCCTTTCACAGCACTCACTAGTTTACTTTGTGTCATGACAATAAGAGGGAAAGATGGTAGCACGAGGTATTCCCTTAGCTAAATAATAAAATACAGAATCATAGAATTTTAGAATAATAGAACAGTTTGTGTTGGAAGGGACCTTTAAAAGTCATCTAGTCCAACACCCTGCCATGAGCAGGGGCTTTTTCAGCTAAACCAGGTTGCTCACAGCCCTGTTCAACCTGACCGTAAATGTTTCCAGGGATGGGCCGTCTCCCATCTCTCTGGGTAACCTGGGCCAGTGTCTCACCACCCTCAGCATAAACTATTTCTTCCTTATATCTAGTCTGAATCTTCCCTCTTCCAGTTTAAAACAATTATCCCTTGTCCTGTCGCAACAGGCCCTACATCTTTCCTGGAGCCCCTTTAGGTACTGGAAGGGGCTCTGAGGTCTCTGCGGAGACTTCTCTTCTCCAGGCTGAACGCCCCCAACTCTCCCAGCCTGTCCTCCCAGCAGAGGGGCTCCAGCACTCGCAGCCAGCTGGAGGCAGCACTGCAAGGGGGGTCTCCCCAGCGGGGCAGAATCCCTTCCATCGCCCGGCTGGCCACACTGCTGGTGATGCAGCCTGGGGTGACAGTAGTTTTCTCGGCTGCCAGAGCACATTGATGGCTCGTGTTGAGGTGTTCACCCACGAGTACCCCCAAGTCCTTCTCGGCAGGGATGCTTTCCATCCCTTCATCCCCAGCCTGTATTGATACCAGGGCTTGCCCTCACCCAGATGCAGGACCCTGCTCTTGGCATTGTTGAACCTCATGACGGTCACACAGGCCCACTTCTCCAGCCTGTCCCGGTCCCTCTGGATGGCATCTCATCCCTCAGGCGTGTCAACCGCACCACTCAGATTAGTTTCATCAAAATATAAGGTATATGGGTGCAAATAATGAAACAGGAAATAAATCTGCAATCAGTACACTTGAAACTATCACATGGCTCTACCACAGATTTAATTGTGATTACTTAAGCACATTTTGGTCTACCTTTCCACGGAACTTTCAGTTTTTAAACCAAATGAGGGCCATTCATCTGGAGTAAGCTGGTCCTGACTTCTGTGCCTTCATGTTTGCCCCAAAGCAGTTGGAAACAATCCTGCTTCAGCTTTATTTGTTTTAATCTGAGTTTAGGAAAGTATAAAGTTAAGGCAGGACATCAAGAACTCAAAGAAATTTCAGTGTTGAAACTTTGCCAGGTAACATAAATAGATTAGCGCATACACTGACAGGCCAGGAGCAGTTAAGAATAAAAGATCAAAGAAGCTACGAGAAATAAAAATAGCCAGAGATCTCTAGAACAGATATCATATTATTAAATTAATTACCAGTGCAAGTGGTACATGTGTATACAGTACCACATGCTAAAGTGAGGGGACAGCCAGGTCGGATGTTGAATTTCTGTTCCTTCATTTCTTCCTTTCTCCACTTCATTAATCCCCCTGTCAAAGGAGGGCTGTTTCTGACCATACGTTTCACTGGAGTTTTATCTAGTTAATGGGGATCCTGCAAATTAATCTGGGATGCTGCAGCATAATTCAGTGGATTGTGCTTTCAAATAAAATTTCCAGACATTACTCTCTACTTTCTTTTTCCTGTTTTCACCCCATTATCTCAGTTGACTATCTTACAGTGGTTGTGATCAAAGATTTAAAGTTACCACCAGTCACCACACCGCAGTGTCTGAAACACTGAGCCCATTTTCTCCAATAAGATAGATACATCAGGATAAATATTTTAATGACAAAGTCAGTGATTTTTTTTCTCCATGATTACTGTTAAAAGCCCTCAAATATTTATAGACTTTTATTACATCTCTTCATTGTCAACACTTACCAATACTCAGAACTTAACCTTTTTCTAGTGAATCAGCTCCATGGCTCTTTTAATGTATTTTTGTTTCTAAATTCTATTCCAAGGTCACTTTTCACAGGAAATAAAAATGTGGCCTTAACAGGCTGATGTATGGCATGAAAACGATGGAGCAATTTGAGGGATTCAGTAATAGCAAATTACCAGTACTGAATGATCTCCCTCCAGAATTCTGAAGCGAGAAAATTATTAAGTACAGTATGTATAGACGGGAATATACACTGTCTTTTTAAGAGAGTCATAATAATATATAACACTCCCCATCCCCCTTCTTAGTGATTGAAAGGCACTAAGACTGTTAACTTTGGGGTTTTGAGTTTCTTTTAAAAAATGGTATGAAATTCGAGGCTCATTTCAGTGCTGGGAAAACTGTTGAGTTCTTCTGAAGAAGATGATAATGTAGGACTTGGAGGCGAATAGCCTGAAAGGACCAAAACAATGCTGTTTCTGCAAAGAGGAGATGAATTAGGGCAAAACAGGTAAAAATGATCAAGGGATGACTCCCCCCTGGAATTTTAAGTATCTTATGATAAGGGTAGTCCAAAGGGAGTGTTTAAAGAAATAAATTGCTGTGTAGGAAGGAATGGACTTCTACCTTGGATTAAACTGGGCATTATTTTATTATTTGCAGTGCATTGATCCTCACCCCCTACATGACGGTGAACTAAAATTGTACTGGCAAATGGTGAGGATGGATAATCCCCTCCGCTGTATTACTCTGGATGTGTCCATACATCTAACTGGGAAGGAGAAGGTAAGAGCTAGCCATTGTCAATAAATTGCTTAGAGGGGCCGTCAAACTAATTTGGCCAGGGGAAGGTTGTTGGGTCAATCAAGATAGTTATCAAGCTCTGACTGTCTCTTCCAGCTGCTTGCAGGGTCCCACAGTGCACAACAACCTGTCGGTCTGTCCATGCCCAGGCTGGGGCTGTGTCTGCTCCTGAGCTTGAATCTCCTGGTTTGTCCTGTGGGAGCAGACTAGGGAGCCTACAAGGATGTAAATAGTGCCAGTGGGGACCTATGCAAGACCTGCTTGTGAGGAGCAGTGAGTTAGCTTGTGTTCAGGCAGTCCCATATTTAACAGAACAGCAAAAACTCAATCAGCAATTAAATATTGGGTGGGTTTTATGAGTGCTCTAAACCTGCAAGTAGCACAGGCATTGGTGTCATGTTGTCATACTAACCACATCTTGTTGGGTGTAGGAGCACATCCAGGTTCATTCACCTCACTTTAGGAAGGACAGCTTTGCCACTCGGGTAACACACGTTAGGTGCAGGTTTTATGTGGTGTGTCAGATTGCAAAGCAAGTAGTAAGACCTCAGTCTGCGACAGACTCGCCTTGGAATTACCCGAAGCCTGGAAAAGAGAAGACTATTTGAGTGGAGGTAGGTGAACAACAAAGGACATCTCCCCTGCTTTATGCAGACCCGTAGAACAAAAATACAAGGGCACAAGGATGGAAAGAAATAAAAATTAATTCCTCTATCTGGCTTGAAATCAAATGAATCCAGTGCCATTCGGTCAAACATTTTGACTGGATTTATTAAAAGGGTCGGATTAGTTCATTGTTATTATTCGCTGTAGCTACTTGTATAAACAGATAAATATGGGTCTATTTAAGCCAAATGCTCTTTTCCAACTTCAAAATTATACAACCAAGAGCAAAGTTTGGCTATCTAAAAGTAATCAAACCTAATGCTTTGTGCTGTACAGTAACCTTTTTGCCTGAAGAGGTCAGGAAGGAAATATTTTCCCACACTAATGGGTAACCTCAGTTTTATTTTTCAGCAGTTGACATGTTCTTGAGGTACTTGCTCGTTAATGCTGGAGACACAACGTGCCACTGCCTAATTCTTTGTGGCAGAGGTGTTACTACTCCAGTCAGGAGAAAATGTTTAACACCCCAGAAAAGAGGGAATAGTTGTTCCCTTTGCTTCTCAGGGTACTACTCAACCATCCCTCTGTGGTCCTTCAAATTTTGGTCTACTTCCTTACACTTTCAGTCAATCAAATGTAAATTTTACGGTATCCTGTAATTCTCTATGCCCTATTAACCCACAAGCAAGCACAAAACTGATTCGGGGCATGGGGTAACGGCAGCTCTCCTGCGCATGTAGGTACAAAACTCCTTGAGTACACTTCTGCCTAATGAGAAAGCAGAGGTATTCTGACAAGCAAGAACAACAAATAATAACAATAAAAAAAAGTCGCTACCCTGTCAAATACTGTGCGCATATCAAGGATGTGGAATACAAAGCAGACTTAACAGCAATCACATTTTGAGTAGAATTCGCTTGAATGTAACACCTTCTCCCTCTAAGGTTTTGAGTGTGGTATCTTAAAGAAGATCACACAAATTACTCATTCCAGGAACAAAGGCTCTTTTTTGAAAGCTGTCAGCTTGCTGACAGTTATGATGAGCATTTACTTCAGGCTTGTAAAACATATTAATCAAACTTGTTCCTATAGCTTCAGTCCAAGGAGGGTTACTGTTTCTTTTAGAGAAATGTTTTACATAAGTGAAGAGCTCTGAGTACGTATACACCTTGAATTCAAACCACCGTCTATGCCATTCATTTATTCGTAATGAATAAATACTAGTCTACACCAGGCTTAAGGAAGATTGAAGCAGTGTATGGAAATCTGTTTATTACAAGGCTATTTGCCAAAGACCTATGCACCATTCATTGAACCTTGAAAAACATTTGAAAATATGGGTTGCATTTGCAAACTTCAATGTATGACATGGAGAGCTGGCAAGCTGCCTGGTTTCTACTTAAAGGATTGTCATTCTGGGAAAAATAAATTTCTCTAACTAGACAAAAGTCAATGTTTTCATGTTTTACTGCAATCAAACTGATATGGCTGACAATTTAATGTCTCAACACTTAAAATATCTGTGGATAATCAGTTACCTCAATCAATCATAACTACAAGATTTCTCTATTTTCAAAGCCTGTATACATGTGACTGAGATATTTAACAGTTTAGAGAAACCTCCCCATCCTTAATCCTTCATGATTTCTCTTGAGCTGTGCAGGTGTTTTTTTTTTTTTCCCCCAAATGCACAATTTTATAATTGCTGAAAAAAAAAAAATAATCCAGCCCTGCACTGTAATCAGATTTTGAAACCTTTGTGTTAATGTCCTGTTTTATTTAATTTTATGTATATTTTATAGTCTGCTTGCCTGTCAAAAAGATGTGGAAATGTGCTGGCATTCCAGCTGAAGACATCATTATGAGTGAGAAAATGCTCAAGGCTTTTTCAAAGTGGGTGCTGAAACATACATTTCTCTTCTTTGACTCCAGGGGATGCTAACAGCTGCCCCAGCCGACAGGTATTGCAAGGTCAAAGGCTAGCAGAGCTGTGCACCTTCAGGATTTGACTGCCAGCAATGTAGATGGGTAGTTTCTCAAAACTAATAATAAAAATAGCAACAATGATGAGAAGAAGACGGAGCTGACAACAAAAATGAAAAGGAACCCGCAAGAAGTGAATTCTGGGTAGCGCAACACTCGGCAGAGCTGATTTTAATATCTGACAGGTTGAGTTCACTAATCTTTGCTATTCATATTGACGTGAAACTTCATACAGTTTTAGAGATTTGTATCTATTAAGACATGCAGCAGTGTTCCTACAACATGGGAACAAGTTTGCTAGCGCCTGCCGTTCTTCTTCCTCCGTGATAAAAATTGATATGAACTGTTTTAAACACCTAACAGATAATTACTCGCAACACTCAATAAGGAAGGCTACGTCTTTAAAGCCTCCTTTATCTTTAAAAAATAATAAAGAAACCTAAGCCCCAAACCCACCAACAAGACAAAACAACATTCTTCTCCCCATTTTCCCCCCTCTCTTTTGTTTCTTTGATTACTTGGAGCCTTGTAATCAAACTAAGCTTAGTTTCGGGACCCTTGGGGCAGTATCTCTTAGTTCCCTGTCAGGCTGCGTTGCAAAACAATCAATCTTGCTCTCGCGCTGGCTTGGTGGAAGTGCCACGACACGAGGAGTGCAGTGCTTTGCTCTTGCTGTGAAGCTTCGATGACAAAAGTTTTTATCAGAAGCTGACTGTATTTAGGGTTATGAATATGCAATGACTCTCATTAGTATTGAAGCACAGGAGCACGGGCTGACATCCCCCGCCACTTTTAGCTGCTGCAGAGTCGTCTAATGAATTGTCGTGCTCTTTCACTCGCGCAGGCTTTGCTGTTACGGCTCCCCGTTCCAAGGGGAGTTGCCCAGTTTGAGAATACTATTGACGGCAGAAATTAATTGCCAAGACCGGCTCTTGATTTTGTTAAACAGCGTTGAGACAGTGTTTAAATTGTCAAAACAGAAAACCATTAAACTCTACAGGAGACAAAATCATCGCGAGTGAGAGGACCTGCGTGTCCGTGTGCGTCGCCATGCAGAAGCACACAGGTGCGGCTCAGGTATGCACATGGTTTTGTCATCGTACCTACGCATACAAATATGTGTGTGTGTATGGGTGACGGGTCTCAGAAACCTGACATCCCGCTGATTTATCTGTTATTTTTCCAACTAGAACAAATGAGGATAACGGAAAGTTCTCCAAATAAGCAGGACTCCAACACATTGCTATTTGATCAACCCTTTAATACTCTTTCTTTTCCCTCTGGGACCCTGACAAACATTTTTCAGCTCACACACCTGCAATCTTCACGAATACGTTACCGATAGGGATGTTTCCAACAAATGATTAAGATATCCGGCTTGATTTGTCGTATTTGAGGAGATGTGTGAGCTTGCAGAAACAAGTGGAAATGACCCCTTTTTTTCCCAAATGGTTAAATTAAGTATTTTTCCCCCTATTCATCTGAAATTTCTTCTGACATAAAAGGAGCTTTTGTGGCTCTCTGCAGATTGTGAAGGATAGAGTAAATTGAAAAGGATAATATATTCCAAGAAGCATAAGTAGCATTCTGAAAGGTGTGTGTGTACTGCAAATAATAATGGATATAAGGTTCTCCCAAGAAGATGTCAGCCCCGCGCAGCTCTTTATCCATTTAATCAGTAATGGAAATGGTCCCAGTGCAAGGAAGGAGGATCTGTTTAATTTTTACGGCGATTTTTGGCACCGTCGCTCTAACACGAGCGTGGCTTACCTCTTGACCCAACCCCAGGAGTGCCTGTTCTCATCAGCTGGAGAAAAAATAAACATAAAGAACATCTACATGTTGGGAGTATCAAATACAAGAGCAGTTTAAAATAAATGCAGTTCTGACAAAAGTGGCTCAAGTATCATACATCAAACACTTGTTACCTCTCTTGGCCTTAGTGATTGCACGTGACTAAGAAAGAGTGAGTGATAAAATCTGAAGAAAGATGAAACCAATCTGGGCCTTTTTAAAGATCATCAATCATTCTGCGCAGCCATGATATTATTAGTTCCAGTAAGCCTTGTTCTTCCATTTTATGGACATCATAAACCCCCCACCCCTAGACCAATGCTACCATGGGAAATCATTTTTATGGGCAGCATCTTAGTGTGGGCCAATCAGATCTAATCACATAACAAGCTACTGAATTATTCATCGTTCTCCCTAATTTTGCATTCTTCCTGCACTTTGCTGTCACTGCAGGGTTTTAAAAGTATGTGTTTTTACAATATTTATTAAGAAGATAACCCTGCGCAGGAATTTTGCTTTCTCTATGTCTTTCAATAATCGTTCGTTCCCTTAGATTGTAGCAGTATATACATTACTGTATAGAGAATATTTTTTCTAAAAGGCATAGCAATCCACAATGTGGCACTCGGCTTTAAACTCTTTCAGCTTTTAAAATACCGAACGTAAGGACAACAATAGTGAAACAATTGTGTTCAAACATAAAATATTCAGATTTACTGAGCAAACTGTAACCAGCATGTCTCTTAGCTGTTGCTATGAATACAGGGCTCACATTGTATATGAAAATATTTCAGTTTTAATTGCAAATCTGTGCAGAGATGATTTGGGGTCTGTAATTAGCACATAAATTCCAGACTTTGTGACTGCTGTGAAAACACACATTATTTATGGAACGATTATCTAAATATAATTCAGTGTTTTTTGCTTTCAACAACTACTGTAAAAGTCTGATTTAATAAAATTTCCCGTCTCTTGCACTTCTGTTTACATTACGAAGCATTCATTCCTCTGCACTGCCATTTCCCACTCGACCTGCAGTGGACTTTGCTTTCAGTGGCTCCATACTTCACTCACACCTCGGGGAGGTTTCTTCACAACCGTAATGTGCCAGGCACTTAATTTGTTTAAAATGAAAGCTTGGATTATGCAAATAGCTCTGAACCGCGCGAACACAGTGAGTTTATGTGACCTCCATCCTCGCGCTTTTCATCCAGGCTAGAAGGGGGAATAGATCGGAGCCCTGTCTGAGCTGGTTTTAAGCTACCGTATGCAGATTTCCAGTTATCCGGACAGGGTTACTGGAAGGACAAAGTGGTCTCTTGTTCCCACCCACTTATTGTAAACTGCAGGCTCAGCCACTTCCAGCTCCCATCAACGCAGGGCGCAACTGGTGCAAAATTCGTCTTCTTCCTTACCAGCAATCCCACGCGTTTTCAAAGCTGGTTCCCCGCACAGCCTGATTTACAGCAATGACTTTCGAGACCATCTACCATTCCAGAGTTTAAAAGTGTATTTTCACGTTGTAAGGCATCGGGCACTTCCCTTGCCACTTTTGTGCTTGCCTCTGGGTTAAGGGCTGAAGCTGCTGGTGAAGGGGCTGGGCACAAATACCGTAACGGCAGGTTAGATAGTGGAACAGAGCTTGCACTAACAACAACAGCAAAGATCCACAATATGGACTTAATTTACACCAGAATGCAATACACCTGAAGATTTCTCCCTTCTTCCTTTTTCCCCCTTCATCCTCTTGGGTTGCTCTGTATTTAGTTTTGCTGTCTTGGAAGCACAATCTTTCCCCGCTCTCTCCCTGCATCCCTGCTGCACGACACCCATCACTTTGCTGTCTCCGGCAGCTCTGGGCAATGGCAACCTCAATGGCCACTGCAATAACCATCGCAATAGTCACTAGCAGAGTTGCCTCACCTCTCCCAGGGCTGCCTCCCCTTGCGCCAAAAGTTGTGCCTGCAGGAGCATCCCCCAGCCCACCCTACGGGGAGAGACTGGGTGGGTTGGACACCATCTCAGTGCCAGAAATGTGCATTTTTTTTCTGCGTGAGGTGCCAGGATTTGCCCAGACGTGGGAGTGACACCTCCCTGTAGGTCTGCCCGGCTGCTGGCGATGGAGCTGGAGAGGGTCCGTGCACTGCGTACCTCGCAGCCCGGCCCCTGGGTGTGAATTTTGATTTGAGCGGAGATATCAATGTCATGGTGCACACGCTCCACGGAGGGAGTTACGAAGAGTAATTGAGAGATTCAGCGTGAAGCGACTGAAAGCCATAATTTAAAGTTCCAGTACTACTATTACCATTAAAATTTAAAGTGACAGAGGCCCAATTATGAACGGTTATTTTCTTAAATAAAATAGCTTTTTTTTTTATCCGCTGCGAAGCGCTTATTTCTGCCTCGCCATCGCTGTCACCAGGACCTGTCTTTGTGGCTTTTGATGGCAGCGAGACACTGAGCATCCCGTCCCTAACGAGGAACGGATCAACAGGGCAGAGAGGCGGGGAGCGGTGTAGGGATGGAAGAGCAGATTGCTTTGCAAGGAGACCTGCGAGGGGTCCAGCCTGCTCCCCTGGCAAAATTAGGCACAACTTCAGTATCTGAAGGAGACCCCAACCCTGCCCTTGTACACTGGAAATGGCATCTGGGAGAGCGGAGACAGGTTTTTAGTAAAGAAAATAACGATGGGTGAGACTGGATAACTTCTCTGATAGGCAAGTGGGTTAGCAATTATTACCACTGCTTCCTTCATGATTTTAATTTAAAAAATTGCTGGTTGTTTATATGACAAACCTTAGCATGCAGTACAGCTTACCAGGTTGTCTACTCAAATAAGGCAAAAAATTATCCTGGGTATTTATTTGGCTTGTGCTACACCTAGATTCACTTCAGGTGAGCAGGTTATACTGTCTGTAAAACGTCAGTGGGACAGATGGCAGGAAAGCTACAGGACCCGAGTGCTTGCAGTGGTCACACGATATTGGTATATTTTTCTTAATGCCTAGCATGATAAGGTGCCACGGGGACCTGAACTTTCATACGGGAAGGAAGCTACTGCTTTCTGGGAACACATAAAGTGTTAATACAGACCCTCTTTGACAAGTTGCAGAGTCCTTCTGTCTTTCACAAAAGGACTTCCGAAAGTGAGAGCGGTGTTTGGCTGACAGGGAGCAGAAATGTAGCCCAGGAATTTAGGGAAGTAGAGCTGTCCTAGCAATATTAGCCTGGCCACCTGATGTACGTATGTACAAAATCCATATCGATTAGATCAATTTTTTCCCCAAGGTATTATCAATATAAATGCATTATAATTACAGATGCAGAACAATGAGTCCAGTGTTTTCAGGTGAGATCAGTGACACACAAATAACCTGGGCCGTCACTAATAAATATCCAGGTAGAAAGCAAAGCACAGCACTTTTTGCAAACCTGACAGAATCAATTATTTCTCCTTACAAGTGATACCAGCGTATTAGGTTATTTTCCTAGCCACCTGTCAAGCAGCTGCACACAAGGCCGTGACATACCATTCTCGCCTTCATCGATGGTGCTAAACAGAAGAATACGAGATCTTTTCCATACATTGGTAATCATCAGCCTGAACAGTTTTCTTTTTCAATCCCCACATCTGACCAAAATGGGAGTGATCAGAAAAAAAGTATCTGAGAAATCCCTCAGACCTCACTGGGGAGCATTCACAAGGAGGGGCGTAATGTAGAAGCAGAAGGACACTTTCTTTGGAGGTACCTCTGGGGAGGCAGGAAATGGTTGCAAGAGCAGAAGACAGGAATACGGCCACCAACTCATGGAATAAACTCTGATAGTCAGGAGTATCTGTGTTACAAAAGAAAGCTACAGAACAGAGGAGGGAGAAAATCTGGTGATGTGGTGCATCTTTACCCCGGCTACTCCCCATAGCAGAAATTAAGGCCATCAGTGGAACAGGTTTTTAATTATAGACTGTAGACTGGTGTCAGCGGTTATCTTTCTGCAATACTGGAAAATTTGGTAGTGGGGGTTCATCCGCGACTTTAATTATTTGAAATGGAACACAGTGCTGCAGCCAGAGGCCATCATCCCTCTGGGCCAGGTGCTGTTCAAACACAGGACCAAGGCCAAGTCCAAGAGCTTACAACGCAGGGAGTTAACAGGACTCACTTTACCGTCCTGTTAAGGCAATGCTGGTAGTGATGCTGAACTTTAGAGGTAAAAATTCATCCCTTGTGTTGTTCCAGCAGCATCCGCACACTCATATTATCACGTATTTGGTTCTGAGTTTGACCTGGCCAGGGCTGGTCCCTCACACAGAGTGAAGCACCATTGTGTAGCATCACCAAAGCAGCTCCTCCAGGCACCGTCCTCGCAGCTGGCTGAATACTGGGTCCAAGTGACCTCTGTGATTCAGCCAGGGCTTTTCTGCAAAGACCGGTGAAGACCAGTCCCAAAGAAGGCTAATTAGTGTTGGCCTAGCGAGTGCTGGTGAATCATTCAAGGAGGGACACATTCTCTGTGCAGATGGACAAAGCTGTGATCTGCTGCCAGACTGAAAAAAATTAATAAATTTATGTTATGCACTCTAGACACTCCTTACCTGTTTTAATTTTTAATATAAATGTTCCTTTTTAAGTACGAGGAGCAATAGGAGTTTAATGTGAGCTCAGAGGACCGTGCAACATAAGCATAATTGACTCGTTGCCATCACTTACTAGATATTTTTTGCTTTCCCTTTCCTAAGTCTTAATATTTCCTAAGTTCTTAATGGAAAAAGAACATGCTAGAGAGCCAGCATTTGACACAGAGCTTACAACCTTGTAGTCAATATTGAAATTGGATTTGAATTACTGTGTAAGTAATTACCGATAATAAAACTGGAGTAAAAGGGCCATGGAAAGACATAAAGCACCTGCAGGTCATAGGCAAAGGAAGCCAGAAACAAAAATGTTTACAGAGGTCAAAGGTTTAAATTTTTAATTGTTATTGTATCAGGGAATGGAGGTCACTTTTACGTGTGTGGCTTTCCTCTGTAAAATCAGAGTTTGTCTTACATGGAAGTTTGGTATCTTTCCACTAACCAGTGTCACAACTGAAAAGCCAAAGAGATGGACAATATTTACACTGAACCTTTGAACTCTTGGCCTGATACTATCACTCTTTTTAATCACAAAGTAGCTCAGTGTTTAACTAACCTTACTTTCATCTTCTCTGCCTCCGCTTGTGCTACATTACCCCATCTGCAATAAACAAGGACGCAAGCTGTAACATCCTGAGTCGTGACTGTAACCTGTCCTCCCCTTAATGACAGGTTTATGCAGTTCATCAAAACCCATCATCTGAACAGATAAGATTGAATTCAGTGACTGCTGAATTGGACATACTTGGAGCTGAAATAAAAGCGGTGAGATGTCTGTGCTTATTAGGGGCTTCCTAATAGGAGAAGTCTTGGTGTAATACTGAAAGGCAGCTTTGCTGTCATCGTCTGTGGTGTTTTCTGGAAGCCAAAACTGTAAAAATGAGTGAGAAACCGTATTTATTCACTAGACAAAACCTCATAATACTACATTAACAGGGAAAAGAACATCACTACTTAAAAAAAAAAAAAACAACCTGGAGCCAGTCCCAATTTTAGGGGGCGGATTAGGGGGGATGAAGTCATCACATCCTCACCCAGGACTACTAACAATGCTGTTTATTGCACACAAAGCTCCCGACCAGACAGACGTTTCTGTTAAAAAGTTCAGTAGTGATTGTGCCAGTTGGGATGCAACCTGAAGTTCCCAGCTAGGTTTCAGAGTACACAACATGCTGGGCAGAACCAGAGCTCCTCCAGTTTCTAAGAGCTTGTTCTTTCTTTTTCTTATCAAAGTTTTTAGCAAAAAACCAGCCAGAACAAAATCAATAATTTTTTTGTATGTATTTTTGTATAGGAGGATGGTTTCACAGCTGTTTCTTGATCCTGCAAAGAGGTCTAACTAAATGTATGCCAGCAGCATAACTCAGCGGTTTTTGGGTGTTGCTCCTTACTCATAACAGCATGAAACAGAGAAGGAGGGGATCCATTTAGTTGCAGTCTGGACCTGTGGTTCTGTTTCCAGCTTTAGCTACAAGTTTTCTGGTATTCTGGATAAGGACATTTATTTTTTTCTGCATTGCAGTGTATTCACCTGAAAACAAGTATATTAATGCTTACCCATTGCACGTTGAGGCTAGGGTCTTGATTCATGCGAGCAAAGCATTTTGAGAACCTTGTAGGAAAGTAGGTATAGAAAAGGAAAGCTGCAATTGGAGATTAGCTGGCAAGTGACACCACCTTACGCTACCACCACCTTAGGGTGATGCCATCACCTCGCAGCATACCCTTTTTCCCCTTTCCATTAACAGACCTCATAAAGCACACACGCAGAGGTGTGCACGGCCGTCAGAACTGTCTCTGAGACAAAGGAAAATGTTTTCTTGTGGAGAAAGCTCATTAACAGTCTAAGCAACGATGGAATCAGCACTTGGGGTAACTCCAAAACCACCTACTCAAACTGGCGAGGAAGAGAGTTAGAGACAGATCCTAGTGGCAGGATAATATTTCCCGTGGCTTGGCTTGCGTGATTTATGTTCATGGCTATTGAAAGCAAAAGAAAGAAAGGTTTCAAAGCTGTGTTTGTATTCCCCAGCAGAGCTGTTTGTGATTTCCATTTTGTAGGAGCTTTTCATTTCTCTTTTATCCATTACCAGGCAGACAAAACCTAAAGGCTTCTACTAATTCTTATTCTCTGTTGACATCACCACAAGATATAAATTTGGGAAAGCTACTTGCAGCATTCGGTTCAATTAATATGCTGGTGTTATCCCTGGACTGGAGAATGCGTGTAACTACGTATGTTTGCTGCTCACCGTCCCTTCAGCAGAGGAACTGGGGAGGAGAAGGGAAGGAAAGGAAAATTTTAACCTGTTCGTCTGCTTTCCTCTACCTGTGCAGTGCTGTTTCTGCCAGATAATTGGAAAAATAGGATGTGTGCCAGTTAACACCTTTGTGAACAATAAAATGTCTGTATATATGAGATAAGCAAGTGGACACTGCTATGAGGCTTTGAGTTTATGCTCTGTTTATGCTTCTTCTTGGTCCTATTCCTCCCTTCACGCTTTAATTTACACAAGCACATAAGACATGAGGGCATTCAAGCAGGTGAGGGAACCAGCTAGCCTCCCAGTGCAGAGGATGGGGAAGAGAGTGAAGGAGCTGTCATTGAAACACCTTTCACTTAACCACGTCTGCATTAGGAGTACCTTATTAGGTACACTGACAACAACATTGTCAGGAGAAAAAGGAGCTTACAAAAATCGACATCAATTTGGCCCCAGCTCCTGAGAATTAAGCATATATTTAAGACTGTTTTTGCCCAGGAAAGTCCTCACTTAAACCTATTTGAGAAAGGATGCAAGACACCCTTTTAAATGCAAGCGTGTGTTGTTCCCAATAAAGACCCTCTGCATTTTATAATTCATTTTTCATGAACACTGAAAAAGAAGCACGTGTTGCCGTATAACTTTAATTTTAGCCCCAATATCCAGCTATAAAAGGTACTTCACAGTGCTTTTGTAAACATACGGTTAGGCAGTATCTGCACTGATATTTTGCTTAATGATGAGACTGCTCTAATGAGCCCAAATTACATGAGCTACAGTTGCTGGCTACCGGGACCTCTGGGGCGCTGCTCCCCACGCCAGCTCTGCCCACACATGTCCCTCACTGGAGACATCAAGAAGCATCCCAGGGTCTCTGAACAGAGCAGTGGGAATGGGACCATCCTCAGGCAACGCAGTTTGGCTGCCTGTGGTAGTCTGACCCCAACTCTTAGCACAGACCCAGCCTTAGCGCTTTGTAGCATCAGACCCTTGATTTAAAACAACAGTGGAAATCTTGGGGCAGGTTAAATTGTCAGCTAGAGTGAAGCAATGACGGATCTTTCCATGGACGCCCAGCTGAAGGCATGGATATTCCTCCGTAGCACAGGGCTGTGATCATACGCAGCAAGATGGACACATAATGGGAGAAAGAAAAGAAAAACTCTCCTTCATCCCTCTCCCTCTCAACCCACCACCCCGCATAACCTCTTGTAGCTTGAAGCAAGACAAGAAAGTCAGCATTTCGCACCCTCCAACAGCTTTGACATGACAGGTATGGTATTTTCTTACCCACAGAATTGCCAAGGAAATCCGCCCTAGCAAAAGTGCAAAAGTTTTCAGTGTAAGGAGGTGGGGTGCAAAAACTGGCTTGTAGGCAAAGGTTGAAATGACTCAATCTGAAACAAAATGTAAAGCAATTACTGCTAGGAAAAAAAAGATCATGCTGACATTTAAAGGCTGCAGTGATAGTATCTGTCCCTTCCCAGGCTGACATAAGCAGCCTTGATTTGATCCCCAAATGCTTTGGGAGGGTTTTCTTCTTTTTTTCTTTCTTTTTTTTTTTTTAAATATGTTTAGGATATCCTTTATTTGGGGGGGGGGGGGGGGGGGGGAGGCACAATTAGAAAATCCTGCTTTCACATCAGGGCGGAACTCTATGTAAAGTGACAGATTGCCACAAATAGCATTCAAACCCGTGCACATTAGTGGTTGATTTTTCTTGTGGGGAAGAGGGGGAAGGGATGAAGGCTACCGAATAGGGTGAGGAGAAAAAAAGAAGACAATTTTGTTCAACAGCCACAGTAACATATCCAGTGGTTTTTACTCTCCTGATTCCTGCTAAATGAACCTGATCTTTAAGAAGTTGTTTTTAAAGTCACTGCCTCAAAGGGACGTTTTCTGTTGTTGCCATCTTGCGCAAATACCACTTGTCCTAAAGTGGCCTTAATTTGAATTGCTTTGAAAGCAGACCAAATAATCTGGTAGAATATGGTACGGCGCAATGCACCTCCTCTTTGTGCCTTTGGTACCACGTAGAAAGTGAATTTAGGTCACAAAAGGACAGTTAAAGTCTCTTTTTTCCCCTCCCACCGTAATATATCTAACAACGAAAGAATAAAACAAACAGTGTGCTGTGATGCCAAACAATTTTTTTTTTTTTTTTAAACACAAAATATGTATTTCTTCAAAATATTGAAAGTATCAGCGCTGAACAAAGGAAAAAAAAATACATATGTATTTCGATATTGAACCGAGCATTGTTAGATGGCGAAGCAATTCATAGCAGGGCTATTCTCTGCTGCAGTGTCCAGCAAATTGCATGACCTGCTTGTTAGGCTTGACAACAGTGTTTTACCTAACAAAGGCCTCAACAGCTCAGAGCAGCAGAGGAATGTCAAAATGAGCACATTTCACACACAGATGTGTGACCATAATAGTCTATAAGAAGATGCATGGGGTGGAGGGAAGGGGCTGGGGGCTGGGGAGGCTAACAGTTAGCAGTAGGGACATGGCCCTGCTGACCACATTTAATCAACCCTTCTGTAAACAATTCAACATTTTCATTGTTCTCTAAAAACTAATAAAGAGAAACAAGCACTTTTCATTCATCTTGAAGTAATTTTCTGTCAGGTTTGAGCCCCTTGTGGCCTACAGCTTGTGCATTGCTAGCTGTGTGATACAACAACTATTTCAATTTATTTTACAAACTCTGGCCATTCACATGTCAGTTAGTGTTCACCAAGCCGGCATCTGAAATTGTGCAGTTAACGAGTTTTACAACATTTCTATCAAGAGAAACTGTTTAGCATAACTGACTCTTAAGGAGTTATTATACCTCTAAAAATCCATTTTAAGGGGCATTATTTAAATAAAATAGAAAAACGGTTCACTGCCTTTTAAAGGGGCTACAAAAAAAGTCCATCAGATCCAGCGCAGTAATCCTCAGCTTAAAGCACTCTTGAGAGCACTTCTGGGAATTATCAGCATAATGAAATGTTTTGTGAAATGTCCAGATAGATTCCTCTACTCAACAATTTTACTGCACCATATTTATTTTCCTCCTAGTTTTTAAAGAAGTGAATTACTTTTTTGAGGGGATGACTCTACATTGTGCAGATTAACTGAACACATTATTGCCGAGGCTGTAGTATAAGTGAGGGGTTCAGTCTGTGTGCAGTCTATATACATTTGCAGGGGAGAAAAAAAAGTCAAGCCCTTTATGCTATACTCAGCTCTAAAAGGGTTAAATCACAATGAGGCTTATGCAGATTTGCATTTCTCTTGTACTGCATTTTTCCCATACTCTTAAACAACTTTGTTATACAATGGCACCTGTAAAATGCTTTATTGAAAACAATTCTTAAGTTAATTAAACAAACAAAAAAGCTTATAAAACTGAAATTTGGTTTAAAGAGCTCTGAAAAGGAGAAGTTTCTGAATGTTAACTTAAAGAATAGATATCTACCTAGTAACTGCGGTGACCAATGATCCAAAACTGCTAATACCAAAGAGTCCATAATGGTAGAAAAACTGCAGCATATGAGTGAGTCAATCTCAGCAGATTAAACCACCTCGTGGAGTAAAACCCACGTCTGCCATGTAAATCAGTGAGTGTTTTCACCTAAAATGAGCACTTGTAAGAGAAAAATTACATTACAGTACAATTACAGATACAGTATGTACAATATCCAGATGTACACATACAACCTGCACGGACATAGGGACAACACGTATGCAACGGCGTCTCTGGCATTATTTGTCCAAATATCACTTCCATCTCGTTCCACTAAAAGCCTTGGGATTAAGTGTCAGAAAAAAAAAAAAATTGGTCCCAGTTCTTGAGAGTTTTTTGCACTGATTCTAAGACAGAATGCCTAACATTGTCAATCCTGGAGATCAATGGGTAGATGTTCAGTGACCTTGATGCGCAAGACACCTGGACAGTAATTTGTGGCCTTGGCACCTTCTCAGAGCAAAGGTATAACCTTCCCCGAAGGCATAACCTTTCCACAATCACTGTAGGCAGTACTACAGCAGCAGTGCCAGGGGACCTGTCTCCCAGGGTCTACCAGGACAGAAATGCATGCAGGTTGGCTTCCAGACCGGCAAATCCATGACTGATCAACCATATTAAGTGAGATAGTGGACGCTTTCCTGACAACTGGGCTACAACTCAGTTTTGCGAGATGCTAAGCATTTTGGCACGGACTCTGTGCATGTTAAGTTTTAAACACAGAGTCAGTGGCAGAGCTGGTTACCCCATGGTTAAAGCAGTGGGCTTGTTTACAACAGAAAGCTTTACTGGAGTGGTGTCATGCTCCTTAGCGCTCTGCTTCAAACCTTGGCATAGCAAAACACATAAAACAGGAGAAAAAAGAGAGGGTTTTAAAAATATATTGCTCAAATTTACGCTAGAGTCAGTGGAAAACTTAACGACACTTAAATCATGTATGGGTGGTTGGACTACTGAAAGGTAGGGAGGAATGAAGGCTATCAGATTTCTAGGTACTAAAGATTTTGGACAGTGAAATTAAAAAGCACCCACTGCACAGGCAAAAAGTGTGTCCAACTCCAGAGGGCAAACCAAGGAGGGACAAGACCAGAGGCAGGTGCTCATTTTGTACGAGACTGCTAATACAGGCGAAACGGTAGAAGAAACAAAGGAGCGAGCTGAACTTAATCCTAATGACACTTTCCAATCATCTTCTGCATTCAGGCTTAGTTATTCCTAGCTTTCTGCATGGTCAACAAGTAGATGTTGTAGCAGGAGCCGGAAAGGTCTGCTGGAAGGAGGTAGAAATGGGTCATTAATGTATCCTACATGGTCGTCCCACGTTTACAGCATATGTCTCCTCCTCTTTACAAACGCCACTTCTTTCTGCTTCTTGTCCTGAAGAGGGTTTTGATGGGAAACTCAGAGCTATGTCTACTACCAAGGGCAGCGGCAGGAGCTCTGAAATGGAAAGGAATGGATAACCACAAATTCGAAGACCTCAGAGTGGGCTGCTTTGCTGTGTGCTGGGGAGACGCAAAAGATGCAAACACTGAAGAGGAATGCGAGGATAGGAAGCATCTTGACTGCAACCATGTATTTCAGCACAGCTAATTACAGTAATGTATATTCCGTGAGTTTAAGTACTATGGCAGCAGAATTTCTTTGTCCCCTCATTATTTATACATAAGTATTTGGCCAAAATGGAGGTAAATATTTTTCAAGCATGCACAGAGGTGTCACTGATCTTCTGTTCTGGAGTGGAAGGTCTTTTCCTTTTGGGAAAACAACCATGTAAAACTGAAAAAGAAAAAAGAGGGTGAGTTTTAGGCATGACAGATTTATTTGTGACAAATGAAAAATCAGTAACCGATTTTTTGTGTGACCGAAGCCTTGATGTTTGCTCCACTGCTTTTCCACTTGTTCACACAGGTTCAGCTTTTTGCGCAGCAGTTGTTCTGTTCCATTTTTCTCTTTTCCGAAAGGACTGGCTTTCCCCGCCTCAAGCAACACACACACCTAATTTGCAGGAGACTGCAGTAGAGCTTGGAGGTACCCAAGCTTGAAAGGGTCTAAGCTGGGGTGCAGACAAGATCTCATGATGTCCTCCTGCAGCTCCGTGTGGGGCAAAGCCCCTTCCAACGAGGCATGGGTGGGAAGAACCTTGGCTGCGCGTGTTTGCCCTTGGCTTGGTGTTGTTGGGCAAAGGCCGTTGCCGGTTCATGAATTATTCCACTAAAAACTAGGTTGGCTATCCCTCATCCCACACTGAAGTCTACAGTTTGGACATCTCAAAGCTCTAAAATACGACAGAATGTTATTATTTTAACCCTGTACCTATATGCACAGCCAGTCTTTTGGTTCATATCCCTCTACACTGCTGGGCTAGCTGTTTTCCATCCCTATTCCCTGAAAAACACTTCTCTTATAAGCAGGCAGGGAGCATGATCAGCCTCCCCGGGGGATTTCTTGTCCTTGTTAAACCTTTTCTTTTGGAGAAGGCTTGTGAAGGCTTTGCAGCACCAGGACTGAACTAAAGGAATAACATTAATGGCATTTGAAGCAATTAAGACACTGTAATTTAGGTTTAGGTAGACAAGCCTGTCTTCAAATTGTCATTTAAAACTATTCAAAAGCATATAGAAATAAAACAAGAATCGAACAGCCACAACATCAAAGCTGACACTGCGTGGTGAAGAAGACATTTCTATTGCCAACCTCTGTCCCCAGGTTGGTGACAGTCTAAATGCCAAATTCCCTCGTGTTCAGCAGAGCTATGAATCAGGATAATGAGATTCAAGTCCATGTCAGTTTGGTACTACTAGCAGTAATATCAAAACGCTTTGTTCTGAGATACTTGTAACCTTTGATAGTCAGAAAGAAGAAAAACATGAAGAAAAAAAAAGGAAAAAAAAACCATTAAAAGAAAAGAATTCAAAACTTTTCTTTTAGCTTGTCTTTTATATATTGTCAGGTGACTTAGGCCGACTTTCCTTGGCCTTTGGGGATGTGATGACAAAGTTCTCTGCCACAAGCCCGAAACTCCAGTCACAGACTTTTAAAATAGATTCTTCTGCCTGTAAAGTTGAGGCTGGTTGGTATAATCACCTGTGTGAGACCTGGAGGTGCAGCCTGCCCCTCTCACTGCCACAGCTGCCTATAAAAATAAAGGTACAACAGTAAGAATAGCCAATTTTTTGCCTTTTTTCTACCCTGGCTTCCAAGAAATTGAGCTTTTTTTGGTCATGGAAATGCTGTGTACGTGTCCTAATAAGTTTTGAAGTCATTAGCTAATTGCAGCTGAATTGCTATGGGTGCGGAAGAGATTGTGACCCTAGAAACAGAGAGAGAAACTGTGCTTGTACCTCATCATGGTCAGGTACATCCAAATGATGCATGTGGCAGGCTCTTTCTCATCCCAGAATATGCCCATTGACTGATTTATTAATATCCTAGTCAGCTGCCAGATGTTTCCCCATTTGTTTCCGGATCGCTTATGGATCACTGCTTTTGCCCATGGTCCCTTCACCTTCTCTTCCTCTCTTAACCAAGTCAAGCAACACACAACAAATGGACAAGTTTCAGCCTCACTCTATGAGATGCCATAAAAATGCAAGATTAGGCTTGAATTGACTCAAAACCACTTCACTTGCTACTTCAAAGGCATGGAGGTCTGCTTGTTTTTAAAAGATTTTATAAATGGATATGTAAAAAAAACCATCTCTGTAACCCATTGCACCAACGATGCAGAACAGAAATAATGTGTAAATGATGGCCACTAGCTAACAAAAAGTCCATGAACACAACGTACCACAACAGGTTGTAGAAATGACTCTATAAAAGTATCAATAAAAGCACAGTGCCTCCTGTCCTACGGAAGGAAGAGGTGAGTGAGCAGAAGAAAGAAGAGGATGCATTGGCGTCTGCCTCATGAAACTGGAAGGTGGCTGGGTGTACTGGAATCTGGGAGAAAACCAACACCTCTGTTGACACAAAATTTGCAGATATGCCCGTTGCAAGGGAAATTCTTCTGAGAGGCAATGATGCCGAGGGCTAATGCTCCTCTGCCGTCGGCTGCTTGTGGGTAATTTGGCAGTGGGTTGGAAGTTCATGGGGCAGCCCCGGAGTGGGGCCAGATCCACAAGTACAGTCAGAAACCAAGCCGGGCGGAGGAGCAAACCAGAGGCTTACAACTCATGTGATTTAATAGATTTCTGTCATCAAAGTGGTCTGGGACCTGTCCTGGTGTATGAGAAGCTTTTGACAGCAAGCTGACAAGGAGACTGAGCCATGCATCCCTGGGGTGGACTGAAGCCTCGTCCTTCCTTTGTCATCTTGGCTGGCATCAGGGCTGCTGAGATATGTTTCCTCAGGGAGGAGAACACCCTGTTTGTTTGGGCACTGCCATTTTCTTCAACTAAACCACTATTTCTGCTTTCACTGAGTGCAGGATTCACATGCTTTCATCTATCTGTGGGGAATTTTCTTCATATGAATAACAATGGCATCATTGATACGGTGATTTTCTTGGGAAGGTCTTGCAGTAGGTTTGCAAGTCAGACAGAAGCTCTAGCTAGCAATCACTTGAGCAACAAATAATATCTTTAATGTCCTGGAATGCCAGTGCTTGATGTTTCAGGAGTAGCTTTTATTTATCATTCTGTATGTCACCTACCTACCTCAGATGATAGTGTTAGCTGTTCTTTCCGGATGAAAGGCAAAAATAAGAGTCTTGCTGCATTGTAGAGGCAGTTCAAACAGATATTTTTTGCATTATGAAATTCACACAGCGTTTAAAGTAAAAACCTTCTGAAACAGAAGAGGGAGTGGACACTTAATTAACCTTTGGCAACATCTTGTAGTCAGTCAAAGCCTATAATCACAGCCACATTGTGCCATGGCTCACGTGACAAAATCCATTTTGTGGGACCTAACAGCAAGGCAGCTGTCTCCGTGCTCGTGCAGACGATATAATATGAAGTGGTGTAAAAGAAAAGTGCAAGGGCATCTATCAGTCACTGCCTGTTCTCAGTTACCAGAGTTCACACTATAATATTTGGATGAACTGAGGCAGATGTCTGGAGTCGTCTGATCACACCGAGGGCAGTAGACATTGACTTTAGTGGATTCAGACCAGCTTCCTTCTTCTCTGTCAGAGGAAACATGACACTGGATAATTCACTAAGCTCCTAATCATCTAGGACCTTTAGTGTGTCAAGGAAGGGGATAGAAAGGGAGAATGGAAAAATTTTCCCTAAAACGCTTCTAAGAATATTTTCTTCACTGTAATGAGATCTTGCAGTATCTCATGTGCTTTTGCACTGGTTCAGCTAAGGGTGAAACACGTATTTGCAAGATTCTCCTGTCACCTGCAGCCCACGAACATGAGAACTGTGTCTATGTGTTAGAGCTGGAGCAACAGGTCCAAGTCAAATTTCAGAACTTTGTAGGTGTGACCTAACCACAACACAAAAAAGTCGGGAAACGCCTAAAAACCAGAATAAACGAAACAGTGATTTGTTCTGTCAAAAAAAGCACAAGTAAGAAAAGTGCAACCTGTAGTATTTTTTGTTGTGTAATTCCACTCAAAAGGCCACAGGAAAAGAATTGCCCATTCAAATGCTAGTATGTAGATCTTCGACACAGGGCTCTCTAAAGCCACTCGCCCAACTCCCTTGAGTGTATTTTCCAACTGTATATCAAACCACTCTCAGTCGCAAGCTATGCTACAAATTCATCACATCACATGGTCCGGTGATGCCGTCACTAAAGCACTTGCTAATGTAAGTTGTTCTAAATGAACTCTCAAAGAGATAGGAGTAACACTCTTAAACATCCCTATGCTTTCCTCAAATATTACGGCATTGTCCATGTATAAAGTGTGAATCCATTTACCTAACTTATTTTACATTTATTTCATTACAATTATGCAAATGCTTCATGTGGACTGTTAAATAAATTTATTCTGCATTTATACTAATTTACGAACTCGGTAATTACTAAGTTTTGCTAGATATTTATCTAAAGAAATATGTTCTTAATAAGGTTATTAAACTGATAAATTAATTTTAAAATGGCAGTTGCACCACTGCACCTTTTATTTAATGTAAGGCAAGGTCTAACTTAGGATAATCTAGAAAGTCAAGTGGTAGCAACCAAACGCATATCCATTACCATCCATTTTTTTTTTTAATCACAACTGGCTGTCTGTCTCCGTGTTAGACGTCGTTATATTGTTTACCACAGAATGGGTCCATTCAGGGTGTAAAAGGTGGATACGCAGCTTTCTCAAATTCCTGTGCAATAATTCCTATGTAAACTCTGAAAATGTAACTGATAATATGTCAATGATTACTATACAAAGAGGTTAAATATTACAGCTAATTTCCTCACTGAAATCCAATCCAGGGATTAGCAACAATGGGGAATCTGTTTTATTTGCATTTAATTTGTACCTTCACACTATTATCTCCCATGTTTTAGTTTCAGGAAATGTGGTCTCAGGCTATTATAACCACATTTCATGCTGCAGTTGCACTGTTATTTGAGCTCTACGGTTGGAAACGACTTACTGAAAAAATAAAGCCAGCATACTTTATTTTAATTATACTAGAGCTGTGTCTAAATACAAAAAAATACTACAGTATATATTTAATATGGAGCACAGATTAACAGTTTTATGAGACATAAAATCTATCTATATCATTTTCTATTTACAAATCAGTTATATATCTTTCAACAAAACAAATGCCTATAGTGTAAAAATGAATAAGGAGAGCGTCAAACTAGCAATCACGTAAGCAGTAAATAACATCTTAATTGGCCTGGAATGCCGGAGTTTGATTTTTTGGGGACTAGCTTTTATTTATTGATCTATACGGCATATTTATCTTTCCAGGGATTTGTACAAGTCTATTCCCTTTCCTCAATATCGGATCCATGTATGGTTTTATATTGCACATCCCATCTGGGGAAATAGCCAAGTAAGAGAAGCACTGTTCCTTCTGGAAAAGCCATCCATTTAAAAGCTTTCACCGAGGCAAGGATAACTTTGCATTTTTTACACTTTGTCTTCTGATAAAAAGGAAGGGGACGGAGGGAGAGGGAAGAAATGTGACTATTGTGCAGTTCCCACCCAACGCGTGCTTCAGCGGTCCTTTACTCGTCACCCGTTTGCCAGCAGCAAGAAAACAAGAAAGGATCCCGCAGACATGGGGAAATGTCTCTTAAATGCTCCTTTTACCATTACATTCCATTTACCAGCGAGGTTAGCGGACGGAACCAGGTAAGGTGGACTTTACGTGTCCTCTGCAAGCTCTGGATGCGGCTCTTCTCAGGAGCGTTTGTGCAGATTTGTGATTTGTTCCTAGTGCTCCCCTCGTGTTTCTCGCCAAGCGGCACGTCGGCCCGCACGCCGCGGAGAACTGGCAAACTCGACCGCCCTCAGCCGCGGCGGCTGGCAAGGAGACCTCCTCCCTGCTGAAACGCAGGTGCCTGCTGCTGAAGTCAGCACTGGAGGAAGAAGGAAATCTATCAATGACTCTTTTGCTCCTTGTAAAAATGTTGCTGGAAATGTCACGCCAGAGACGTTGGTTGGTGGTGTTGCTTAGGGCTGTGGAAGACGGGCCCTTCAAAGCACTTCTGCTGTTGGCGGTGGAGGAAAAAGTTTACAAACAGAAGCGTTGCACTTGCCTGACTTCTGCTTTTGTGAAAGTGATGTTATAAACACGGAAGAGATCGCGCTCTGATAGCTATCATCGCTCCAGTATAACCTTAGCTGTCTGGAAACGAGCTAACAAAATTTTTTGGTGTGTCTTTTAGAGAATACATTTGCATTTGACATAATTAGTGGTAGGCAGATCCAGCTACATCCAGGGGGAATCTCAAGACAACTGCTTTGCCGACTATTAGTGCCTAATTTCTGAATGTCAAACCCTGCACATCTTAATTTCTAGAGAATAAGCTCAATTGAACTTGCTCCCCAGTTATGCAAAAACTGCTCAGATAAAACCAAGTGGACACCAATGTAATGAATGTGGTTATTAAATTGTTTCAATTGAAAGAACCCTATTCTTACACCATCATAATGGGAACGATTTATCCCCACTGATCGGCCTGTCTCTTTTTTCTGAGCTCTCTTTGATCTTGAAGCATATTGCAGTGGTGTGTCCTATTGAAAAGCAAAACTGGGGCAATTTTAATGCTTTTGTACCTTACCAGTGCTCTATTTTTTCGCTGTTTAAAAATAGCTGTTAATTATAAGTGCAGTTTAAATGTCTCAAGTGACCCAGAAATGCAGGTTGGAATGAGACAGATTGTGTGTCTCATATAAAACAGATGTACTTTCACAGAGCAGTCTGAATTCAGCCCTCAGTATGTATCTTTCTCTAAGGTTATTTCAGTCAGGTATTGAGCTTGTCTAGCACTAAGCTATAAAATCCCCCACATTTTGAACAATGAAGAGAAAACTGGATCTATATTTACCTCAAGAATAAAAAGCCTCTTTTTCTGTGTGGGTGTATTTTGCTGGTAGTGGTTGATGGGATGAGGGCATTTCCCTTCGACTTCGGAGACCCAGGAGACCAGATGCCTCATTTAATCTCCACCTCTTCTGCCTCTTGACGTAATAAGCCCGTGCTTTTAAAGAACGTTTAGTGGTAATAAACTTTCAGGAGCTCCTCTTATTTTGACTGGGTTTAGCACTGCACGAGTACCAGCCATACCTTGCAGATATGAAATGTCAAGATTTTTCCTGTGTTTTGAGTGGCTTGAAGAAGTCTTTTTTTTTCTTTTTTTTTTTTTCCTCTTCAACCAACAATCCCTTTTAATTCCTGCCTGTGATGAGGTTCATCAAGACAAGTCTGAAAAGCAGCATGCAAATTAAATTAAGGCATGTTAGCGATTTACAGGAGGGCCTGAACAAATCAGTTATTTATATGTCTATTTATTTGTATGTTGTTAGACAGCAATTTACAGACATTTCAATTCAGCAGCAAGACTCTGTTTCAACTTTCCGATTAGAATAGGCTGTCGAGTGCAATGAGTTTGGTGAGCTCTCCCCTGTCCCCGAAGATCAGCGGTACACATTTCAAAGCCACTACCACTTCATGAAACTGAATGGCTTAATGGCAAAGGAAGCCAAGGGTCAACCGAGCTTGGATTGTACATTCAGATCTCGCTCATTAAGAGAGACTGACACCAGGTTACGGGGTGGATGCTGCAGGAAGGACCAGCCTGCGAGTGTGGGAGAACCTACCTGCTCTGCAGCTGAGCAGGAAACCTGGGCCTAAAGAGTATGTTTTAAATGACTTTTTGAAGTCTTTTAAACAGTTTTAGACAACTTTTCCCTCTCTGCTTGATTATTAACCCTCACACACCTCTTCTTCTTCATGCCACCCTAAGAATAAGGCCCTCCCCTCCAAAAAAAAAAAAAAAATCAAAAAAAATCCCACAACAGATTTGATTCATTGGCTCACAGAAACTTCTTCTTAAAAAAACAGAATTTTGAGGTTCATACTCAGACACTTAAATCCTCACAAGTCAGATATTCATGTGATGAGTAGAGAAATATGTTCATTTAATAGTGGGAGCATGTGTACTACTTTGTTTTCTACACTCCTGGAAATCACTTTCAATCAGAGAGATTTTTTGGAATGAAATTTTGCTTTGTTACTTGTTTTGATGCTTAGAAAACTTCTCCTGAACCTCAGAGGATGTTAAAAAGAATAAATTGGCTATGATATATTGCAATACTGTGAGTCCAACTTCAAGAGAAGCCACAGACCTCACTAGTTTCGAACATCGGTCCCCCAAAGACCACAGTGATTATATCTGCCTTTGGGAACTTTCTAATTGTGGAAACAAAAGTGCTTCCTTTAACTATTCCCACATTGACACTTAATGCTATCACAATGGAAAACACAGATTTGATAGTAGCTGAAACAATAGCACATCTATATTTGAAACAAGAAAACCAACATTTGGAAAAAAATGTTAATCAGCTATTGCTATCTTTCCACCTCTTTGGGACTATATTTTGGTGCATAAAGGATTTCTCAAGACAGTGATGTCAAGAGAAAATTTTCTACTAAAACTCCATGGGCTTTGTTTTAGCCTGTAAATTTTCACGTTGTTATTCTGTGAAGCACCAGGACCGAACCTGGGTTTAAACATGTCCATAAGTTAACCACCTCTTTGACAAAGCCGTGCAAACCCAAACTCAAATATATTCTTTGAACTGAGTGCTATGCTGGTGTGGGATGGACACACACTTAGAAGTTCTGCAGCACAGAAACCTTGAATTTGAATTTAGGTGAAAGTATTTTAACTGCACTCAAAATAATACCTCCTAAAGTGAGTTAAGCGTGGACAACTGTACTGCTAGGGGAATTGTGCTCAGTGCAAGAAAACTCCATCGCAGTGGTAGTTTGGACCAATATTACTTTTTGTGGTCTGATTTTAAATTTCCCTTCTCTGCTGGGTGACGGTGCTTATGTTACTATACTAAAATCAAAGCCTTTTGATACACAAAGTAATGACCACTTTTTTTTTTTTTTTCCCCACAAAGAAAGGGCAATCAGGTTAGAAAAGGATTTAATATTTTGCTTTTCATAGAAACAGGCAAACCAGAAAATTTGTGTCTCTGAAATGGAAGAATAACCTTATGAAAGCAGAGTGGGTCACAACGTGAGGAGAAAATATGTATAAACAATTCTCTAAGGAGGTAGAAGTCACAAAGGCTTTTCTGAAATCTTCAGGAAGGACTACAGAGATCATGTAAATAATAAATAGATAGCAAAGAAGAGCAGACTGCAAAGTTAACAGGCAGTAGCGGTAGAGGACTCTGTTGCTTTAGGTCTACCTTCATGGCAACACTTCTCTGTGTAAAGTCCTAAACTGGCCTCCGTTGAACAGCTAAACTGGTTTTATGGACCGGTAGTTCTATTCAGGCTTGGCAAAGTTCACGCAAACATGCTGACTTTTTGTGTTGATAAGATTAATTAGAATTTTTTTTTTTTCTTTTGAGCTTGATAAACAATCTTTTAGCAAATTCCTATTTGTCAGGGAAAAAAACCCACTGTGTCAGGGAATTCATTATGCTTGCTGGGAGTAGCTCTGTGATGATTTCTCCCCTTATTTCAGACATAAAACAGAACAGCTGTATGTTGCGTATCAGACAGAACATACACATGCATATAAACACTTTCTATCTTCAGCCTTTGAGTTTTCTCTCATGAATGGTAATGAGCGAACCTCAAATATGTGGAGACTTGGTTTCAGAGGGTGACCCAGTGATCTAAATATCTAGGCTCCTTCCCATGAAGCCATCTCTCCACTCAGCAGTCATGAAGCTTCTGCTGTCGTGATTTATCTCATTTCAGACACTACGTGATTGAGGCCCTTTGGAGAAAGTCTGGAGGAGAGGAGTAAGACCAAGGTCGGGAAACATGAAGCATGAAGGACTCCTGAACCAAAGGTGTTCAGCCCATAAAAGTGAGGACTGCCGAAGGACATTGTCACAGTCTTCCCCTACCGAAGCGCCTGGTGGAAAATTGCAAGATTTGACCTCCCTGAATATAGAGGGTAGAACAGCTAGTTGTTGGCTTCAGATGCAGAAAGGTGGAATCAGGCTGGACACTGGGAAAAATCCAGATTTTTGGGTGTCATGATGGGAAGATACTACAACCGTAACATGGTGAGGTGTTAACAGCAGGTTAGACAGAAGCAGAATAATCATAGTTGGTCCTACTTTGGGGATTCACTTGAAATGTTTACAAACCCTAACTGCTCTTCCCATTTCCCTTCCTGGTAATCTGTAATCCATTGCATTGCCTCCTACTGTAAGACTTCCAAATAAATATTTCTTGTCTTCTATAAAAATGCATTTATCAGCATGCTGCTCCTTCCCTCTCCTTCCCCTTCCCTTTTGCAGTTTTCCTCTCCCCATTGCAGCTGTCTGTGAAGATCTAATTGACAAACCAAAATAAATTGAAAAAATACAATGTGAGGACGTGAATGGGAGTTTTGGTGGCCCACCAGCGTCTCTCTGTACTTGTGTGTACAATTCTCTCATAATCAGCAAATTTGCCATTTTTGTGCTTAAACCCAAACTGATGGCCCTAAAATTGATGCCAACGGTTCAGCTGAAGCTAGATGCCTCTGACTGTAACTGCTTTATGTTGTATTTTCCTAACGAGACTAATATTTTGCTTTCATTTTTGCCCACAACTTCCACGGCTTTTACAGTGATGAGGAGCTTGGAGCCAATTTCATGCTTATGTTATGGTAATCTCAAAACTGTTTCACGTAAACAAAATAAACTCTCCTTACAGGAGGGACAGAACCAGGATCATTTCCAGACAGTGTCCTAATGGGCGAGCTTCTTTCGGCTGCCTCTAATTCCTCCTCTTTGTTTTCTTTGTCACACTTTGCCTCTTACTCTCTGGTTTGATGAATTTTTTTCTGTGTGATGGACCTGCTTCAATAAGAAGAGAGGGAAATATTCTGAATAAGGGTTTTCAAGGCAGATAAGGCACTTTTTCAGGGAGGAGGGCTTTGAACACAAGAGGCAGAAGATAGACTTCAGGTGGAGTGGGCTCTCCCATCGCCGAACTATTGCAGAGACAGGAGAGGAAACCACCTCTCCTCTGACTGTGGTTTAAAAGGAAAGAACGAACACACATTATGCTTTTGTGTTTTTGGATTTAGTCCCAAATCCGACATACTGGTGCTAGTAACTCACATACATAGAAATGTTAGGAACTGTAGCTGGAGCAAACCCCTTTTAGGAGAAACCAAGTCCGCGATTACCCATACCGGCGCTCAGGCATCGCTGTCTCAGGCGCTGGACGCAGGCCAAGTCAATGAATCTGTAACATGCTGTAATCCTGGACCATACCGAACAACATCTGGGGTTTGATTAAAAATATATTTAGTTACATGCATACTTTCAAATTCTTCTACGCAGTGGATTTATCATAAACAGCTTAGTCTCGTTTCCCAGGGCTCGTGCTTTGTGCTCCCACTCGTTGCATCCTATGGCTGCTACCAGCGCCGGTACCCAATTATGGTGCCATCAGCCACACGTTTATCAGGTGTTGTCTGTCACCGCGGAGAGAGCTGTGGCAGAACTGCCAAGCAGATGCTGCTTATTACCTCTTTTGTCGTACTTGCTCTATTTGTGAGCAAAACCAAAGAAAAAACCCAAACTTCAATGAGCTGCATAATACGTCTGAAAATTACATTACATTCAAAATGGCCAAGCAATTTTTACTGCCCACGTTTTGTGCCACACTGCCCTTCCAGACACGCTGGTGTAAAGCTAAGGATGTTTTCCCAGGTGCTAAATCCACACTAATCACTGAGGGGTAGGAAAGAGGAAATCTGAATTTCTGTGATTCCTGACCCTTCACTCCAAATCCATTAATACACATGGATTTAGCATGATTGGACCTGCTGGCAGCCAACTAATGGACTGACTCTGTAGTCGGTGATAAGGAAAATGATTCCACTACAATTCAAGCACTTCAGAACCCCCTGCCCCAAGCACACATTATACATATTTTCTAAATTTTAAGATTGAAAAGATACATGTCGTCTAAAGACAAAGGCTTTATGCACATGTTTGTGCACAAAAAAGTTGTAATACAGTCCTTGATTTTTTAATGTACACTGAAATTAGAGGACAGTTTCCTTCTGTCACAATTCCTTCTATGCTTACAGTGCCGTGGAAGAAAACTCACTATATATTTGGTGGGAGGAGGAGGAGTCCATTCTCAGAGGCCAGTTTAGTTAGTACATAATTGTAAATTAATTCAGTTGATTTAGCTAAGTGTGTTATTTGTACCTTCTATCCACAAAGTGGCAGGAAAAAATATTCAAAGAAATTTAGCCCTGTTTCTGAAAGATAAGAGAAGATGTAAGCCTGATGTGGATTTGTTTCTATTTGATTTGCTGACTTGCAGAGAAACTTTGGATCAATCACATAACTCTTCTGTGACTGTGTTTCTCTTCTCTAAAATTATGATAATAAAACTCCAGAATATCTTGGAAAGGAGTTCAGACAGAGATCAAAATAAAAGCGAAGTGATGCTGCTTCCATAAAAATGGCTGGGGTTAAATTACTGAGCCCCCACAAGATATAAATGGGCATTTTTTCCTACTAATCACAGAGGCAGCTAATTGCAACCAAGCTGTGGTGAAACTAATGAGAAGTTTGGGAAGATCTGATGTGACAGTGTGAGGGGAGACTGAAAAGACCAATTAGATCAGAGGGGACAATGAATTAAAGCTTGATCTTGCCTAGACCGTGCTTTTGCCAAGAAAGTTTGGACCAGACGACCCTTGAGGTCCGTTCCAACCTGGTATAATATGGTTCTATGATTCCATGATTCTATCTATGATTGGTCTTCTCCCTGGTGTCAGTGGCAAAGCTCTCATTGACTTTATGAAGCAGAAAGATCCAGATGCAGAGATTCTGGAATCCAGACCAGAAACTACAAATGTGTATACATGAATAATGGTGCAGAGGCAATCAATCCCTTAAGGTAAAGGAGTGGCCCATCAGTGAAACTGCAATGCAGAAATCTTAAAGCAAACAGAGACATTCCTGTCCTTATGCAAAAATTCTTACAGTTCAGCACTGCAGAAAGACCAACAGATCAGAAAAACAAGAATACTTTTTAACATAATAATATCCACAATAACATTAAATAAAAATGCCTAAAAGCTGAGAAAATCAGCATATTATAGGACATGACATAAACTTAGAATTGTGTAGAAACAGCCAATAATTTTGTGGAAACTACTCTAAAGGTAAATTGGCTATTTTGATACTTCATGCAACTTCGGCTGTCTTGCCACTATCGAGGCCCGAGCAGACGATTTCATCTATCTCCTGTTCTCATGCATCCTTAAAGTCAGCGGGCAGTGTTCTTCTTTTCAGCCCTTTTCAGACACTTTATGTATAATGGATTTATTCCCCTTTATCGAGAGCAGGAGGTATGGCAGATGCCAGAGTCAGAAATGTAATAATGGGAATTACTTACTATTTCGTTGTTTTCTATGCATCACTGGCTCTTACTCAAACCTTTCATTTTTAGACAAACTCTTGAAAGCTGTTGCTTTGTGTTGGTGTCATGGGAACTTGGATCTTAATCATGGGGAGCTGCTCAAAACCAGGTATGTCCCTACAACCACTGTTGCATCTTCCCTTTGTCATGGGGATAATAACATCTGAATCAGACACTTGAATTAGAGTACAGGAAAACAGATGTGTCCTCCAAAATATTATGTTATTGTCTTTGGATTTTCCCTTTTTAAATTCCTCAATAAAGTTTTAAAATATTTTTTTCCTACAACATTTCACACAAAGAAATGTTTTTCACATGTAATTTGTACATCGAGGGGGATCAAAAAAAGGTTTGTTTTGATGACACATAAAAGGGTGGTGATAGTACTTTGGAATTATATTTGTAAAAACCTTACTGTGAAAGTTTTCAAATTGTTTGCGTGGGAGGAGAAAGGAAGAATAGTTAAACTATTAGTTAAAGTGAAGCTGCTCGTGCATCTGAATTATACATTATTTATCTTTACCACAAAACTGTGGGACTCATTGCCAGAGAGTGTTGTGAAGTCCAAGGGTATAATAGAAACCAGAGAGGAATTTGATAATTTTGCTGGGGAATGACTTAATAATGGCTACTAACAGTTGAAATATGCAGGTCTGAGAGTCACCCAGGTGATTCTGGAGGCTGTATCCTGCGTGTATGTGGTGAAAGATGCCCCTCTGTACTCTGCTCGACCCCTTCTGTAGGAGTCTGGCTGCTCTTGGAGAAGGAATGGCACATCGCTTGAGTCAGTATGGTTCTTTTTAACCACTTACACTGTGCAGGTTTTAAATCCATCGAGACCTGAATCGGCACAGGGAGGTAGGTGCAAGGACATCTGGGGCAATGAACAAGTGGTGGGAAATAATGACATGGTGAGTAATCTGGAGAAGGGAGAGAGCAACACCATACTTGAAGAGTATGTGGTACCTCATGTGAAAGAATAGTCTTGAAATGGCAGAAGGAGCTTTAAATAACTTGTTGCTCACAGATTTTGGATAAGGTCTCTCCTTCCCTCTTTCCTCTCCTCACCAACAACTCATAGCATCTGACAGTCTTGAAAGGAGAGGGCATCAAATGCACAGGGGAAAAAGGGGGAAGAGCCACAGAGAAAAGGATGATAGGCAGAATTTTACAGATGAAATACGTGTTTAAACAGCTGATGAGACACAAACACTCTTCTTTAGCTGTAGATAAAGGCCAGTATGATTAAAGTGAGTGCATCCAGCCCTAGAAAGTGTAAAACAAAAGCAAGGGGAACATTTTTCAGAGCCCAGGGCACAGCAGCCAGAACACTAGACCTGAGTGTAATCAGAAAGCAGAGGTAGAAAATAACTTCACAGAAGTTGTCTCATTTTAACTAGTCCTCTGGGAAACGATGCTGATTGATAGTCAGGAGTTTTTTACAAGTATAAGCAAATCACCGCCTCTCAATCTGTAGTTTAGGTAGTTAGCTTAGATCCTCTTAAATATGCTGAGGTAACCAACTGAGCATCCAAAAAGTAGGTTTTGAAAGTGAAGGCACTGCTTAAAAGTGATTCTAGTATCTGCAATGCTAAGTAATTTGTTTTACATAATGCTGCTTGTGAACAAAAAGAAAAGAGAGCACAACCCATCTAGAAATAATGGGACACAGTAGGCACTGGTGGATTGATTTTGCAGTCTTTGTGAAACCAACATCTTCACTAAAGCCACGTGAATGTCTTGAAGACTGCAAGCCTAGCTCTTCTGGAAGAATTAGAAAAGTAATGGGAGAACCAGATATAAAGGGTTCTTAGTGTGATTCTCAAGCCAGAAAAACAATGGAAAAATATTCATAATTTTTTACAAATGGTCCCAGAGGTATTTTCTAGTTCAAGATTTAAACCCAGAGCCAGCATGAATGTATCAGCTGGCCTGTACAAACCTGCTGAAATTCTCCTTTGTTTATTTGTTAACTATTACACCTGGCAAAGTGTAGGATGCTTTGTTCAGGAAAAAGTATGGGCCCAAATCTGACCCACTTCTAGAGCGAGTTTGTCTATAGAGAGAGTTTCAGGGCTCTCAGCCTGGTTCTGAGGTTTATGCATGGGAGGGCTAACATCAAAACTGTGGGGAGAAAAAAGAACCTACACAAGCTAATCCATGTTATTTGTGAGAAAACTGGTAGTGAAGTGTGGACTCATCACCCATCAGAACTCGTATCATTTTGCTATGTAATTTCTCTTCTTTCAATAAAAAAAAATGTTTGACTGAAATAGAGGCTCTGACTCTGATGCACCTTGCTGCTGTCCTGGTTTTACAAGGGTGCAACTTGTCTGAGTCAGCCCAGGATCAAAGCTGGCCTCCCGACCAGCCTTCCTTTCTCCATTATCTGTTAAAACAAGCTGTGTGCAACGCAGACTTAAACATTGCAAGATTTGATAAATGAGCTTTAACCTCAGGTCTCTCGTTAATTGGGATATCTGAAAACCGTTGTTTCAGTCAAAGCAGCCATCTTCTGAAGGTATTTGGGGACCAAGTCTCATTCCAGGAACTATTAATTAATTCACTGCCTAGTGACTTGGAGGGTAGAGCCCACTGGCCATATGATGGAAGTACAACTCTTCTCAAAAAAACCCGCCTATTCTTCAGCATAGTAGAAGCTGGCTCAAACTCCTAATGAACTTATTCTTTTATCAGTACATTTATTTACAAATTCTTGATGCCATTCAAACTGCATTATTGCTCAGAAATATTTTAGTTTAGGGGCGTGGTATTCCACAACAGGACCTCTTGCCCTTGGTGCTAAACTTTCCCACTGGATCTCCACCTTTACCCAACAGTAAATGAGAGGGTGAAGGGTTCTTTTTTTTTTTTTTCTGGGGAAGAACCAGCTCAAATTACCCTGTATTTTATTCTGAGCATGTACAGACGTAGTTGTGAGAGAGCGGTTGCTGCACTGGAAGTTCACAGGAAAGTCTACCTGGTGATAATTTATTCATACACTCAGGTCTTTAGTTGTCGGCATCCTGAAGGTGAAGATCAAAACAGCTTAACGCTGCAAGTGTAACGTTTCAGTCAAGTTAAAGATGTATTTTAGGCTGTATAAGATCCTTGCTTTTTTAATTTGCTTATTTGTCTAGTCACTGTCGATTAGTATATTAACAGATTTAAATCAAAAGAGAAAAAAGCCAAATCGTTTCTGTGAGATGGCCATTTAAACAGAAATTCAAAATAAGAAACCAGCAAAACAGTACTTTCTTTAATTTCTTTTTAGGAAATTTTAATTCCCTTTGTACATTTAAATGAAAGCCAAAATAGAACTGCTTAAAACAATACGAAGCAGAGTAAACACAATTTCTTTCAAAGCTATACACTTTCAAAGACAATCTCCTTTAGCTCTATCTACAAGGAATCCTCCACTTCAGAGATCTTTCTTGTTTTTGTTTTTTTTCCAGAATCATTGAACTTATTTCCAAGTGACCTGTAACTTTGTTAAGGATATGAAGGTAATTGGATAATACATTTACCATTCAATAAATTGAGAAATGTATTTTAGCTGCGTAAATATAGCTGACTCAGCACTTTCCTTCCCAGTTTAATAGCCTTTTCACTTGCAATAAAAAAAAAAAAAAAAAGGGAAGCCAAAATGCAAAGCCATGCGGGGAAGGGAGGCTGCGGGGAAGAACTCCCTGCCTGAGCCGTGTCCCCAAGCTGGAGGGTGGAGGGAGGCTGGGGTGGAGACAGGAGGTATGAGGACCCCGGCCGGGAGAGGCAGTGAATTCAGATCATGTCTATCACTGGAAAGACAGGAATGGGCATTATTTAATGCCAGAGATTTTTTGGGAACGGGACCAAAAACATCTTCTGTGGGAGGAAACGAGAGAGGAAACGGCTTGTTATTCAGAAAAAGAGAGAGAAAGAGAGGGAGAAGTGAGCTGTGAAGGTGAGGATGTGGCTGGCGAGGAGGAGAAGGTTCGTGCACAATATGAGGGGAGGAAAAGAGCTGCTGGAGTAGGAAGTATCAACGAGCCAGCAGAGATAAGGAGGAAGCAAAGCCCGTTTGGAAGGTAAACAGTTCGCGATGGAAAAGGGCTGCCTCGCCAAGAATAATAATTTACAGATAATTAAGGGAAAAGGCTAGCATAAATATGAGAAAAACTACAAAAGCCTCAAAGTGGACTTAAAAAAACCCCTCCAACCTTACAATTCAGCATACTACAATTGACAGCAAACAGGAAGAGGAAAGACAGACATTATATAATTAAGTCCCAGACAATCTATCTTTTAATAAGTGTTATCAGTCAAATTTTTATGTTGACTCAGGCAGTAGAGGTTGCTTTCAGCCCGGAATTATATCACAAATTGCTCAGTGCTGGAAATTGCCACTTACCAGGAAAAGCTGCCGAATACTACTGGTTCCAGGGACCTGCGTTCAGGGAATCAGCAAAGTAGTCTAAAACCCTTGCATTTTTTACAGAAAGGTTCGACGAAATCATTTAGGTATTAAGGGGAGGTAAATCTTGGCCAGAAATACGTGTTCCAGGTCAATATTAAAATATTAGGAGGAAGCTTATAATATTGTTCCTGATCTGTAGATGAAACTGGTAGGGATTTCATTCTCTAGTGCCCCTTCTCAAGTACTGAAAATTGCAAAAATTGCAAGCAGGATAAAATAGGTTTTCACCAAAACAATTTGAAAAAAGGCTGAAATGGAAGGGAGGAGTGTGAGGAAGTAAGCTAGAGAGCTTTGTATGTCTCTATACTCTCTGCACGGTGTAATAGCTGCTCTACAGGAAAAAAAAAAAAAGTGCTTTTACTGTAGCAAGTGGCATAAAAGACTGTGCTTGGACCCAGCGCTGCCCCTCTATCACTGCCCAGTGGCCATGCCCTGGCCTTTTTCATCTAAAAAATCTCCCAGAAGAAATAAATATTATCATGCGTGATTCCCTTAGGATGCCAACCGAACTAAACAGAATCGTTTTCCTTTCCAGGAGGACAATCTTCTGTTGTTCAATAAAATGCCAGGAGAATGAGCATCCTTACAGCATTTTAACAGGAAATAATGACAGAGGCAATTTCTGTTAATATTTCGGTGTACTGCGGGGTAACAAAAACCTGCAAAGGTTTGTGGGGCTGAATATATACATACATGCATTTTTTTTCAGCACAACTTTTGACGTGGAAAATATACTCTTAGCAAATGGATCTCTCTTCCTACACTTTCAGATTTCATTGGTGCTTAAAGGAAGGTTTAATTCTTTTATCTCTGGGGGATGAGGATAAAACCATTTTCTGACACATGCATCATTTTTTGTGACATCTTAAAAAAATGCATGGAAGAAAATGTGGGAGTGTGGGCATGTCAGTGTCTTACCTAGCACGCCACAAACCCAAATGTAATTGATCATTTCCTATTAAAATAATGTGATAAACCCACTTATTTTTTGCACGTTGCAGAGGGGAGGTTTGCTTCCATTAAGACCTATCTGCTACTGGTGTACACGTGCTTGCATTGCTTCAGAGACCTCTTTCCTGTTCACTAGGATGATAGCTAGAGGGAACCGAGTGGGGGCCAGTAGTACAATGCCCCTTTGAACAATGTTTCGCAGAAAAGACATCTGTTGCGCATACAATCCGTCTTTCAAGGACTAAAAGAGGTGTTACCAACATTTCACTTCCTCATACAAATCTCTAGGTTCCTTACATTCCACATACATGCCATCATAAATAGTATAGTTTTCTTTGTGAAGACACACAGCTTGATTTGGGCATTAAAGGCATCTTGAAATTCATACATCCGGACTGGATAAGACATTTCTTCATCTGTAGGGCCTATATAAATATTGTTCCAGGGGAGATTCAGCTGAACCAGCAATTGGGAAAACTGAGTCTGCTGAAGGCAAATGTATTTCCTATTTCTTGGCTACAATATTAATAAGTGAGGTGTGAAATTCCCCTTTCATGACACGGTATTTGCAAGCAACGCGAAGCAAAATATTTGTGCTACGTTCTGTCCACCTTACGCACTCCATTAGTCCTACCACCTTCAAGGGGGCGAGCGCCGTGCGTGCAGCGCGCGGGGTTTGGCCCTTTATTCTGCTCCAGCTGGGTTTTGCGCAATGGCAGACCAGGGAGACAGAAGCATGCATTAAATTTAAACGCGTGTTAGCTTCCCCTAGTCCTAACTGCTGCTGATCTTCAGGTCTGGGCTTCATGGCGCTGCAGTCTTGGCGCTGGATCTGCGGTGGGTTTTCTGCCCCCAAAATGTAGTGGCGTTGGAGGTGTCCCACCTTTCAACCACCTTTGGGTTTACATCATCACCCACCTGAAGACCAAACTCCACCACCTCATTTCTGCAGGGCCAGGGGTAAAAACGGTGTTATGGCAATATTTAGGGGGTCTGCAAGCTGAGTGATGTTCAGGTCTGGGTGTCACAGGGCTGCAGTCTTGGCTGTGGAGCTGCGGCTGGTTTTCTGTTCCCAAAACGTTGTGGTGTCAGAGGTGTCCCACCTTTCATCCACCTTCGGGCTTGGTCCTGTTTCACCTCAAACCAGGACAGATGTAAGCCCGAAGGTGGCTTACACCACCCGTTTAAGCCCGTGGTGGCTTGAACCACAACACATCATTACCCACCTGCAGACCAAACTTGGCTGCCTCATTTCTGCAGGGCCAGGGATAAAACGGTGTTATAGCAATATTTAGGGGTTCTGCAAGCTGAGTGAGGTAGCAGCTCTCCAGGAGAAATCAGAGAAGCACCTCGGCTTAAATGAGCGAGAGGGAAAACGGCAACCCCATGCACAGCCTGGTACTGACAGAGAAACGTGTGTTTGCAGATGCAATGGAGACCAGTGGCCGTCCAGTTAGTCCTCTTGCTAAAAGGCGCCTGATTC
>NW_009648822.1:97183-111717 GCF_000708025.1 Charadrius vociferus
GAATGCATGAAGGTCTTGTGAGGGGGGAGCACTTGCTTCGGAAAGGCTACAGATTTCTTATCAAATAATAATTTAAAAAAGTTTTTAACCCCTGTGGGTTTCTGCAGCATCTCGACATAAGTTGCCAAAGATTTCTTTTATTAAGGCGCTTTCCAATACTAATCTACTTAGTCAATATCTTACAGTTCTGCATATGTATGTAGAGGGTTTGTAATTTCAGCTTTAAAGACGTATAAAATTTATTCTGACTTCCCTATCGCAGCGCTCCTCTCTTCAATTTTCAGCGGCGCGGCTGCGGTGGGTGACTACTGCTGGGGCATGCTGCGATAAGAGCAACCGCTGCTGAGCCTTTCCGTGGCAAGTGCCTCTAAGCCGGAGCCGCACGGAGCCGCAGCAGCTCGGATGGGCCAAGGCGGCTGACTCAGGCAACGCAATTCGAAACATCATTATAATAATGAATTCAGATCTTGAGCGGGCTGACAGCCCCGGATTTACAAATCCCTTCTAAAACACACAAGATTGACGCTGTACTTGAATTAGCATCCAGGTCGATCCCGGATGTCCAAAGGGGTGATGCCACAACGTGCACGGACCTCACTAAAGCAAACAGCACCTCCGCGAGAGCCGCTCTTCACCCGGCAAACCTCCTCCAGGTTTCCAGGTTGGCCGTTTGTCAAGCCCGCAGCATTTGGTGGCTGCTGGTAATGGATTTTTTGTTTGTTTTATGAAGAGTTTCATTCAAGCGCTTTGAAGAACCTTGGCAACACTTAAGTGAGCGCAGCTCACGGTGGAAAATGAAAGTCAGAGCAGCAAACGGTCAGGGTGTGCCAACAGCCCGCGAGTTCGGAGGATTCAAAACTCCAAGGCGATACTTTAGCTAGTTCACTGTAATAAGAAATAATTCTGCAGATCTAATCTGAATGCAACATATCGAAATGCTAATGTGCCTTTGGGTCTGAAGAACTCACAAAAGAGTGATGCCGGCATTGTGTCGGCAGTGACATTACCCACATTATGATTTTCACAAACACATCCAGGGGAAAAAAAAAGAAAAAAAAAAAAAAGATGAACTGATTCTTCTTTTTAAACAGGAACAGGCTGTACTTACTTATTACAAGTCTATAGGCATATGAATAATCTTCCTCCTCTGATTCCTTATGCACTTTCGTAATCCCCATCTCCTCTGCTCCTTGAGCTGGCTGAGCTTGTGCACTGTGAGGAGAATACATACCCTACCTCCCGCCACCGTTTCCCAAATGTCGTTTGCATGTCGAAACTAGCCACCTAAATTCATATTTAGGCATCCAGTTTCCAAAGCCTTAGAGCCTCTGAAAAGTATGTCTGCGAGTTTGACACCAGATTGCGTGTTTGACACTCCTCAATGTAGAAAAAATAATTAAAAGCTCACCACAATTGAGGTGAAAAAAAGCTCGCCTGGCATTAGTTGTCACCACTGACTTCTTTATCAACTGTTCAATGGGGAGGAAAAATGAAAGAAAGACCACATAAAAATTGCTATAAGTATCTATAATGTGGATATTCATTAACCATTCACCCTGAATTTGCCCATCTCCTCTTAAACGCTTGCTGTTATGGCTATTGACAGGAACATGTGCAATAACAGGGCACAAGGAGACTGTTTTGGAAACCCTCATGTCCTAAGCGATGCTGGTATCACTAGGAGAGTGACCAACTCAGAAGGCAGTGCCTACAGTCGTCCATACCCCGCTGGACATGGGGTTTGCTCCTTGCAAACGCTCCTGTGCCAGTGGTGTCTGCCCTAAAGTCCGCAGAAGGACCAGTGAAGAACAGGGACTTTTTGCCAGAAAGCCGCCTTCTTTCTTAATATATACACACAGCCCTTGACAGGGTGATGTGCCCCCCTCCAACGGAGTTTCCGTTGTGTAAGCTCTTTCAGCAGTTTTTAAACAGGGAGGGAAATATCGCCTGCTTGTCAAACACCAACTGGACACATATAAAATACGCTCAGAAGTCTTTATAGATTCACCGTATTTTATAAAGGATTTAGTTTCACTCACTCCGCGAGGTCAAAAAGCAACATCAAAAGAGAAAACTCCTTCTGGGACCGTGTCTTCTGCACCGAGCATTACCACACGCAGGCAAATAGTGGGTGACTCATACCTGCTGTTTCTTGACTCCGGGTTAAACTTGGAACATAAATTATGTCAATCTGCTCATGTAAATTTTCCACAAATCATGGCTGGCTTGAGTTATATGGCACACTTTATTTTCCCCAACTGCAGGTATATTTGAATTCAAGTAGGCTGTCAAGTAAATATTTAAAGGTGAAACGTATAAATGAAGACAAAGCACAGCCGCTAAATGCTGATGCTATGGCCCTTTTTCATGGTGTAAGAGCCGGAAGATTATCATGCAACTATAAAGGGACACCTTGATTAAAAATAACGCGTGCTACCATACACTGTCTTGAGCAGTGAACAAAGATCTCTCATTTAAAAAGATGATAGTTTTAAAATTTAAAATGAAACATTTTTTAATTAGAGATTGTTGTCTTTGCTTCCGGGACACAATTATATCATTATTGTTCAGGATATTTTGAATGTCAGAAGACACAAAAGAATTAAAGATCAATTAATTATTAATAAATTGCAATCGTATTTGAAGATTGTGGAATATTGAACATATAGAGTAGGAATTGGCTAGAAATAATAGTGGAGAAGAAATTGTTAAAAAATATATATATTTTTTTGCGAGACTGTTTCTTTTTTGCTTTTTGATCATAGGCTAAGTTACAGCCATCTGTCTGTTTCTGCATCTATCTAAATATGTGCCTGAATATGTTTTGGGGGGTTATGTCTAATTTACCAGGCCAGCAGAAAGCCACATCCACTCTAGATGCATTCACTTCTTAAAGCTTCAGATAAAGGGGTCAAGGTCAGAGCTGAGCCAGCTTGTAGAATAGGAATTGAATCACAGTAACTTTCCTAGGTTGAGAAATGTAGGCAGGAGTTTTGCTCTGTGATTCATTTCTTTTTAAGTGCATTCAGTTCCATCTCTCCTGCTTGAGAATATTTTTAAGCTATCCCTTTGTTTTAGATCTTCCCGAGCACAATTTTGTGTTAGCGCTGAGAAAACAAGAATAGGTCGGGTTTAAAAGTGCTGCTGCAGGTTTTGAGTGCCTTGTTCTGTATTTCAGGTGGCCCAGGGAAAAATTCCCTCAGCAGATTCTCGGAGAAACAATGCTCAATGGCAAATAAAACTCTTGTTTCTAAAGGAAATGTGCATCTTAATGAGTAACGCGCAAAAGTCTAGAATAAACAAGGATTTTGGAAAATTCAAGTTTCACCTAGCTTGCAGAGGCAAATTTTACCCGGTAGCCAAATGGTTCTCTTTGCATACTGCATGCTATAAAATAAAGATCAATTCTCAGTTTGGAAACCATGTACTTTAACATTAAAGGCTTCCATCACCAAAGATGAAGTGCTGAAGTTATCATGCTTTGTCTGTAATTTGGTCAAATAAATCACCTTAAGTGAGAACAATAATTATGGAAATTAAAATTTCAGCTTTTTTTTTGAAGCCTGCCTGTTGGAAGCCATGTGAGGTGCACGGCTTAGGTACCCAAACTTGCTTTCCTTACCGAAAATGCTACCGCTAGCAAACAGGAACCATAACTGACGTAGAGTCCCGACTTGTTAGCGACGGAGAAATTGCACAGGGGGCAATTTAATTAGTAAGGCATTCTTCCTCTATAGCTCCAGGCAGGCCACTGAGAATCAGTAAAGTTTTTTTGGACTTCACATGTGGATAGTATAAAGGGTTGGGCACCTCAGAGTTGTGGGACATACAGATAAGACACACAATGAGGCGAATTTACAGGGCAGGTACGATGCATTGCGCTACGCTATGGGAAATTCATGCAAGAGAGTTGTTTGCAGAATCCACATCTCAGTGGCAGCCAGGGCCCCCGAATCACCATGACACCCCCCTATGACACCATGGCAAATTTGCCAGGAAAATAGCGTTACACAGTGCCAAACCCTACAAAACACAAGAAGCTCCCAGAAGAGGCATCCTACCCTGTGCGGGATTATTTTGGTGTATAATTTCAGGTCATTTGCCAGTGAAACCTGGGCATAAGGTTTTTGAAACTTCAGTCCAGGGCTGGTAGAACTGCATCTTAAACATGAACTAAAAGAGTCATCAGCTCATCTGCAAAGCTCTTTGTTCACTACTACATAACAGCTTCTTCTTTTGAAAGAAATCATAGCAACTGAATGCAAGATGCTATTTTTATTTTGCAAAATGAAGCATAATTATTTAGAACATTTTCTAAAAGAGCACTTTGTAACCTAAGAAAAATATAATGCAGTAACAACATAATATCTTAAGATATTCTCTCTTTCTGAGCAGAACTGCCTCTGTGTATATTCAGAATAACATTAAGCAGAAATATAAACGACTCACAATTGTGTTTCTGGGAGGTAAAAAGACTCAGGGACCTATGAAAGACCAGAAAGTACTCCAAAAATCATCCCGTAACTCCTGTGAGGCTTTTGGGTATGGGATGTTAGTTTGAGACTCCATTACCTTGCTTTATAACTGTTTTATAGCTCACATGCCAAAACACCACTAGTTCAGTTTTGATATACGTGTTCACGTATTTCTTCGGAAATTATTACTACTTTTATTTGCTAAATTGGGGACAATTCCAAATCATGCGGCATTTGTTTCATATGTTCAACCTCTGCCTGAGTTCATGGCTTATATTTACAGTCTGTGTTTCACAGTGTATGCTGTTGCTTCAACATTTTATTTAGCAAAATAGAAATAGAGGAACAAATAAAGGCACCAAATGTGAAGTATAGCCAGAAGGCTTTGACAGAAATAACAGCAGGGCTACTTCATCTTTACAGCATTTGATTCAGTGACATTGCAACTGACAAGGTTTCTGCTTTGAGCATTTAATTCTGTAATTTAAAGTACAATTCAATACAACATAAAAAGGAGGAATGTCCAATCCAGTCACACACATGAATCCAAAAGTTTAAAGTGATATAAACACCAGTGTACTTGATCGTATTTTTAATTTTAGTATTTTATATGCAAACCTGCTACCTGCATCTAAAAAATAGTGGTAGTCAGGCACTAATATATTTTGCAGATGTCTGAAACTTAACCAATACTTCATAATACAGTTGTTTATTGACAGAACATGGTAACTAGAATTTTAAATTCATAGCAACTTCATAAATTATACTGAATTTCAGAAACAGATCAAAGCATAAGAGTAAAAATCCAAAGTCATTCAGAAACAATAGAAAAATCTATTTGGTCAAGGAATCTTTGTCCAGTGCATAATGATATTCCGTTTCATACATTAGATTATAACCTTATAGAAGGAAATATTAAATTAGATAAAACAGACTAGTATGAATGTAAGAGGTCAAAATTTCTGAGTGACTCTTTGAATAAAGAGAGAACTATGACCTTCTCATTGTTATCTGTGTTTCTCTTCAGGGATACAACGTTTTGTCACATTAGCTTCTGATTAGTTACACATACGGTGAAAAATTACTATTCTCAAACAACACCATAGTCCCCACCTCCTTGTAGAAGACAATATTATTATTATTACATGTGGTTTCACTCACCAACTCTGATAATGTAGAACCTGATGCTATAAAAACAAAATGCCTGGTCAGTCTTGAAAGGTTTGCCTGCAGCATATTATGAATAAAGAGACAGAGATGATTGACTGGAAATAACAAGGCAACAACTTAACTCCGCTGTAATATCAATGGCAATCATGAAGGAAGAGAGCGGGGCAGTATTTCCAGCCTGTTGTGCCCTGTGGTGTCTCCAGTCAGTTCTAATTGCCCTGTCTTACCAGGTCTATTGTAATATCATTTTAAAAATCATAATAATTGTATTTGCTCCTAGCTGAAGCTGGTAGAGGATAAAAGTAAAATGCAGGTTATTTAGGGAAGATCCAACCGACCTACCAGAAGCATCAATTTCACTACTGGTGGGGGTGTCCTGGCTGTCTAACTCTGCACTCCCTGAGTAACAGAATATCTGGACATTGCAGGTGCCTGAGCTATGGCAAATAAATTAGTTTTTCAAAAGTGAATTGGTTATATCCACTGGGTACACTTACTCTGTGGCAGCTGCTCTGTGGGAGTTCATTTGTTATTAAAGTCCTTCACCTTTCTGATATGGGAAGTAAGTACGGCCATGTTCAGCTGATCCTGAAAAGGATAATCAGAATTCCACGGCAACTTGGAAAAAAATCTTGTTTTGAAGTATGGAAATGTTTGGGACTGTTTACCATAGACAGGAGAGGCATGAGAAGAGACACTGTGCAGACATGTGACAATAAATGCTCTGGAGCATGCAGATCCACGCATTTGCACTCTAGAAAGATCACCAGGAAGGTGTGAGGGGGCATTTAGTAAAACCAAAAGGTGGAAAAGTCAAGAACGATAAATTAAAAAAAATAAATCTTTCACACAAGGTATATAAAAACTGTGAAACTCCTTATCACAGAGGCTCTTGGAGGACAAGAAAGTAATAGGATTTAAAAGGGATTAGACATTTATATGCATATCTGGAAGAGTCAGAGGTATAATTAAAGATACCAAACATTTCAGAAAGGCTGTTAAGCCTTGCGTTCAAGCTTTACACCAGCCGCTGTTAACGAAGGTATTTCTACATGGACTCTCGCGGGCAGACATGGGCCGGCTCTGCTAGTGCTCTGATGCCACTGGACACGAAACACCTTCTCCTGCTGCAGCCCAGTCAGAGCAGCATGAAGCCAAGCAAGGGAGACTGAGCAGAGCTGTCAGCTTGCAAAAAATGGTAAAACCTAGAGATCTGGCAGCTCTGGCCACCTGAGAGCGGTCCCAAGACCCTGGCTCCGAACCGCTGTTGTAAGGGTGATGTTCCCCTTCCCATCTGCGTCTTTTCATGAGACATCATTCCCCTGGCATTTGGTTTCAGCACCTGTGCAAGGTGAGCACAAAAGCAGAGCTACCTTACACTTCAAGAAACACGCGGAATGCAAGACCTGGAACTCCTGCCATATTATGTGTATTTTTCTCTCTGGGCTTTAGCAAATTTATCAACATCCCTTTGGTATGTTGCTGCAATAGTGAAACAGCTGCTACAGTAAACACCACATCTTCAAAAGTTGGCTTAAATTTCTCAAAATCAAATTAATATTTAGTTGCTCATGTAATTTATTCTCAGAGGGCTTTTCCGGGGCTATTGTATGTTCAAGAAGAGCTTTTTCTCTCTCCACACTGCTACAGCTACTTGCCTGACTGGAAAGAGGAAATACATTCAAAGACATGAAGATAAGTAATCTATAGCTTCTTTTCTGGGTTTGATAAAGTGACTTTTGGTACCCTTTCCAGATGACTATTGTAACAGAACAGAAAGCATGAACATTGTTTAGTCTCTTTGTAGGTGGCAGGGAGTGACTATTTCTTTGGACCATCTGTACCTCATCACTGGGACTCAACACAGGCGATGGCTGAGCTGGGACAAGGAGGAACCAATGCTTTCTCCAGCAATGCTGTTACATGTGCGATGACCCATGGTAGAAGGAAGGAACTTACTCTAATACCTGTGCTGCACTTGTTGGTTGAAGATATTGGACAAGACCTACAAAACTGGTGGTTCAGTAGTAGGCTCTGGAGTCTAAGCAAGTGGAGTGACTTTCAAAAGCAAGAAGGAGTGTTTCACCATGCTCTTTGCCAAACCCAGTTCTCTATGGCACCTAGAACACAGTTCTTGACAATATTTTCAAAAGCAATTGCAAAACTTGTGATCTTTTCTTCCCCAGTCATTTTGGTGAATATACTTTAGGCTCCTACATCGTCTTGGTGCCTTTCCAAGATGAGCCGACCAACCGTGTGCTGCACACTGTCATTAAAAAGTGACCAACACCTCATTCGAGTTAACTTTGACATACTCAAGCAAATGGATATTACCCTGATTGCAGATCTACTGCACTACACTAACAGCACATGGCATTGTGCTGTTACTTGATCACATTGACGCTTTCATAATCATTCTGTATTACAGAATTACATAATTTCATTCCATCATTGAAGGCATAATACATACTTGATGAAGAAAGCGCTATTTAAGAATTATCCAATAACTATACATTGAGATAGATGAGAATTTTAATATGGATGTATTAATATACAAAGGATATCATAAAACATAAGGGCTTCTTCAGTGAGAACTATTTTTGGAGACAATAAACCAGAAGCTGCATTAGAGAATTAATGTGATATATTGAATTTTTGCCAGTTTATGCTGCATTCAGATCTAGCTTCCAGCCTTAACCTGGCTAGGTGAGGGTAGCCCAGTGGTTACAATATTCAAGTATTCCTTGGATTCAGTTCCTGGAACTGCTACAACCTCTGCAATTAAACCGGGGAAAATCTCTTAGCTCTTTTGTGTTTCATTTATCCCTCCAGAAGGCAGAAGTGGTAACGCCTTCGTGTTTCACACCGATACAGTATAAATGAGTGTATGAGCATCCATATATAAAGGCCCGTGTATCATTTGAATACTGCAGTCACCGGGAGCAAACCAACTGCTGGAGACACGTTCACTCAAATCTGCAGTGGCTGTTTGGAAATCAGTCAGCAAGGTCTGAATAACTGAACACAGAAACATCCCAGAAGAAAAGGCCTTCTTTAGCACCGTTTTCACAGAGAATGGTGGCAGAAGAAGATGAGGGACTTTCCCCCTGCGTCCAAGCCAATATTTAAATGCAATTCAAGAGAAGGCGAAGACTGCATTAGTACAAAGTTGGGTAATGTTGAATCACTGATGTCTCTTCCATGCCTACCAGGAAGACCTCAGTCATCAGAGCTGCCAAAAATAAGACATTTCATGAAAAATAACTGTTCTGTATTTTTTCCAAAGCATGGGCAGATTTGGCATGGTTGTTCAGGCAGTACTTCAGGTGTGGATGTGATTTATCAGCTTGCTTGTAGGCAAGGATTACTGCATGAACGTGTTCACAATGAAGGTCTTCTGTGCCCTCCCAGCTGCCAGACCAGACATACCCATATGCAGAAGAACTAATTAGGACAGATTAGAACCACTTGAAACTTTAATCCATCAGCCTTTGTCGAATGTAGCGGAATTATAGGAAATGATAATAAAAAATTTTATATGGTCCTCTGCAGCTTGGTAAAGACCAAGAGGAGTGTAGAAGACAATGGGAGAGATTCATACCACATACATAAACATCCCACCTGGAAATACTTAACTTTAACAGCCTTCACCGTGCATCCACTGCTGAACAAAGCTCTATGACAAGGTCCGTAGTTCCCATCTATCTACTTCTTTCATATGAGTATATAACTACCACGGTTGCACTGGGCGCCTCCCACAGCAACCGGGCAAATTTTATTCATTGTCAGCCACGCACTGTTTTTGTCTGTCTGTATTTTTGCTGGATGACATGTGGACGAACCACACGCCTGTGCAGGTTAGCTGCTTACGGAGCAGTAAATGCCAGCCAAAAAAGCCGTGGCCAAGGGAGGCACGGCTGACAACAGCCCCTGATCCAGGTAATGAGCCCTTCATGCCAATTACCTCTTGTGGAGGTCTAACCTCCACTTCCTCCAGGCGTACAGCCTCCGCCAAAATTAGCAGGAGCCACACGCATCCAGGGATAGGCAATTCTTCCGGCGTATTGGGAGGGGGATCCAGTTTGCAAGAGGAAAAGGAAGAGTGACAGAAAAACCAGAAAATCCTTAGCTCGCCTAAGAAATCCCTTTTCTCCCTTTCAGAGTACCCATTGCTTTCTCACAAGTCGGTGTTTTTCTTCCTACTGATGCAGAATGCTGATAAGACCATCCTCGGTGCAGCCTCCGGAACTCACTCAGCCGCTGAACAAACCCACGGACTTTCCCTTACACTAGGTTATAGTAAATTGCCTGATTTATACACACCTCTGGTCAAATACCACCTCAGTAATGCCAGTATAAATCCCAAATAATACCACTTATGTTGGCAAATATGGCACAGGATTTGCAGGGGGATAGCAGAGTGGCCACACGGTGATAAACTGAGTTAGCTACTTCAAAACCATATTTCAAAATAAACTTGCTTTTGGTTGATACCTGTGTTTCTGTTGCCCTCTATAGCGCCAGTCGTAAGTAAAAAAAAATATTCCTATCGCTGCTTTTAATTGACATTTAATACAGAAGATCTTGCATACTATAGCTTCACCTACCTGGACTTAAGTCTGCCATCAGGCAAAACTATTACCTGACATTACTGCGCGATAATTATTAAAATATTTTCCCGAGATTTAATATTCACTCATTGATTCTGACATGAAACACAAGAGAGAAGTATTGCGGTTGTGCAGTCCTAAAACTTTATGCGGGTCAGTAGTGGGGAAGGCTGCAAAAGCCCGGTGGTTTAATGGGACCGGCAGAGGAGCGTTCCTCCAACTGCACGGGATAGAGCCGCTGCTCGCCCAAGGTCCAGTAAAACTCCACATCATCCGAGAATGAATCACACACTCGATTTAAGCAGAAACGTTATTTTTCAAATGCGAAAGGGTTGACTACAACCTGATTTTGCACCGATCAAAACCTCACTGGCTTCTGTCAGAGTAAGGCAGGGGATCTGAACAAAAGAAACCCACATAAAAGTAAATCTAGCAGGGAGAATACATAAAATAAATGGCGTGTTAGCTGAGTGCAGTCCTCCAAAATGGATTAAGGGATCAGGTCACCCAGTGCCTCGAGACAACTCAAATCTGAAATACCCTGGTGTTCACTGTCAGTAAATGTCCGGATGGAGGCTTCTTAAAAAACGGGAACCCTAACTGATCGTCCCCTCTGGAAATGTACATAAAAGTCACAGAAACAGTTTAAAAAATAATAATAGAAGAATAGGTTATTTACAAGTCAGTCTTTGACCAAAGGCCAAATCTCCATCTACTGATGTGGAGTGGCAGTTTTTTAAACCTTAGGCTAACATGTTGCTGTATTCCCAAGCTTTAAATAATTTTCCTTTGAAACAGGGAGTTTAAAGCCCTCAGTAAAGTATGCACGCGCAGCCTTCACACTGAAATCCAAATCTGAACTGCTTGCTCCGCAAAGCATTTTGTATTACACACCTGGGGCATAACATACATGAAAGGCTCTATGTGATTCACCTCACCTCCCCACACAACCTTGTATTTTTTTAATCTTTTCACTTAGCGAGAACAGAAAGATCGCTTGTAAAGATTACAGGAAAAAAAATACAGAATCTAGAAAATGGCTTTTTTTTTTTTTTTTTTTTTTTTTTGCTTTAGGACTAAACAGGGGGTGGTTAAATCTCATTGTTTATCTCAAACTTTATACCAGCTTTGCCGTGGGCTTGTTCACAGATCTTCTCTCCTGCCATCAGGATGAGCCAAAGAGCCTCCATTTGCACGAGCATATGTCCCAGTAACAGGTCCGAGGGGTTCCCCATGGAAATAATTCCCCAGCCCCTGTAAACAGGACTAAACAGCAAAAATGACTGACGCAAACGGTGACGGGTAAGTTATTAAACAGAGAAATGGAGAATAGGATGAGCAGTTTACCCTACAGAGAGCTGGTTTCCTTTTCCAACTTAAAGCTAAAGCTCATTCATCCTAAGAAAACCCTGTTGATTTGCGATTCACGTTGAATAAACATGTACAATTTAATCTGGTTTGTTCTTTGCATTCAGCAGCAAATATTTTTGGCAACTAGCAGCTTGCTAATGCACAGGTCTCTCCCAGCCCAGTAACTATTAAGGAAACAAATAACTTTATTTTCAGCTGATGAAAATTACCCAGATAAATCAACTTTTATCATTAGAAGAATAACTTATCACCTCTTTAAAAGGTAAGTGCACACTCTAGGTCGTTCTTCATCTGCACTCCAAGCGTAAACAGTCATTTCAGCCAGCCTACAGCTCTGCTGTGATCAGACCACAAAGCTGACAACAGAAGGGATGGTTATTGTCCTGCTGCCACTGCACGCAACGCTGTTGAGCTGCCCTGTATTAAAGAACCTTCAAGGCTGATTGTACAGTTGCCTTGTACAGTAATGGCAAATAAATAAGTGAAGTCAAGACCTGCTATCACCATCCTGCCTTTAACTCTGTTTCTTGTTATAGAAGCCGCTGCATGGGCTCAGCCGTGCACAATGCAGCATTGTTTAAGCTGGCAAAACGAGCCTTGAGTGTGCGACGCGTGTGTGTGGATGGATTATCACAAATTCAGACCGCTGTTGATCTCAGCCCAGGCTATTTTGCCCATTGCACCCTTTGCTCGTGGTGCAGCAGCCGTCCCACTTCTGGCAGCGCCAGCGCTGGGGATGCTCCCCGTGCTTGGTAACGTCGCATGAAGAAATAGGGATGGAGGAGAAAAAAAAAAAGTCAGAAATAAGGCTTCATATCCATTGGCATTCCCTGCCAATGGGCTGCAAATTAGTTTAAAAAGCAGAGCCACGAGGAAAAAGGATCAAAACCAGCGACTGACTGGAATTCAGCGAGGCTGAGGGGTGGGAATGAGATAGCTGTAAACCACCTTTGCTCCTCTCTTAATTTGGTGCTGATCTTGTTCCAGTTTAAATTGGAGGATCCTGACGGCTGCTCTGAGTTATAGGAGTTGCCAGCGTTCTCAGGAGGTTTTCTTCTTTCTGGTGTTTGCGAAGTGAAAGTCACGCAAGGAAAGTATCTCGTGTCAATCACGGGCTGGGATTCCTTTGATGCTGGCATTTACTTAAACTTTTATACTATTTTAATATTTCACAGCTAACTTGTGACAAGGGCAATAACAATTAAATTAAAGCAAATAAACTGGTTGGCTTCAGATGTACCTTATCAATCCCAGTCCTTCCACACATCTCTTAACGATTTTGCCACTGAACTGTCACAGACATGATTAAAAAAAGGTGGCTGCTAAAAGTCTTAATGCTGATGAATTTGATCCCGAGCACTCTGTTCCTACTCAGCGCAAATGCTAAGCAATTAATTCTTAGCCATGACTTATGCCACTGTCAATTAAAGCAGGGTCTGGCACAAGAATTTTTGAAAATAAAAAATACATTGTCTTGTGGTGTGTCACCACATTGTGCTGTTTTTTGAGTCACTATATAAGTGAAACGGATGAAGAAGGGAAAGAAGAATAGACATGAAATTTAAGAAGACAGCTGGTCAGCACACTTTTCTGGTGACTTCTGTGTCTTTTTTTTTTTGAGGTAACATACAGTCCGCCCACTCAGTGTCCTGCAACGCATAGGGTGTTAATTTGATCATCATTGGTGCATGCACATGAAAGACAGCTTTCCTTTTGGTGGTGCAATCCTATGCCTCTTCTCAGCAATGAAATCAGTTCATTATCCAGTTTCACCATTATGCTCTAATTCAAAAAATCATTTAAGCATGCACCTAAGCCTGAGCTTTTTCAGACAGGTCTTAGCGCCTCTGTGGTTTTAAGCATCTCCAAAAAGCCAGTGGTTTCGGTGTGGTTTACAGAAGTGGTCCAGGAAGTTTCAAGATCAGGGATGCTGTCAGGGGTATGCCAGGTCCTGTATGGCATTGATTTGGTGCTGCCGTTTGAGCAGCTTGGCTTGAATTCCGTGATGCTGCGAAGTCTCAGAGTCAGGACTGATACCTGGTGAGAAGATATGCTGGTGGCCATCTACTCAAACTTCCAACAGTTTTTTTCTTGTCTTGTCTGACTGTTGGCCTGAAAGTTGAATTACAGAATTTACCTTTGATGCTGCTGGTAATTCCCAATTTTTGCTAGATCTGGATTTGGTCAAATCACAGAAAATATTATTTTTTTAATTATTTCACACTTAGGAGTGTTTGATGAGGCAGTGTGATGTGGGACTTACTTCCTTATTTGTGTGGTCGTTTTCTTTTAGAGTTAAAAAAAAAAAAAAGCAGCACTTAATTCATCCTCGCCAAACCCTTGTGAAAGGCTCTAACAGAGTCAGTCTTCTGGAACTTCTGTTCATGTCTCTTAAAGAAATAATCATACTTTACACTTACTTATATAGCACCCTGCATGTGAGGAAGTCAAAAAAGGCAAAGAAGAGCAGATTCCCTAGATTTTGACAGAAGAAACCAGAGAAATTCTCATGGGACTCGGAGAGTTGCTGAGCAGGGATAGAAAATAAAAAGAGTGAGAAGATATTTTTTCAGGTTCTGCATCTTAGCGAAAATAGAAGTTCTCTGGGGGACTTCTCTGAAACTTGTCACAAAACTGCGATCTAGCCATCCTAGGCTAATGACAGTCATCAATGAAACTTGATTTTCTTTCAACTGTCAGGTTGAAGAAATAGCTAAAAGCAAAAGTGGAAAGATACATTCTTTTTTTATTTTCAGATTTTTGGGTTACTATTACCTGATGATGATCATTTTGCAGAAGAGATTCAATTGATGCTATAACAGAATTTGCAAGGGCAACCAATCTGTCATGATTATGGTAGTTTCAGGCAAATCTATGAGGTTGCACAAAGAAATAACAATAATTTTTG
>NW_009648822.1:111735-164788 GCF_000708025.1 Charadrius vociferus
AGGGAAAGTTCTTTAATTAGGGGAAACTCATGGCTTCTTCGAAGTTCTAGCTCTGTTTTGACCCCATTACAAATGCAACATTGACACAAAGTAGCATAGGAAAATATTTTCCCTTTCCTAACGTTTCTGAGTATAATTTCAGAACCCAGTTCATACCTGGGGTTTTAAAGTAGAAAATAATTCAAATAATAGGCATCGGAAAATTGCTACTGCATTATTTCAAAACATTTCAGAGTTTACATATCCTCAGAAGAGTTTCAGATTTTTTAAGCTTTGTGATTATTATCACAAGTATAATAAATTTAATTTCCTTAATTAGCCATCACTTTAAAAAGTTTACAGTTCCTAAAGCTATTTTATTTTAACATCACTCATTTTTAACAGATGTCACAATTCAGAAAAGTTCTATAAATAAGTACACTGAGCAATTTATAACTGAACATTATTCTGAACCACCTGGTTTCAAAATAATATTTACGTACAAATGTGCGTTTAATTTAAAAATATTATCCTGCAGTCACATTTTGTGTCATATAAAAGTTAAATTAACACCCTAAGTTTTGTTTATGAGACGTTTTTTAATTTTGAAGTTAAAAGAAAATGATAAATTATTTCAGCTATTCTGTAACTTGTTGTGTATAATACAAAACATATGGCTCCTTAAAAAAAATCAAACAGGCTGCCCTGCAAAATACAGACATACTGCCTGATTCTTCCAAGGTTAGCCGTGCTGGGAGTTGGGATTTGGCTCTGGCTGATGCACAGCTAAAGGCAAGACGTGAAATCAGACTCCGGTTTTGGGTTCTGAGCCTTGAAAAAACTGAGGGATTTTGTGTTTAGGACACCTGCGTCCATAGCCAGCGTCACTGAGGGGGACTTTGATCTGTCCTGTGTACCCAAGGTGGCCTAAGTTCACCCTTCACGCCACTTTTGGGGACCCTGGCTTGTCAGGCTAGGCACAGAGCTCTGGAGAAGCACTCTTTGATATGCTTTGATATTTTAACACCCCCCCGCCCCCCCTCCTTTTTTAGTTTGTACATAAAAGTAGGTAAGACCTGAGCAGGAACCCTGCAGGACAATGCCGTGTCAGGCACGTGCACCTCCACCCCAATGGCATCGCAGCCAAGCACTGATGCAGACCTCCAGCGCGGTGTCTCTTCAAAAGCTTCTAAATGGACGCTGTTCCTTTGCTGTCTTTTTCGTTCTTGCCATTTTAGCAAACCGTTCTTCTTAATTCCTTTTTTTCCCCCCCCTGGTACCAAAGGCAAACATCAGTAACAATAGATTATCAGTCAGTCACGGGAACCGGCTTTCGGCTCTGCTGAAGTGCCTAACCTCCTTCTCACCCATTTCTGCTGGGCTTTTGTGGCCTCCGGAGGTGTGAGCTGTCATGGGACGGAAAGGCTGACGTGATCTTAGGTTTTACAGACGTTCTGCTAGGAGAGCACCAAGCAATTTTTCACACATGCTCCACCACGCTGATTGGTGGTGTAAGAAAGAAACGATCGTTTCCCCCTGCCACATTTTCCAGTTTCTTTGCTCCTTGGTCTTTATCTTTGATGGGCACGGATTCTCAGCCCGCTTGCACGCGTGTCTTTGTTTCTTTCCGTGTGTAACCTCATTGCAAGGAACACGCAGGCTTGTCCCTGGAGTTGTGATCCGCGCCGGTGCACAGGTCACTACCACACAACCAAGAAACGCAGCCCTCAGCGCACCCCTCATGCGGCTCCATCACCACATTCCTCCCTCTCTCCAACACACCCGTGTCAGAAAGTTCTCCTCAACTCCTACGACTCAGGTTGCTGATGATGTCAGGGCCGTAATTTGTACCGACTTCTTCCCAGCCAAATCACAGCTGGGCGAGAGCACCGTGTTGCTGATGCTTTAATAGATAAAATAAACTTGTGGCACCAACAGTGCACTAAGGAATAGGAAAAACAGTGCAGAAGTGACAAGTTTTGTTGTTCTGTTGCTGTTAATTATTACTACTGGTCCTGCTGCTGCTGCTGTTTGGGGACCCGGGTACTTGGGCACTCCTGAATTTCTTTGGCTTTCCATAATGCAGCAACGGGACACCATTTGCATGAAGATGATGTTCAGAGACCAACAAAACCCATTTTGTAGTGGTGGTTCTTGAAACTTTACTTCATTTCTATATAAAATGGGAAATACTGAGCCAACGGTGTGCTGGAGGCTAGTAAGCTCTGACTTAGGGGTGACCAAAAAGCCTCACGTGCCCCTTTTTCGTGCAGACGAGGTTAAAACGCAGCCAATGAAGGTAACACCGAGCTTCAAAAAGCAATGAAGAGTTTTAAGGGCAGTCAGTGCCTTTTTGCAGAGCGCAGGTACCCTGGCTCTGAGCACGTTCCCCTCACCTCCGTGACTGCCGGGCAGATGCTTTCTTGGCTTTGTTCATTCCCAAGAACTGGTGGAATACTGCTAGGTCTCCTCATGTTTTACTGTTGTTTCTGCATTTCTCTTTCATCTCTCCAGACACGGTATTTTGAAACCAGAGCTGGACGTGTTGTGTCACGATTGTTTCACCAGCGCGTAAACATCGTTCCTGGAACCTGTTTCATAAGGCTCAGTGTTTCTGGAAGTAATATGTGCAAACGCAGAAGTTATATAAAGGATTCAGACATGCAATCAATAGCGAGAAGAGCAGAAGAACTTCAGATGCACGCATTTCAAAGGAACCAGGGAAATAATTTTCCAATGTCATCCAGGAAATCTTTGCCCGGTGTCTTACTGGGCTCTTGAGGCTACACTAACTGAGATCTCCTGACTAGTGACATTAATTCCAAATGGACCAAAATCACCCCCTTTCATCCCATTTTCCAGAACAGGGGAAGACCTATGGTGTCAATAGTTTGGTAGGAGATAGATCTCAAACTTTGTGAAACTGACATTGGTTTTATAAAGCTAAAACCTACCAATAGACACGTGCAAACCCAAAATCACACAGAGGTCTTTTCTTCCTCAGTTGCACTCAACCTCTTAGGGCACGTTTAAAAAAACATTGTTTTTCCTCCAGCCGCAGACATAAGAGGTGGCAGGTATATCCTGCAAGAGCCAAACCCCTTCCACCGTGCATTCACACACACGAGAGACAAATACTGCCTACCAGAAAGGACCAAGGAAAATAAAACATTTCCCAGGCATCATACCAAAGAGAAGAAAAATATACTAGATCCCCTTTAAAAGCTTATCTGGAAATGAAACAAAGCTTTTAGACGAATAAATACCTAGTGAACCTGAAGATGAAATGAAATATTTTTGGTGACCTGAATAGAAGAAAAAGAGTAGATCAGTTAAAAATTGATTAAAAAAAAAAGAAAGAAAATAACCCCAAAAATATCTTTCAAAACCCAGCTGAGTCCCTGACAAAGAGAACTGAATTAGTTAAAAGGAATAATCTGATAGAAAATACAATTATGGTACCCTAAGGTTATCTGTTTATCAGATTTCTATTGTACACTTTCCATGTGTTCTTCTCCTTATACCTCTGCAGATCCTTCCCAATATTTTAAGCAATTTCTCTGAGCTAATAAGTGCCCTTCCTGTATTTTTCTATGGCCCAGTATTTCCTCATATTTCTGTCATGGCTTTTTAATGCAGCAGTCTGCAGTTAGAGCAGAGAGAACCAGTGAAGCTATTTCCAACGCTGGAAACACACAGGTTCCTCTCTCATTTTTAGAACTTTTTTTTTTTTTGCAGAGTTTCGACTGTTTCAGGTCAGCAACCGTGAGCCTCTGAATACCAAATTCAACAGCCAGACCTGTAAAAAATGATATATTTGAGAAGAAAATGCATATATTGTTATTTTAAGTGCACATATCCTTAATAATATATAATAATAATAACAATAATAATTATTAATAATAATGTTATTAAGGATTGCAATGTTGTGTAGCTGCACGGCTGCTAATTCCTAGATGCTCTTGCACCCTTTGCGTGCTGTTTTCATCCACGTTGGGAAACCAGTCAGGAGTTACAAGCAGGTTGATGGTTCCAGCCCTTTCTGCCTGGTGGTTTGTACAGATGACGATGTGAACATAGCCCGCCAGAGAATCAAATGTTTTGTTTTTCTTCTCCTTGGGGTGACCATTGTCTCCAGCTGGTTCTATACAGAATGAGTCATTAATTAAACCCGGATTCTTTGCAAGTGGCCTGTTGCAGGGCTGCGGTTTATTCTTGCTTGTTCTGCTCCCGCGAACAATATTTTGGGGGATTGCAGGCTGACGTTATTTTTATGATTTCACATTTTCTTCGCTCTTCCTTCTGCCGCAAGTATTCCTCTAAGAGACAGAAAGTGAAAGGCTCGGTTAAGAAAAACACAGCCACCTCCAAAGTGCTAAAACTGCAATAAACCCATCATCTCTAACAACAGCGGAGCATGAAAAGATAAAAAACAGCCTGCCAAGAATGTAGTAACCACCCATTCACTTTTAAATGCTCTCCACACTTCAATGCACAGACCTAATTACTTCTCTGCATTCCCAAATCCACTTTGCAGCGCTGCAATCAGAAACCTGGCGTTAAAATATTTTAGACTCTAAGGATCAAGACTAATTAACCCCCTTTCCCTTCTTTTGGGATGCTTTAAAGCACGCTCCGCTAGAAGAAAGGCTGTCCGGTCTCAGTCGGGGGTGAAGTAAAGAGAGAATAAAACAAAAAGCAACTCAGTCCAATTCAGTAAGCTTCAATGAGGCTGGTATATTTAATGTGAGCCCAGGGTTAGCCTACAGAATTGTGGCAGAATGCAATATTCTCAACAAAAAAAGATGTGTTTAAAGTCGGGCAAGGCCCCATAAGGCTGTTGTTGGTGTTTAAGCAGTACACCGAGGTATTTAGCTCTGAGGGTTTCTAAACATTCCAGCTGAGAATAAAACCACAGCTTTACAGTAGCTTCTTAAAGGTTTGGGGGGCTGGGAATGTTCCCTCCCCCTTGCATTGAAAAGTCAATAAACAGTAGGAAAGATCATGTCATAACAAAGATGAAGCCACCTATTACAGGGTATAGTGATGGCTAATGGCGCCATCAGAAAGACTAATCCCATATATTAAATGCAGTAATTGTTATAATAATATCACGGTTATTAGAACACCCAGGCGTGGGGCATTTTTCATTTTGTGCCGGGTGAAACCGCTGCCGACCATCCGCCCTTCCTACGGTGGGCGCTTGCTGAAGTATGGAAATATTAGATAATGACGTCAACGACACCGGCGGCAGCCTGCACCCCAAGCTCGTTTTCCGATACGCATATCTTACTTTTCATGGCATTTACCAAGCTGCTTTAGGCCATTTTTGTCTGGAGCTACAGTCCTAAAATGCTTTCATTCACGCTAAACAATTATCTGCAAAAGTTGGCACTGGTGTTTTACCTCTGTGAAGACCTTTTGGTTCTACTTATTTAATAACGGTAATAATAAGAATAATAAAAGAAGTAACATACTTGTTGCTTGTCACTGTGCAGGTGACGAGCCTGTTTCAAGGACCTTATTGAGAAAAAAACCCAAAGAAAATATTTAGCTCTCTGAAGTCTTCTTCCCTTCTCTTTACACACACCACGGTAGGCTCAGCTTATTACGAATCCCATAGTTATGGGCACGTAAATGTCTTAAACCCTGGTCCAGTTTAGGATAATCGAAATTAAATAGTCATCCACAGCTGCCGTTACGAGGGGAAGGGTTAAAACAACAAGGCGGTCTGCAGGGCGATAGTTCACATGAAGGTTTAAGAAAAATAATAAGGGAGTTAGCAGAGAGCATGCACATTGGCTTGCAACTACCAATTAACCCTCCTTGTTAGATAGGTAATTTATTCCACTCAGCAGCATCAAATATCAGACAAAAAGGTGGCCAAAACAGTAATTATCTTCACGGAATTCAAAGGCTTGAAAGCCATAATTCCTAAGAAATAAAAACAGAGTTCTTTTCATAGTGTATGCTTCATCTAAAGACTGTAATAAGAGCCAGGCCCTAGCTGTGACCCTTTACACTTCAAGGTGAAAAAGTAGGTTAAAGAAAGTAATGGCAATAATCACGGGGCTTTTCTACATAAAACAGTCTCTGAGTGGAGGTCAAAGATCAAACACTCGGGGCACTACCTGCGTCACACAAAGATCTCTTCCACAATAGAAATGAAGAGCAAGACTGGCAGGAAAGAGCAATAAGACTAATCAATTCTAAAATTATTAGGAAAAGAAAGAGACCAAAAAAAAAAAAAAAAGGCGGATTTTGAAAAGTCTGGATGAGATTAAAAAGAAATGCTCCCATTCTCTCCTTAATTTTTTGAAAAAATAAGTCTGAGGATTTCCTGCGCTTCACAGAGAGCTTCTATCAGGAATGAATGTTAAATATTTCCATTTCATCTTCATCCCCACCTACCAGCTACATTCTTTTGCACCATCTGAAATGGGCTTTACATTCTTTTTTGTACTAGTTTGGACACTTTTACAGAGAACTGAAGATGTCTATCTCTCCGGATTATATTCTAATTTTTTTTTTCTCAAGCCTTTGGATCGTTTTTGCACCATAGCAAGTAAGATCCCCGCTCTGAGCTCGTGTGAGTTACAGGAACGCATTTCACATTAGGTATCGTCAAGTGGAACACACTTCTTGCTGCCCCCCATCACTCCAACTGTTTGAGAGTTCAAAGGTAGATCCCCACAATGACATGTAAGAACTCTCTGGACTTGCTGTATACCCCGGGGGGCATTGTGTCAAGGGTTTAATAATAAAGATATTCCTCCTTTTTCACTTGAGAAGGTTAAGGCACACATCCAGTTGCCCCATTTAAATTATTCTTTATTTTACAACCAACTTTTAAAGTCTTATTTTAACAGGTAAAAATACCACCCTATTGACTTTACCAGGCTCTCTTCCTTTCTTAATGCTGGGCAGATGTCAAGATTGTGCTGGAACAGGAGTAAACTATCCAGCAGTGAGCAGGATCCAGTGCCAGCAGAGCGGAGGGAGCAAAGCCTGCACGCACAAAGAGGTTACTCGCTAGGCTCATTTTTTTGCCTTTGGTCTTCCTTGAGTTTCAGTCATCTCGGTATCTACCCTTTCCCCCTGACAAATCCTTCCTTACAACTGAGCCATAATATGAGATGTTTATCTGCTCTACAAGCAGGTTGGTGGACCTCCACTCCACCTGAAGTTTTGCTGTGAGATATAAAGCCAGTTGAGCAAAGAAATCCAGAATACGGTGCTCAGGTACAGAGAACCTGAGGGAGGGGGAGAGCAGGGAGCCATGTGCTACAAAGGTTGCTGCAAACATCACCTCTAAGACATGCAATGGCATACAAACAACATGTAGAATTAATTGGCCAGCCTCTTATTAACTGACAATGATCTAAGCTGTCTTTGTGACTTCTGAATGCAGAGCAGAGCAGAAAATTAAAAAAATAAAAATTAATCATGACGTTTCTGGCATCACAGTGTGGAGCTGTTTTATGGGAAACTTTAAAAGACACGTACTGTATAACTGATGCTTCCTATTCTTTAGGTAGAATGCAACAAAATAGTAAGTGTATGCCATACGATTCCCAGGTTTTTTTTTGGAGACCATAGTAAGGACAAAAGACTTTGCTCATTCTTTGCTGCTACTGTGGAATAGTCAAAATCTCCTTGGATGTCTGAACATTTTATATCGTATAATCTAATAATTCAGTATAGCATCAGGTCACAGAAGGCTGATTCATCTATCTGACACATTCAGCTATCTATTAGATATATGCTAACCCTTATGCCCATACTGTACAGACCACATTCTGTAAAAACTGAAGGAAAATATGACTTGACTTTATTTTTTCTACCGGGTCAGAGAGGTCACAGGGGTGAAAGACAGAAACATAGGTGCATTGTTCATCTAATATTTATTATGTTGAGTGCATACAGATTCTGCCAACATTTTGTGTTTGCTGAACTGCCTCCCCAAGATTTTAAGATAGGCCAAAAGGATCTGAGCCGTGAAAATGCATTCATCTATTCTGCAATATTACTTCTTGGGAACTTGCTGTCTGAATTTTCTCCACATACAGGTCTTACAGCATCCTCTAATGTATGTCACCACAGATATATCCCTAATTATTAAATTGCCTTTAATGTGTTTAAGTCAAATATTTGCATTCATTGTCAGATATCAGAATTCACTTCCTTGTGATGGAGTTTCAATTAGCAATTATTGTCTGATGACTCCTTAGAAAAAAAGAGTCCTTAATAGCCACGGCGCTAGAAGGTATAATGATGGCTACATTGGCCTATTGTTTGAGTTCTTGGCCAACTAGCAGAAGGTCACCGAGCCTCATACCATTGATGTGATCTGACTGAGCATGAAGTTAAAATTATAGTCTCACAATGAGCTGTGATGTTTTGGGTTGCAATGCTTGCAATTAGCCACAATGTGACCTTCATGTTTCATCCCTTAAAAGCAGAGTTGCATTATTGATTATTATTCCTGGCATTGCTGTAGTTTATTAGTTTTGTCAGATTTATTTTATATTCGGTTATTTGCCACATGAGGATTATGTGGCAAGTCATGGAGTATGTGCCACACTTTTTTTATTACAGCAGATGTTCCTAAAATAGATGTAAGCATCTCTGCAAAAAGCAGCCCCTCTGTGCCAAATTCCAGCTTGTGCTAATGTGGGAACCCAGTAGGATGAGAGAAAGAGTATAAAGAACCTTTATCCATTGCTGCTGCAATGACAGTTTCTGAATTTTGAAAACACACTGCAGATTGCAGCGAGTTGCAACGAGAACAGGGGTGGCTGAGGCCAAATCCTGGGTTTGCCCTTCTCTCTGCCATGCCCATTGTGCCCCGGAGTATAGCACAGCAGAGAGAACGGCACTTATTAGTGCAATGCAATCCCTCCCTGACTGCGATGCAGGAATATTTTGTCAAAATTCAACCAATATACCGTATAAAGACTTTTTGTCTAGTGTACATAGACCTCAACAAGTGGCCATTATTTTTTCTCCAAATGTGCTTATTTGGGGTGTGGTGAAGATACCTACCTCTGTGATCTGACATATTCTCCTACCATATTTCATCCCATTATTCTTACCGCAGCTTGCAGGGTCATGCAAATCTTTTAAAATTATCTTTTATTCTCCCTCTGTATTGAAGATGCCACCAAAGCATCTATTATCCCCATATACCGACTTTTTCCTCTAAACCTTAATGAGAGTTTTAAGCAAGTTTGTTACTAAGAAAGAATCTTGGCAAACTTCAGTAACAACTTCCCTCCAAAACAATAATTCAGTTTAAACCATTTTAGTCTTTGAATTCAACAGAGAGCAATGTTTCTTACAACAGCCCCAGCCCTTCCAGCTACACCAATGGTTTTTACATGTCACATTAACCGTTACTTTGTTGACACCTGGTTAGCTGTGATTTACCTCATTTCTTTTGTCCAAGCGAGTCAGTTATCTTTTCTAAAAGATCTGTCAGTTTGTCCGGCAGGATCTTCGCTTGGTTACTCAAATTGCACTTAAGCCTGGTTTTCATGTGATACCTGATGACTGGCCTCTAAAACCTGTTCTGATGTTTATATCAAAATAAAAATAGGTTATTTTAAGACTTCTTGACAAAGCAGGACTTTAGGGCTGAGCTGGGTTAACCTAGACTGCTAATAGTACTAGTAGGACTAGTAGAACTGCTAGGACTAGTAGAATTGTTAGGACTAATAGAACTAGTAAGATTAGTGGGCTTTGCTATGCTCATTTCTGACTGTGGAGATGGAAAAACTGGTTTGAACTTCCAGGGAAGTTTTAGAGATGAAGTCAAACTCATGAATCATAGAACCATAGAACTGTCTAAGTTGGAAAGGACCTTTAAGATCACTAAGTCCAACTGTTAACCTAACACTACCAAAAACACCACTAAACCATGTCCCTCAGCACCATGTCTTCCCATCTTTTAAATACTTCCAGGGATGGTGACTCCACCACTGCCCTGGGCAGCCTGTTCCAATGTTTGATAACCCCTTCTGTGAAGAAATTTTTCCTAATATCCATCCTAAACCTCCCCTGGTGCAACTTGAGGCCATTTCCACTTGTCTTATTGCCTATTAATTGAAAGAAGAGACCAACCCCCACCTCTACAACCTCCTTTCAGGTAGTTTTAGAGAGCGAAAAGGTCTCCCCTCAGTCTCCTTTTCTCCAGGCTGAACACCCCCAGTTCCCTCAGCCGCTCCTCGTAAGACTTGTGCCCCAGACCCCTCACCAGCTCTGTCGCCCTTTTCTGGACACGTTCCAGCACCTCAATGTCTTTCTTGCAGTGGGGAGCCCAAAACTGAACACAGCATTCAAGGTGGGGTGTCACCAATGCTGAGTACAGGGGGATGATCACTGCCCCAGTTCTGTTGGCCACACTGTTCCTGATACAGGCCAGGATGCCATTGGCCTTCTTGGCCACCTGGGCACACTGCCAGCTCATATTCAGCCCACTGTCGACCAACACTCCCAGGTCATTCTCCACCGGGCAGCTTTCCGGCCCAAGCCTGTGGCATCCATGGGGTTGTTGTGACCCAAGTGCAGGACCCAGCACTTGGCCTTGTTGAATCTCATACCATTGGTCTCAGCCCATTGATCCAGTCTGTCCAGATCCCTCTGTAGGGCCATCCTGCCCTCCAGCAACCCTCCTGCCTAGTTTGGTGTCCTCTGCAAACTTGCCGAGGGAGCACTCAATCCCCTTGTCCAGGTCGTTGATAAAAATATTAAACAGAACCGGCCCCAGTATCAAGCCCTGGGGGACATCACTTGTGACTGGCCGCCAACTGGATTTAACTCCATTCACCACCACTCTTCGGGCATGGCCATCTAACCAGTTCTTTACCCAGTGAAGCATACGCCCATCCAAGCCATGAGCAGCCAGTTTCTCCAGGAGAATGCTGTGGGAAAGGGTGTCGAAGTCCATGAAAACAACATTCAGATCCTTTCCTGCATCCGCTAAGCAGGTCACCTTGTCACTTAAGGAGATCAGGTTAGTCAAGCAGGATCTGCCTTTCCTGAACCCATGTGGACTGGGCCTGATCAGCTGGTTGTCCTGTATGTACCACGTAACGGCACTCAGGATGATCTGCTCCATAACCTTCCTTGGAAGAAAAGTCAAGACTAACAAGACTGTGATTCCCTAGATCTTCCTTCAGCCCTTCTTGTAGATGGTTGTCACATTTGCTAACCTCCAGTCAGCTGGGACCTCCCCAGTTAGAAAATGGCCTGGTGAGCACATCTGCCAGCTCCGTCAGTACCCTTGGGTGGATTCTATCTGGCCCCACAGATTTGTGTGTGCCTAAGTGCTGTAGCAGGTCCCTCTGCATTTCCCCGTGGGTTATGGGGCTTCATTTGAAGCCATGACTCTGAATCTATAAGCAGAGACATAATTTGTTTGTCCCCTGTGTCCTGTAAGTGTGAGCAGAAGCACAAACTTTTCTAATACTACATTAGCTAAGCTCCCCTGTTTTTCAAAATCTTACTCTAGCGTATACTGTGTCCCTGGCAAGTTTTCAACATCTTCTGGGAAATGGTGCCATTTCCCTCAACGATGTGAAAGTACTGTCCAACAGGACGTGTTGCTATATTTAGGAGAAGCAGACGCAGAACAGTTAGGAAATTCAGACCAGCCTTGTAATTTCCAGGCCTTGGCTACAGAAACCGAGCATCCCAAAGCAAGCCACTCGCTGTCACTAACTCAAGGTGAGGTACAGGAAAGTCGGAGAACTATGAGTAGTGGACCACCAGCAGGTTAAAGCTCCCACCCAGTGCCCACATTTAAGCTTGCATAACAGTAAAAGCTCATGGTGGAGAAGTTTGGATTTTGTGGAGGTCCAGTCAGGCATATCAGGCTGCAAAGGCAATGCAGTTTGATTTTGAAATAGGAAGGAAGGAGGGCAAAAGAGAGCAAGATGCTATACTTGCTAAGGAGGTGAGCGTGGGACAAGTTGTTTCACTGAGAGCTGGGGAGGAGGTCAGAAGCAGCTTTATGTTATCAGTGGCTTCAGTGGAACACTTGTGGGTTTTAGCAATTTTCAAATAGGCAAATTAGAGCTGGAGAAGCAATGACAGCCTGTGTATACATGTATATGCACAGTAGACTCTCTCCCTGACAGCCGATGATAAACATTCTTCGAAAAGAGAGTATTCCCACCAGAGATCTCCCAAGTTTCACTTGCAACATTACTAATCTCAGCAACTGAAGAAGGTATCTTCAGGGTAGAAATTCTGCCAATGAGGCTCGCGAAGTAATGAGGTAATAGGCCATGTGTTGTGTGACAAATCAGCTCCGGTTGGAAGGCAGCGATGATACGACCCTATTTGGCAGCATGGGAAGGCAGAGAGATTAGATTCCACCTGCTGTCAGTTAAGCTTTTGCATCACTTCGTTTGTGTTTGCCAGGATATCCGCAAGCCTATGCCAATAAAAAGATGAATATGTGTTTTCTAAACTGGATTGTAGCATTTTATAACTAGTTTATTAAGGATTTAGTCCAAGTTCTTCAATTATTGCTAAAGATTAAAGTGCATTTCGTTATTGACTGCTAAATTATTTGTGTTGAAGCGTGCTTCCTGAGTCTTTCTCTGGCTTGCAATATTTTTCTTCTGGCTTTGCAGTGACGAGTTCCAGGAGGATGCTCCAGGTACATGTTCATATTGCTCTGCCTTTTCGTTTCTCATTCCTGGCTCCTGCTTCACACCTGTGTTTAGTCCATAGGCATGTGAACAGGTAGCCTCCCAAGCAGGGATGTGCTTCTGTAGCTCTTTTCTGACAGGGTTTGGCCTTCTCACATTGACGACAGCCTCCTCAGTGCCAGTGCTGCGGATGCACAGCTTTCGTGTTGCTATCCACAGACCGCCCCCCCCTTGCAAATGTCTTTCCAGCACAACCTCTGTGATAGGAAACTTTCAAACTGCGTTCAGACAAATAATGAAATTCACCTTCTTTATATCACTTGGACACTTTTGTATATTGGATTCAATACCAGTTGCAGTTGCTCAGCAGTCCTGAAAAAGCAGGTAAATTGTGGAGCGTTGGCTTATTTGAATTATAAAAGCTCCAAAGAGATGCTTATAGATAGTTTGTGGAGCCAGCTGTAAAATAACTGTTATAATGAAATCTTAAATACAATGGGCTATTGTGTTCAACACAACAAAGGCAGAAGATTAAAAAAAGCCTCCTCTGGTATGCAATGCTCCATGAAAGTTACTACATCTGGACCCTGGTGGGTATTGACTTTGAGAGCTGAGGACTACTTTTTGCAAAGTGCCATTACTTGTAATTCTGTGCCACTTAAATTGTTTTCAGAATCCGCGTTGTCAAATTGTTCCAGTGATTTGCTGGAAGGAAAAATAAAACTCTTCCCACACTCATGCCACCGCTCTAACTCCCCTTGGAGTACCATGGAGCCAGGTCTTTCCAGAGATGGTTAGGAAACAGCAATATTTCCTGAAGCAGGTCTGCCCGTCTAGACAGAAAAAATAATCCACCACCACATCCCACACTGTTTTCTAATTTCAAAACACATGGAGTCCTCTATTTTGCTGCCTACGCTGACAGCCATGTCAGGCTGCAGCACCAAGCAGCCTCACCGAAATACAGGAATCCCGTGCTATTGCTAGGATGCTCAAAGTCAGCCACGACAGAAAGACAAGGAACTACTGGAGATGGTCCAGCAGAGGGCTACGAAGATGATCAGGGGACTGGAGCATCTCTCTGGTGAGGAAAGGCTGAGAGCCCTGGGGCTGTGTAGCCTGGAGAAGACTGAGAGGGGATCTCATCGATGCCTGTATATATCTAAAGGGTGGGTGGCAAGTGGATGGGGCCAGACTCTTTTCAGTGGTGCCCAGCGATAGGACCAGGGGCAACGGGCACAAACTGGAACACGGGAAATTCCACCTGAACACAAGGAAAAACTTTGCTCTGAGGGCGGCAGAGCAGTGGCACAGGCTGCCCAGAGAGGTGGGGGAGTCTCCCCCTCTGGAGCCATCCCAAACCCACCTGGACGCCGTCCTGTGCCACTGCTGGAGGTGCCCCTGCTCTGGCAGGGGGGTTGGACTAGATGATCTCCAGAGGCCCCTTCCAACCCCTGCCAGTCTGTGATTCTGTGAATGCCCTGTTAGGAACTGCTCTCTTATAGTTTCCATGAGCCCCAAAAGCTGCATCCCTAAAAGAACCCTGCCAAATCCTAACCACTCCTTGGCTAACACTGGGGTGGTCAAGGTTCAGTGGCTGCGGAGAATGTTTATGGGTCATCTTTGCTGACCTGGTGCACTCCAAAGAGTTTCCAACTATAGCTGGGTGGGCTGAGGATGCCCCTCATCTCCACTGACGTGGGGTGGGAGCAGCAGCAGCAGCAAAGCCATACCCTCAGAGTGACCCTTTTCCCAGCCACAGTCAATGATGAGAGATGTGCTGGGCTTCTAGGAAGCTGCTGAGTGTTTGCTTCGTCTTGTTTGGAAAGGGTGGAAGAGTTCTGCATTTTTTTTTTGTTGTTGTTGTTTTCTTGATTAATTTTTCATGTCTGATAGCGGATAGGGCAAAAAAGCACGGGCGCCGAGCACTGGCCTCTAATTGCGTTCGTTTTTTGTCTAATGGTTTGTAAAGGGAAGGGTGGCACACGAGGGACACCCTCATGTTGGTCTGGCGCGTCCCAGCGTAGGAGGGCATCCACACGAGGGGGGACCTCGGCTGCCGTTCCATTTGCAGGCTGGTGTGTAGGAAGGGGAAAATTCACCCCCGTTGATTCATATCCTCATGTTTGGGTTTTTAAAATAAACCTGCTTACCTGTACGCAGGGGCCGTTTGCAGAACGAGCACCTGCCTCATATATTTCATGTGTAACCTTGAGGGCTTCCAGTAAGGTAATTCTCATGCTGGGATGAGCTAATCTAGCACAAAATGCTACACCTGCTTCGTTCTGCTAACAAATAGGCCTCTGCCTGCTGAAGACTGCCTGACCTGACTTATTATACCTTCCCCATCAGCAGAAAGACTCATATCATCACTGGGCCAAAGGTGAATTGCCTGGAGACAAAGTTGGAATGAATTTTTTGCAGTCCCATTTCGCCAGGCATTCAAACCACTTCATCCTGAGGAGTGAAGACCTTTAACTCTGTCACATTTATATATGCTTATAAGGACGGAGCAGGTTGTCCCCGCAAATCTGCTCCGGGTGAATGTATCAAAACAGGTACGCTGGAGGAAAGTGTTTTTGTCTCTCCTGCCTTTTGTTCAACAACACTATCACCCAGAGGAAGAAGCGGTATGGAAGCCCACTGCGGTGCCGATGCTCCCTGTGTCTATCACCATCTCCGGAGTTAAACGTGCATCGCACACCGTAATGCATGCTAAAGCATGCAGATATTCAAATTCACGTACAGCAGTGGGTTACGTGGGGAGATCGAGGAGGGGAAGTAACGAATTATATGCTCGTACTTGGCTTCTGGTCCAGAAAAACGCCGAGATGTTTCCAGCCGATGCCAGTTTTCCATCTGAAATGTTGCTTTGTATTTATAGTTTTCTTAATCCCTAAAGCAAAAGAGGCTAATATTCATTTAAAACCCAATAACAATTAAAATCCCCAATAACAATTAAAACCTACAATGAACAACTGCTCTAGCTTTGTTTATTGCACGCATAAATAATCATACTTCAATGAACATGTTAGTATCTATGATCTCTTCCCAGATTAAGGTTGCCTCGAGACTGCTTGCTTTGGCTACTGTAAATGTGACATGAATTACACACAGGAAAATGTGTCTTACATGCTGGGTTTGAAGTAAATTATTTTCTTCTAATATACCTACACAACTGTCACAAGGAATTACACTGCAGATTTAGTGATGTTAAGTGTCAATTGTAATTTGGTGACAGCCATTTTATTGGCTATGCATATTGCTCTGCGAGGACCTGCTTCTCAGTATGGAGGCCACCGTATCATTAAAAACCAGTGATCCTTCACTGATGACATAATTTGACTGGCAGAGAGAGGAGCAGTGAGGGGCTTGCTTCCACCTGCATGGAATCTGCTGTGTGTCAGAGATGAATTTGCCTTCAAATTAGAAACAGCACAGCAGACTGGTGGCTGTGATTTTGCTTGATTTCTTTTAAGGAGTTTCACTGGAATGGTTACCGAGCAGCTGATAGGAGTCTGCTTTAATATGTCAAACGTATATATTATGCAGCCTGTAAACATTTCAAATATTTTTAGCCACAGCATACAGTGAGTTATCAGCGAAATACTTTCAGCTGAATTGAGCCACATGCTCCCCCCAGCCTTCTGCATGCTCACCCATCCATCCATCCATCCATCCATCCATCCATCCATCCATCCTTTTGTCCGCAAGTCTGCCTCTGCAATAGGCTCACAGTATTAAATTTATGTGTTAAAAAAGGAAAAAAAAATGTGTTAACATAAAACCAGTGTTTCAACAGATAAAATAAATCATACAAGCTGTGTAAAAATTTAGAGTAAGAGCAGAACCATAATCATACATTCTGAAAATTTTATAAACTGACAATTCAAGTTATGTGTTTTATGCTAATACACATAGTGGTAGGTTCTAACAAACTGTGATTCACACATAAAGAGTAGAAAAGTTGAAGGTATTATATATGTAATATCTATTTTTCACATGTACATCTTTATATATACATTATGTACTTATTCTGAGAAAGAGGAAATAGATTCCGAGACTTTCTTAGCAAATTTAAATCAATATAGCTGCCTTTCCATTTTCAGTATTTAAATTAAATTTTTTGCTGCAAGGCACTGCAAGGAACAAAGCAAAGTACCTTAAAAGAAAGTGTTTCCCTAGTAATTTCACCTCATTTCACACCTATTTGGCAGCTTTTCTTAGCCAATTGGTTTCATTGAAAATGCTGACAATGTTCACCTATTAGAATTGTCCGTATGGTAAGGTGTGCTTTCCCCTTGGATTCACTTTATTAACTTCAAATGTAGAAAATAACTTTTTTTTTTTTTTCTAAAGACTACCAACATTCCTCAATATATACTTTTGTCTGTCTCCCATTTTTTCACACCGCTTGTTCTACTTTTTTTGAAAAATCTTTACTGAACAATAAACAGCATAAATTATTCAGCCAATTTCAGTCCAGTAGCATAAATCATACTCTAGCAGACATGCTACTTATGACAAATGCTTTGTCTAAGAGAAACATACCACTGAAGGTTTAATCAGAAGCTCTAAACATTTCAGACTTGCTCAATTTTATTCTTGGCAAGAAGCACTGTTTTTTGCTATATCTTCCAAAGCTTTGGGGGAATGTTCATTTTTCCCATGAGAATACTGAGGCCATTTTTACCCACTCCAGGAAAGGGGAGGGTGTTAATAAAAGAGCACTTTCCTCAAGAAAAATTCAAATGGGATTGGCAAAACTTCTTGCTCTTGAAAGCTCGTTTCAGAGGCAGCCTTGGATGTTTTAAGTGCTTCCTATATGATGAAGTATCAGGACTTGCATACTGTCCCTTTTGAAAGCGTAAACAGCATGTATGAAAACATAACCTTTTATGGGATAAAAGGTTTCTTAAGATTTTATTAGCACAATTTGAAAAAAAAAAAAAAAAGAAAACGAAAACCCTGAACTAACACCCTCCTGTTTTGCTGTGCTGTTTAAATAAGTCCATTAGATGCTTTGGCACAATTACCCTTCATCTGATTTAGAATCATGGTTTTATACATCTGGGAGTGTTGTATAACTGCTTTGTCCAGAACCAAACCCTGGCTTTAAATGTTAAATGGAAATTTCCATTGGTTCAGAGGAATTTTTAGCTTTGTTGCTAGCCATTTTGAAAACTATTTTGGAAGAATATCTGCTTTGCTCTTAGGATTCTTTTTTATGTCACTGCTGTAGAAGCTTACAGTCTTATGGAATAGCCGGTCCATACCCGCCACGTTCCCAAAATTAGTACCTACATTGTAATATGAGGTGTTGTGTTGGGTCCATTCAGGGACTGTATTCTGCAGCCCCAGTCAATACGGTTCTGCTTTATTTACTGCAGTGCTTTTGTTTCAGCATCATCTAAAATGTCAGCTGAGGTCCTGGAATAAGGCTCTGCTTCCTGGCTGGCTACCTCGTGCACAGCCAAGAAAAACACTGTTGAGTCAAATTTATATAAAACAGCAACCTGAAAAAATGCTGGGATAACAGAATGGTGGGAAGAGAACTGCAGATAAACTACTGTCATCAGCACAGTGCAAAGCTTATGCATAGTTGTGTGAATGCAACACAAATTATGAATAGTTTTTGACTAAAGAGCAGAACATTCAAAATATATAGGCTCAGGATCTAGCTGACCTTATCCACCAGCTTAAAACAATCCGAAAAGTAACCGTATATAGAGGCAAAACAGCTAACATGTCCTTTTAAAGAAAAGTTGTTTTTGTTATTTTTAAGTTCTGGCTGAAATGAAGACAGCTGAATAGAGAAGGACCAGATGCAGAATGCCTATGCCAGTTTTGGTTATTTTAGGTCATACTACTCAGCACCAAATAAAGGGTAACATAAGTATTGACATCCTAAATCGAGGCTGTGGTCCGCTGAGTATCATAGATGCTTTAACGTAAGAAAAAGATGCACCACTAGTCACAGCGAGTGGATCTGTTACCTATTAGTGTTTCTTCATGCTTCCCGAGGGTGGGTGATTTCCATAAACCTTTGAGTTCGAGACGGTATGTTCGTTCGACAAATATTTTTGGATTATATATATTGTAAGAAGTCTTTGTGTGTACCCGTCCTGTCCTACGTGAGTCTTGTGAGATGCTTGGTCTCAGAGGTGTCATGTGTTGAAGCTCCACAGCATCATCACAGGCTGAGCCAGTGTTTCTCTTTATTAGTTCACCTTACTAATATTACAAAAAGAAATCCAAAAGTAGCACAAAGCTCCCTACTGTCAGACACAAAAGAAAAAAAGCCACGTGCTTGTCTGCTTAAATGACTTTTATTTCATTAAAAAAACCCCAACAAACCAATCAAAAAGCAAATATGAAATCTAGGGGGGAAAGAGGGAGATTCTGACACATTTTGCTTCTCGATGAACATCTGCGGCAGGGTTCGAGCACACTCCTCTAGTGTTAAAGGAGTGTAAAGAGTGTAAGGAAAGCAGAACGACGTTCCCTCTTGCTTAGTGGCTCAGGCCAAGCCTTCCAGTCCACCACTTCATTCTGTCACCGTGACCTGTTTTGACCAGACCCTTATTCTTTTGTAGTCCCGCAAAAATCGCTACTAGAGCAAAGCGCCGCATGGAGTTTCAACGTTGAAGCAGCTGACCGAGCAGACAGAAGCCCAGATCCTGCGGTCCTTGTTCTGCAAAAATTCCCTTGCACAAACTGATGTTTGAATTCCGCAAGTGAGAGCAATAAATGCACACCTCCAGCCAAGCACTGCTCATTCATTTAAATGCAATTTTTCCTCATATAAAGGGCCAGCATAGGGAGGGAAATATGCAGATGTGTAACCTGAACGTTTTGGAATGTTTTTCCCCCTTTGGACCCGACTGGAAGGCAGGGGTCCTTCTCATAGAACGGTAACTCGCTCTTAAGAGTAAAGGATGAAGAACAGGACTTCTTTTAAATGTTAGCAATGGGTATAAGAATAACCAAGCAGATTGTTGTTTTGTCCCATACATAAAACTAAAATGGACAAAAGGACCAGGTCCTAAGTGTGAAATCAGGGTAAAAGATTTTGGATATGGCCTTCAGATCTTTCAGTAACATTTCGTTGCCTTTTAATTAATGTTGATGCTGGAGATCATGGAGTTCAGAAACAATGAGTGTAAAGAAGCCACAGAGTATGTGAAAGGGGTAAATCCTGATTTATTTAACATGTTATGTGTAGACATTTACTCATAAATAAGGACCAGGAAATGTGAGGTGTTTGAAGTGAAGAAGGCACCATCCCAATTAGAGCAAAAACTTAATATACTGACATTTGCTTTACCATTTTGATATGTTTTCCTGTTTGTTCTTTCCAACTTTTTTGGGAATTCTGTTCCAAGGAAACCAGTTCATGAAAGTCTAACAACTATTAGGAATGGCCAGGGCTTAGAAAGACATAGGTGTCAAACCACCTCCAGGAATAAAGAAAGTTCAAGCAGGGGCATACCTTTATCCTGAAAAGATGTTAAAAAAAACCACTCCAAACCATGCTACCACAAATAATCCTGAAATCCACACCAAACCATTCTGTGTAATGAAAACATCAGTTCACAATCTAAGATTCTTTGTAGCTTTCAGCTAAAGTCTGAAACTGAACCCACAAAACCAGCTGCTGAGGCGTGCCAGTTTGAGAAGAGCTGGAAGACCAGAGGGAAGTATTATTTCCACTTTTCACAAACTTGTTCAAGATACAGACTTTCTCTTGGTTGTTGAATCATGACTTCATGGAAGAAAACATTATTATTATTTTTTTTTTTTTTTGCCAGGGGCTTGCCTATGAACTGAGAAACCTGTGACCTGCTCAGAGTAGAGCAATCTGTGAAGAATCATATTTGAATGTTTTTCTGCAATAGACCATTTTCTGGGGTATCCATACTCTATTTTTTTTTTTCTAGGTAGCCTTCTCTTTTATTTTCAGTGTTATAAGCGATGAAAAAGTTCATTGCAGTCACTAGAAGGATGCTTTTGCATATGAATACTGATTGTCTTGTTGCTTCACCTTCTGTTTATACGCTTGTAAGCACAATTCATGACAGTCTCTTCTCATCGGCAAGTAAATCACTTCTCTTTTCCTTGCAAATCTCACATTTCCCTCATTTTTCAGTGTTTTCTCAATTACAGCACCTCTCATCCCAGTAGATCCTAAAGCACTTGCCAGCTTAACACCCCCTGATGTACAAATGACTGCATTTCTCATAATAGTAGCATGGGGTTTTAACTCACTCTCATAACAACCTTGACAAGGCAACTTTGTTCTTTAGCTAATGTCTTTAATTGGGCACACACTGGTTGTTAGGGTAGGATTAATTGTGAGCATCTGGGCATTTATTTATTTACTGTTTTTTTTTTTTTTTTTTCCTCCAAACAGAGAGTACTGAAGTCTTTGCTATGAGAAAATGCACATAAAGACTTGGCACATATGTTGAATTTATAAAGGCCTAAGAACCCTTAAAGGGGGATTACATTTCAACAGTGTCTCTTTAGATTTGTGCAAGTTGTGTACATCAGAAAACAGTAGGTTTGTATGATAACTGGGTAAATAATAATGTGAACCCTCATTCAACTCCATGTACTTGTGAAAAGAAGGAAAAAAACAAGTACTATTGTAGTTAATGTTAGTTTTATGAAAGGGAAGGACAACCTCCTGAAACTGAAGGTTGACCTATCATTAAAGCTATGCCTGAAATCAGCTTTTTCATTATTGAGGAGAGTTGTCTCTTAAAGCTTCTATGCTCCCCCAAGGGCCATAGGGTAGGTCTGTAGGACAGAAGTTCTACACCAGCAAGAAGAGCCCAGAGAAAGACCCCGGCCTCTGGGCTGTGATCAGCAAATGACACATACATGTACCTCTTCCAGTTATATTTTGTATTTGTATTCACCATAGACTCCTATTAATGGACAGAAGTCATCCATGAAGAATCAGTGTATTACAAACACACTGGTATCAGTCATACTGTTGGGTATGAAGCAGTGACCAAAGATAGGAAGGATGAGGGAGTTTTTGGTGATATCAGTGGTCAGGATAACTCATAATCTTTGATCGGCAATATAGAGAGAGATAAGGAAAGAGCTGTGAGACAAGGATGACATCTGTGTTGCCTTTTGAATGTCGACAGTGATAATTTAAGCACATTCCCTTTGCAAAGTAGGTAGAGTGGTTGGAGGTTCCCAGCCTACATGCTAGTAGCCCTTTGCCAGAAGACGACATTCCCTAGAGTACAGAGATTTGCGAATGCTCATTTGCTTCAGCATGGAGTCAGTGTTGTCAGCTCAAACTCCTCAAAAAGGTGAGTTAACTTGGGGTCTGCTGCAGTGGAAAATGAATAGTTAATTATCCTAAACTTCTGGCTGACATAGAGAGGGAACTACTTCTAGTTTCCAACCAATGACAACCAGCTAAATGGAGTGACACGCCTAGCTACTCAAACATCTGTCCATGCCTTGACTCTTATCGCATGTAAACCATGAAACACTTCCCTCCATGTACACTGTAGAACTAATCTTAAGTGTTTTGCAAGGATTCTGATTGAAGTTCTCTGAAGATGTAATGTGTTTTAACTATGCTTAGATGTTCCAGGTATGGGTAAGAAATAATCATAACAAAATAACAGCAGTTTTTTATAGTGTACCAAAACATCCACATATATTTTGCAAACTTGTTCATATTAGGCGCATCATCTGGACCACAACAGATGATCCTGGGCCAGGAATATGGTCTGTAAAAGATGGCAGAAATCTTGGGATGGAAAAGGAATGGAAAACCCTCCAGAACAGAGCTTTCAGTAAACAACTTCCTTGGCGTCCATGTCTTAATGGAATATCAGGGAGAAAGTGCCACTGAGGAGATGGCTTTGTGGGGCCAGCTTCAGAAACCCTTACTAATAGGCTAGAAGTTCCACTAAATGTCTCAGACACAAAACTGATTTCTTTCAAGAGTTAGCTTGCTATGGAACATACTGATGAAGCACGGCTGGTGTGTGCTTCTGCAGTGCATCTCTTTGCTAATTATAGGTTGTACCCCAGTGCCAAAGAATGGACTGACATAAAGGTTGGAAACTATCTGGAATGGTTTCTGTCAGCATGCCATAGATGTACATACCTTGGTCAGAAACAATGGACAAAATTTCAGGTTTTTTTTTTTTTTTTGCTGTTGTTGTCTCCTGTTACAACACAGCTTGTCCCACCTTGCTCCGTTCCTATAAGTCAACATTCAACTGTTACAGAAAATTAACATCGTCCTTTAAAATCCCCTGGCCAAAATAAAGCCTGTTTCAACAGCTATATGCATGTAAGTACATTTATTAAAGTAATTAAAATTGCTTGGGATTAACAGAACAAAACACTTAAGCTTTCAGGAGAACTAGGCTGGCATTTTTTATATTTTCCTAAACAAAGGATTTATTGCCTTTTATAGAATGTGAGGTTATTTCTCTAAAGGTGGTTTGGCATATGTTCCCTGTATTTTAATACTCATTCACTTTGCATCGGGAGTGATATGCTCTTTTCTGATGAAACTTGGAAGTTTTCGTTTGAAAAATGATGTGTCTTATAGATAGCATGGACTAAGCAATTTTAGCTATGGCAGAGCAATAAAAAACATTCTTACCATGGATTCATTGAAGGTGCAAGGACAAATATTAACCTTGGTGGGACTATTATAGCACTTATTTAAAACAAGAAGAAAGGAAGGAAAGGCATTCATATTTAAATTGTCTCTAGGTCTTCATAAGAGGAAGCAAATTTATAAACCTGAGTGAATACAGGTTTAGAAGTAGGATGCTGTTAATGTGTTTAAAAATATTTTAAAAACAAAATATGAAACCAAATAACAGCTTGCACAAATTCAACAGCGGGACTTCTTGCTCATCTTGAGTAATAAAAATACATATATTGTATATGCATATTTAGGTATAGATTTAGTTTGTTTAGCTAATTTCCTAACGATTCAGAAATCAACAATTCATAGCGTTGACTCTAAATAAATAATGAATATAAAAGACATGCTTTCATATGTACAGTAAGAACATAATTAATTGAAGCGTATCAGATATAATACAGAAAACCTTTACCTGTCTATAGCAATGACATAAAGGCAACTCCCATTCATTCTAAGCAAACAAGGAACATATTGAAACCGATGGGACTGTTCCCAGGAGTAATGTGAAAAGAATTTGTCCCATGCACATTATTTAGAAATGAGCTGAATCCTGCCTGTGTGGGCAGAAGAGGCAAACAGGGACACTGAAATATGCAGACCCAGTCTATACTTCACATCTCCTCCATGAGTTTTGGAAAGATTATTTACTATTTAGTTTTTTGGGGTTTTTTTTTTGAAAAAAATGAATCTTACATTGAGCTAGAGAACCCGACCATCCCATCTGCGAAGCGAAGCTGTAAAGTTCGTGCGGGCAGGGCCCGCGGGGTTGGAATTTCTCAAGTGATAAAAACCTACGGGCCACGGCTTCAGATTTGTTTTCGCCAGTCCGGACTCCTCATTGATCCCACTTTTAGGACTGATGTGCAATATTTAGAACCTGGCACGGAGCCAGCGATATCATTAAATCCTCTCTGCTAGCTCTAGCAGAGAGCAGTTCCAGCCTAGGAGCTGTCTTCACGTCAGCACAACTTCTTAAATACCCACAAGATGGAAAAAGGGAAAGTAAATGAATTATTCAGGAGTAAGTTTGGTAATCAAAGACTGAGAGGTTTTATTAAAACAAGAACAAAGCTCTTGCCATCAATTAAAACACTTCCGTCTTTATGTAAAAGCTTAACAAAAGAAACAAAGCTGTTTCTAGTCCTTCCGGCGGTGCATGGGGGATTTCATGGAGCGTTTGCTGCTCCGTGTGGGTGGACACCCCTGCCCAAATAGGAGCCGTCCTCTCCCACCTAGGGGATCACCGCGTCTGACTTCGGTACCAGTTCATCACTTCCAAATCAACTTTGGCACCGGAACAACCACCCACCCCCGAAATTTGGTCCTGCTTCTCCCTTCATCCAGGGGCAAAGAATGCTGTTATCAAAAGAAAAGCAGAACTGTTTATCATTAAGACACTAATTCTGATGTCTTCTCTTGCTCAGCGCTTATTTTCTTAGTATGAATTAAGACCATTACATTAAATTGGATGTATTTTACATTTTTTAGGGGAAAAAAATCATAAGATATTGTTTATTTGCATGCATTTTCTATGCATATGTGCTTGAGAATATAAGAAATAATGGGCTAGTTTATCACTATACGTATGAACTTCACAGACTGCACTGAATTATTGGTTTCTGAAGGAAATAATATTATCAGGTCACCATAATGCTAAGCAGTATTACATTTTAGTAGATAATTTCTGAAAAGTGCTTACTTTTGAAATAAAAAAAAAAATGAAAGAAAAAAAAATCCTGGTAACTGTGCTGACTGAAAAAAAATATTTATATTTATATTAAACCCCTCAGCTAGATTCTCAGACACATCACTGCTTAAAATGCAGTCACCTGACAAAAACAGTTCTAATTATTACCCCCTTGGGCTAACATTTTTCAGAGTGACTGGCTAAAATGCACTCCAGCTCATAATTTCTATCTCTGACAGTGGAAGACATAACCTAGTTTCCTCTAATGCAAAAGTCTCTAATCTAGAGGGCAAGACCCTGTTCCGTATAACACTGAAGGGAGAAAATGCAATTTGAGCACAAGGAAATTGCACACATAGTTTGATAGTTCTACCATTCTCATTTTTTTTCCCCAGGATTAAATGTCTTGTTTTATTTTATGCTAAATTATGACCTGGCTAGGACTTGTATATATTCCTCGTCATATTCTGGAAATTTTATGCTGTAAAAACAAAGGGATATAGAAATGCAGTCTAACTTTCTTATTCACATTCTAGCCATTAAAAAATCCAAATTTCCGTAGAGGGGGTAGGTTGTTTTTTTTCTTAATGGATAGTTTTTGCTTTGGCAAGTGGCACTTGCAAACAATAAGCTTCATTCACCTCTGGGTTAATCCGGTTGTGTATCAGCACAACGTGATTGATTTCATATTGGTGTAATGCAGTAGTGAATCAGGCTCCAAGGTTTGAAAACAGAGCACTACATTAACATCTACATTTGTATACTGAAACACTGGGGAACAGATTTTCAGATGGGCTTCATCCCAACATCATTTGCTTGCAGCACATTTTTCACCACCAAAAATAAAATAAAATAAAAAAAAGTGTCCATAATTTTGTGCTCATGAACACCACAGGGAACAAAAATTAGAAAGTCTCTTGGATAGCGAACTCCCTGAATTATACATGCACCTGCCTGAATTATACATGCAATTGAGTAGTTAGATGCTTAACCACTAATATTTGCAATAGAGGGTACCTGCCAAAATCCAGGCCTCCATGTGCAAACTCAGCCGCTCACCGCCTCTCAGCTGACACCAGCAGATTTACTGGGGTGTGTGGTGGGGGCTGCCCCACTCCAATTAGCACCACCCAAATGGTACAGCCTTCCCTCCCTCTCGGCATCAGGGACGCCGCTGCATCTGCCCCCGGCTGAGCCTGACCGGAAGGATTCCTGGCTTTGCTAGGAGAAATGAATTAACTTTTTTTTTTTTTTTTTTTTGCCTTTTTTGGTTCAGTTCATGTAGGCAGTGGCTGAATAATAAATTGACCTCAATCCGATAAAGCCAAAAATGCTGAAAGAGTTTCAAGGAAGTGAGTCAGGGATGCCCGAAGAGATGCTTTTTGCGCTGGGGTTGTATTAACAATTTTTATTTCTCCCAGTCTTAGAACCACCCTTTCCTTTGTAGCTTGACAGCTGCTGCTTAACACCTTTTTTTCCAGCTGGCAGGGTAGCTGGGGGAGCACGTTTGTGGTTAGTACCGGTGCGTTGCCTCCGTGAGCGGTAGGGGCACCAGTTCCCTCCTGAAAACGCGTGACACACTCACATCTCATACATCTTCCATCACTTTGAGGAGTACCTAGAAATACTGGCGGCAAAAGTACAGACCAAACACAGGAGAATCAAAGCTTTATTCCATTAAAACTCCCGTTGCTGCAATGTTTATATTTAAAATCCTTTCTACAGACTCGTGCACCTACTCAAGGAGAAGAAGGAAGCTCATTACTCCACTTTTTTTCTCTCAGTTGGACTCTATTTATTTTTTTTTAGAATACCAATGCTTGGCAGAGTTTTCAGTGAATTATAGTACTTTGTGCTGGTGAGTCAGTGCTGGATGAATGGTCTCCTTTGCCTTTTTTTAAGGACAGAGAATGAGTGAACATGAGCAGTGCAAACAGGGGCCTGAGGCCGTAAGCACCAGGAAGCTTAAATCTATAAAAATCACTTGGGTTCACACTCTGGGCAAAGAGCATTTTTTTTTGGTTGTTGTTGTTGCTGTTTTTGTACGCGTTTTTGTCTCCATACACACATCTGTTTGCAGGATGTCGGCCCACACTTGCAGAGAAGATCACGGTATTTTCTAGCATCCACTCTACAGGCTGAATTGGCAAAGGGAGCAACACCTCTGGAGGGTGAGTCCGGTTGGCTGGATACTGGCTTCACGGGACCTGGGACGTGGCATAGGAACGCCTGCACGGGGCCACAAAATATGAGATACTTGGTGGGTGGATTCTTGCTTAAATGGGTTTACCCTTTGCGATCAGGAGAGCGAGCGGCGATGTCGAGTGTTGAAGAGTAAGCCCGGGTTTAGCTGAGCCCTGCAATCCCAGTAAAATGCCATCTCCCCAGATATTACACATTATTAGAAGGTTTCCTTGTATTTGTGTAGTTAGTGAGGCAAGCAGGGAGATATAAAGCAAACTATTTATTTCCTACTGTCAAGTAACACACTATTAGCAATTAATCTCTAAATTACCTTGTTTTCTACCTTTTTTTTTTTCTGCCTGCGAGGACTTGAGCTCATAAAACATCAGCAGAATCCTAAGGGATTTCCAAGAAAACTTCTGTTCAGAAACAAGCCTGTCAATATTAAACATATCTTAAACTACCGCAGTCAGGCATCCAGCAATCCTTACTCCTGGCTGTGGTGGACCACCTGCAAAGTTCAAAGAGTTGTTGATGTCGCCCTGAACCATCAGTCCTCAGGCATCCTGCTCAGACCTCTGCTTCTAGCTTGCCCAGCAGCTGGAGAAGCCCAGTTCCTCTCAGATGCTGTAGGAAAGACATGATGAATAGCTTTTAGTCCACGTGGGTGATTGAGATTATAGTCAATGAGAAAGGCCGTTCACCGAGAGACCTGTCCTCTGGTAGCTGGCTTTCATAAAGGTCCATCCTTCCATATAGATTAACTGGTGGCTTGCCCTTCAACGCGGCGCAGCGTAAATACTGAAAGATCCTTTATACCATTGGTATTTAAATTCAGACTGACAAATGAGCCGTAACTACTACCTGAGGGAATAATCCTACAACAGCTCTTACGCAGCCGATGAATTGGCGAGGCAAGAGATTCCTACGGGCAAGTCACACAAATAACCCCTGCTGAAACCCACGCTCTAAGCAGCAAAGGGCTAAAACGTGCCCAAAGTCAATTGACCACCAGCATTGGTGGGGCTGAAGAACAGCTGGAGGAAACCGCAGAGTCAAGGGGAAGGGATGGGGTGGACAGGGAGAGGATAGCAATATGGAAAACGTTCCTGAGGGAGACATTGCTGTGAAAAGGCTGGTAACCGTGCCTCCCAGGCCCTGACTGTTGAGATTTTTACTTTACACCTTTCGTAAGTCAGTAATGTTGCTAGGTCTGTGAGAAGGCCGATGGTGTAGTCTCTGTCCCAGCTTGAACAAGCTAATTCACCTTTCAACCACTCTTCTGTTGTCTTCTTCCAGCTTTTCTGCTGGGCAACATCATCATCACCTTATCATCACTACCAACTGATTCATACTTTGAATATAAAATAAAGATTTGTATGTCTTTCTTTCTTGTACTGAAAAGATGAATCCTTTTGCAATTAAAACTGGTTCTAGAAAATTTTGGTGACACCAGGAAAATTGACACCTAATGCTAAAAATGAAGGAAAATGCTTTTCTACCTGATGTCAAAGCTATGGTTAGGATATTCTGGCATGGAGAACAGAAGATACTAATCATTTGTGCTGGGAGAAGCAATAAACTAATTGTTACTTCACTACGAGTGGATATTTTAAAGTGTCTGCAGCCCGTATCTCAAGCCTCTTGTACAGACAGCTAGAGTAGAATCCAGCACTAATCCTTTCGCAAAAACTGCGAGGAAAGTTCTCAAGGCTGGAAAATGATTTGATTCTCTATGCATCAGTAATTCTGTAATGCAAAACACAGGATGGGACACATCAAGAAATGCACGTAAAGAGCAAGAGATCTGTAACCAGCAAACTTGATGCTTGCGGGGGATTCTGGTGTTGCTCGGAAAGGACAGCGAATGGCATTTGAATCTTCTTGAGATGAACTTCCTGAGATGCGAAGAGTCTCTGCAGTCATGAGCCTGCGTGGTTCTCACCTTCTGATGCCCCACGGTTTGGGCACTACCATGCGCCTTTGTGGTGCCACAGACTCTCGTTGCTTCCTGATCCCACAGGAGAGACGTTGCTGGTCTTCCTGAAGACCTGCTATTTGAAGCCTGGCACTCCTCTGATGTGAGGTTGTCTCCCCCATGAAGGAGGACAGTTGAACAGTCCAGACCTAAGCTCCATGTAAATAATTTGCTAGAAAAGAAAGATCTTGGCAAATATCCAGTACTTTCATAAGAAAGAAGCAGATTCCTCAGGGACAATGGAAAAAAAACCAGTCCTCTTTCCTTTTCATTTTTATGAAATCCATGTAGACCAGAAAGAAAGAAAGCTCTATAGTCATTGGGGCTACAAGTGGTTTGATGGAGCAGTGGGGGTGAGAAGGTGTTTTTGAGCCAAGTCTTAATGATAAGCTGTTAAATGATTGCAGAAGGGAGAGGTGGGGAAAGGAGTATCTGCTGAAGTCAGTGGGAGATCTGCAGTTCCCTTCACCGAAGCCAGAATTTCATCCCAAATCTGCTGCTGACAACAGTGTTCATGAACATCTAAAAAACATTATAGTATTTCGTCATTGTTTAGTTGGGAACTGAATACGTCTGTGCCTCGGGAGTAATTCACTGCATCACCTAAACAACTTAATCATCTAAGCTTTTCATGTGAACTGGCAAGAAGCAGACCCAGACATTTGAAAAGGAAAAACAATCTAAGTACATTTGAACACCTACCGGAGGATACAAAATCCCTGTTTTTTCCTAGGGAATTCTTCACTTCAGCTGCACTGTTTTTGAACCGTAACCCTGGCTTAGTAATTTTCATCCTGCTACATAATGAAGTTCACCGTTACAAATTTTCATATTCAAGAGCAGAAAACGGTAAGGGACTGAAAAATGAAAGCAGTAACAGTTTATAGGCACAGTACTGTAAAATTATCATATTTCTGCAGTAGAGGTACTGATTTGATTGCCCTTCTTTTAAACACTTATCTGCTTTCCTTAAATATAAATTGCATGCATGTAGAAAAAAAAATCCCCACATATGTTTCATTTAGATATTCGCCGTCCACATTCTTGTGAAGGAACTGGAAAGGTCCAGGTGGACACATGCACAAAGACGCGCATTAAGCCCACCTCCATCCAAACGCAAACAGAGACAAAACAAAGAGAAGGCCCCTGCCTAGTTAAGAAGAGTATGCTATAAACTTTTACTCACCTACGTAATCCTTATTTAGGGGTTGCTGTGTAAATGGCCTTATAACACGACACTTAGCCGGGTATTTATGCTTTATGCTCACTTCCATACAGACCCCGTGAAACACTTTTCCCAGAGCAGCCTCGTGGACTGCAATTTTTTTGAACAGTCCAAACATCCCCATTAAACAAACCCAAACAGGATTCAGAAAGTGCGGGATTCCAACACTTTTCCCCCAAGATCAGAGGACCGCTGTGCATTCGCACTCAATTTAGGCAAAGTAAACGGCAGTTAGTATACCCTCCCCTAATGGGCACCCCCACTGGGGACATTGTTCGAGCACCACCACGGACACGGCCTCAGTGCAGCTGGATATGTAAACAAGGACATAATCCGCCTGAAAGAGCGCTCACAGTTTGGCAGAGCTCGCCGTGTTGTTAACATATTGTGCCAAAGCAATAACAAAAGCCATCATTTTAAAGTTTATTCGCAGGCTCTTATTAATCAAGAAATTTTCCAGAAATTACTTCTAAACGAAGGACCTTCCAGAAAGTCACCATTTGGGGAGGAAGGTTTCCAGATGATTTTTTCACTTATCTGTAGCTTGTTCCTCAGAATAAATCACAATTTAGTCCAAGTTCAATTGAGACAGAAAACACATTGCTGTTATACAATGTAAGGGAGCCTTCTGGGTTTTTATTTTGAACTCTCTCCATTTCTTCCAAGGCCAATCAGGCTTTGGGTCGCAGTTCTTCACTAGACTGGAGACAGTCAACGCGCTGTACCTTGGCTAACTAGCAACGAATGCAAAACATTAACGGTTATAAATTCAATACAATCACCCTGAGTGTGCACAAGCCAGTATTTCCAAGTTAGGTGCTCCGAGGAAAGAAAGTACGCTTGGCAATTTTTTGTAGTTCAGTTTCATTAGTTGATGTTCCAGACTTTTAAAGTTTTCCTAGCGTTTTAAGGACAGTCATAAAAATGGCAGAACGGTGTGACAGGAAAAGAAGTCATTTTGAAAACAAGCTCTCCGTGAGCCTTCAGCCTGACAGAATCGATGATTTGGGGTAAAACTGTACCCAAAGGTACACACTGGTAAGATTTGTTGTGGAGTTGACTAATCAATAGTAAATTCTAAACTGTTTTTAAAAACCCCTGATCTTAGAAATAAAGGAGAAAGCTGTTCTGGATGTATTTTGTAAGAAAGGCAGAACAGAACAGGGAAAATGATGGCTGGTTAACTTTACTACTGAAACTCTTTGTTATAAATTGATATTCACAACACAATGTGAAAAGGCCACTTTTTTTATACTCTTATATAGTTTTGGAAGAAATTTGTGGGTTTTTTTTGTGGATTTGCCTTTTTTTCTTTTTTTTTTTAATAGTTGTAGCATGTGTTCAGCATATTTTGGTGGCTCCAAAAGGAATTGACTGACTTATAGAACCCATATTTAAGTATGTGTGTTATCCGTGGGCAACTCCACCTAAAAATTATTGGTGGCCCTGTTTTCATGCGTAAACCATTGGCCATTTGTGGTGTTGCTGCACTGGACAGCGGTACAGCCATAGAACCAGGTTACTGGATCTCCAGATATCCCGGATAAAACGTTGCTGTCCATGCACAGAATAGCTGTACACGCACAGTAAAAAGGCGGTCTGTCCCTTGCTGCACGTGAGCCACCGGTTTGTCCTGTCCCACACTGAACTTGCTGCACACGCTTGGTTTAGCTGTGCACCTTCAGCAGGTCCCATGCCTCCGCTTCGCCCCACATGTGCAGGCCAGATGTGATTTATCACTTTGATACCTGTTGAGCTTAACAGGTCTGTGTTTAAGCTGCTTTTCAACAAAAGTATAGCCAAAACCCCATATCTGCCCTCTCAGCCTGATCAGAACTATGAATTTATTTAAATAAAGTGCATTTTGGTCCAGCTTGCCCCTGATCTCTTTGCAGGAGCAGCTGAGGTCCTGCCAACACTGCTGCACACTTAGCACAGCACTCCTTCTTGCGTAGCTCTGTGCTATGGAAAAGGTCCTGCGCAAGGTGTCACTTGCCTTGAAACCGTCTTAGACCTGAAAAGCTGCAATGGTTGACCACTCTGAATTTTTTCAAAGGAAAGTTCAAAAACCACTACAGCCTATGCTTTCAGACCTGTCTAGGTTGGGCTCTCAACCTTACTGCCCGTGGTCAGGCAAAACAAAACCAGAACAAAGGCTTTAATTACTCGGTGGTGGTACCTCTCTCTGTCTGCTGAGGCTTATGCCATCATTGGGACTGATGAGCCTTGAGCTAAGTATATAGATGGGATTGATTTTTATGACTGTCAGACCTGTGATTTGACCAGCTGCCAGCTGACCTTCTTTGTTTTGGTTCAAACTCAAAAAGCCAGGTACAAGAATCCTCTTTTGTCTGGGATGCTTTCTTCATTTTTGAGATCTGTGGATTAAGAGTATTGTTATCACTGACCCCAAAACATAGATGTCCTTATGTCATAGCCATTTTCATTTTGTGATGACCATGAGAGATTTATTATAGAATATGTGCTATGACAGATGTCCTTTGTGTGATATCCAGTTCAAGGAGATGGCACTGGCTTCATACCAGTTACAAACACTTCCATGGTTTCAGATGTTACCTGTTCAGTTCAATAATAATAACTAATTATAATATTTATTAAATTCAAATTTACTAATAGTATTTTAAACCAATATAAATAATAGAATAAATCAGTATTTACTATATTAAAATTTACAATTATTATTATTATTTTGTTAAACCAAACAGATCATTATTTTTAGCGTCACTGATATTTTTTGCCCTTTTCCTTTCTGGTCATGGTTTCTCAAAATGTGCCTTTTTCTTTTCCCATGAAAAGAACTGGTGACCTCCAAATATGTACTTTTTGTCACTAGGTAGTGCAGAAGCCAAATGAAAGTAGAACCCTAATTTCTACAGCTATGCTTCTTCACCACTGTCAGTTCTCGATGGATCAGATGAGGATTGTGGTCTGCACGTTTTGGATCTCTGAAGAATACTTGCAGATGCTACATATAAGACTGCGTATTAAGTGAAAATGTGTATGTGCATTTTTGCAAAAATTACATGCCAGGAACAAGGATTTAAAACTTGTCTTTCTGTTTTCTGTAAAAGCAGTGGATAGGTCACACATAAGCCTTAGAAATACAACAAATCTCTGAAATAACAGATGCCTTTTATTGAGATTTGCTTTATGTTGGTACCACAGGAGTGAAACAGTTAAATAATTTTGCCTTCTGTTGAAACAATATATAACCTCTTCGTTATTATGCATAGCTTTCATGCATACTATTCGAAGATATAGTGATTTATCCAGCTGGTTTCTTATATAATCTTGAGGTATAAATTTATATAGTGGGAGTTTTAGTGTATTTATGATGCATAGTAAATTGTATTTAAAAAGTAACTTGTGCAATATATTATACAGTCTTGCTTTAGACTGTTCACTCAACACATACACAGAAGCTTAAGAATTGATCCAGATTTTCTGTTCTGAACTTCAAAAATGAGTGGAAACGTAAGACATTGCAAAAATCCCTAATTTCCTCTACTGAGGACTTATGTCGTGAAAAATTTTAGTTCTATATGAATAAAAGACTTTTTGAGGCCACGCTACCTGAAATTAGCGCTAAAGTCTGAGAATATCTACACAATGATTATCTGAGAGAAAGAGAGTAGTACAGGAGAGGAACTTGGTCTCTATGTACGAAAATCAAAGGACTGCTAGTCTAAGTGCGTGATTATTGCCCGAGTTGGCTGCTTCAACAGCACAACTCTTTACCTTAAATTCCCTGAAAAAGCCTCGCATGTGGTTTGGTATCTTCTGGTGTAATGATGGCCAATTGCTAGATGACCTACATTTCCATAAGTACTACTTTAGAAAATTGTGTGGGTTTACAGCAGTTGAATTATTTTTAAAACCTTTTTTTTTTTTTTTTTTTTTTTTTACTGCAGCTTGCACATACCATTCCTTTGTACGGTCCAAATCTCAAAAAGCCTCTAGAGTACCATTTTACACACAAATGACATCCCCAAAATGACTAAAGACTTCCAAGTGTATAAACACCTACATTTGGGCCATATGTAAAGCTCACAGATATGTAGCTCCACAGACGCTTTGGTTCAAGCTGAAACCCCAGGGGGGAGTCCTAAAGGAGGCATTCCCTTGTCTGCCTTGCGAAATGAGCCAAAACCCCACAATAATGTGGATTACACAAGTGATAAACTACCTACCTGCAGTTTTGAGAATGAACAATCAAATCCCAGTCGGTGAGATAATTTTGCTATGCTAATGATTTTGTCATGTATTAATAACAGATCACTCACCTGATGCAGAAGTATTGAAACCTGTCATCCACAGGCTCTGGGTTATAGGCACGGAATTTACCTAAAGCTGCTTGTGCAACAGCGCAACTCTCTGAAAATAACTGGGCTTCATGGTACAATCTAGATCAGAACAGGGTCCACAAAACAAAACAAATTTCAGTCTTATGCACATTTTCCAGCCAATGGCTTATCTAACAAATTTCAGTAATGGATGTGAGAAAAAGAGAGAAATGAGCCAGGCGTTCACATTTCAATTCAGGCTATAACGATACTGAGTCAGTGAAAGTGCTGTTATTAAACTGTTGGAGTGTCATACTTGCTGATGAAGAAAATCTGCTGGTATGTTGAGAAATCTTACTTATATTTGACTAAGGTTTCTATCACCCTTCACTGGAGCCCTGGTTAGTGGTCTGTGACTACCGTCTCTGAGCAGGGATGTCTGTGGGGTGAGTGGTACTTTTTGCTATATGCTGAAGACCAAGTGAAAGAGCAGAAGTAGCAGATCCTAAAACGTCTATTCAGTGGGCTGAAAACCTCATTTACAGGAGACACTGTGCAGCTGAAAAGCAGCCACAGTGAAGGCGATGGTGGAAGCAGTGCTTGGAAAAAGCTGTGACAAATCATCTATGACCCTGTGAACTAACTCTTTCAAATTAAGTTGGTTTTGTTTTGGAAACTGTTAAAGTAGGCAGCAATTAGCACAGTCAGGCTGGGACTCTGGTTTGCCTTAATTTTGGGTGGGATGAGCATTTGAGGAGCACTGAGTGCTTTCCTTGAGCCTTTACAATGCAAAGGATGAGTCAACGGTGCATGACTAAGTTATATGAATACTGTGAATATACATCCATAAAGGTGTTGACCACGTAAAGGCAGATCTCTTTGGCATTTCAAAACCAAGGCAGAACAAGTTGTCTACTGCGAAGAGGTTGACGGAGCTGCCTCAAGAGCCTCCACTATGGAAACGTAAAGATTTTACAGCAAGTTTTTGTAGTTTGTGCAGCACAAAGGTAACAGCAGATTTCAAGGTGATCGAGGAACTGTGAGTTTAAGCCTCATTTAAGCCTGATTTAAACCTTGAACCCTTACAGTAGGATCACAAGAGGTAGTAACGTTTTTTCTTTGATGTGATGCCATTGTGCGTGGCATTGTAGTACAAGTGATTAGCAAGAGCTGGAAATAACAAAGCAGACTGTTTTACATGATGTTTTATCCCTCCTAGAGCTGACAGCCTTTCTCATGCTATCTCAACCCATGGCAAGTTAGGACTCTTTCTGATTAACTTCATAAAAATTCACACTGAGTTCAAATATCACCCTGCCTTGTCTGAAATACAGTGAATAAAACCACATCCCTCATTTGGTATACAAAGGGTTTTGGAATCACGCATATGCTTCGTTCTTTCTCTATATAGATTATACAGCTGTTTTATTTTAAGACTTGCTTGGGAATAATTGGATATATGGGGTCATTGTCTGTTCCAGTTTGGGCAGGCATGGTCCTAATTTGGATAAATATATCTTGATCAAAAGGACCAACAAATGGAAAATGCCCCTAGCTTGGTAAAACGATAATGATTCTTAGGGTTCAGGAAGCTCATGGTCACAAATTACCCCAACACATTTTTTTAACTGCTAGAAAGATTTTTTTAAATTAGCGATAAACATTTTAGCCTCTCAATTAATAACCATGTGAAGCACTGCAACAGAAGGGCTGAATGTAACAAGATAAGCAAACTATGCTGTCAAATCCCCACAAGAATGAATTTACTGGGAGTCTTTTATTCCTCCTGAATAAATCTTGTTGACCAATTCTCCTGAAATATAAATAAACAAACAAATGCACAGGGACAACTTCCACCACACCAGCCTCCTGCTGGATTATGGCTCAACTCTATCAGCAATCGTAGCTGGCCACAAAAGCTGTTTAATTGCACAGGAACATATTTGTCAGCATTTCAAATAAATAAATACATGCTCTTACTCAGCGGACACTTGTTGGGAAATTTCTAGAGCTTTTATTTTCAAGCTTTTTTTCATGTCCAATGCAGTCTTTTTTTTTTTTTTTTTTTCCAGAGCTCACACTGACTTCTTACACAAGTCCTTTTCTGTTTTAAAAAAGCTAAATTGTTACTGAAATTGTAAGCTACTAACCTCATCTCAAATGCCTGCTCAAATTATGTTTGGATGAGATGTCTTTACTTAAAATAAATGATAAAAGAAAGTCACATAATTGTTCACAAATTTTAGGAAACTTGTGCTTGGTGCCTCTATGACCCACCTTATTTCTCATCAACCCACAGAAAACTCGTCACTCTCACTAAGCACGTTATTTTTTCCTAGGCTGGAAAGGAGAGGAGGAGAGAAAGTCATGAAGGTTTAGTCCATTTCTAATTTCTCATCAGATGCTTTCTATTATGATTATAGGGTCAGTTTAAATACCTAGGACAGGGAAGCATAAAGAGAAAACAAAGATAAACAGTAGGGACTAAAAAAGCTTTAAAAAAATTGGTATGAACTTGTTACTGAGGCAGAAGACTACCTGTAAGAGAAGGATACAACAGCTTGTGATGAAGGCTGGTTGTTCGTCTAACTGAGTCTTTTGCATAAATATATGAAGAGTCATATTATGGCTGTTTCCTTGCTCCTTCTACTGGAATTGGAAAGGCCAGATCAGGATGGTTAGAAATCTGTGTTCCAGCAGTCAGATGCTCATGACCTGCTTTGCTTCTTTTGTTGTTCCTCTATGCCATGCGCCGTGCAAACAGCTTTTCTTCCCCTGTGATAGCTACGCTTCAGTTGCCTCTTTACATCGCACTTTCCTATCAACTTTTATCAACCTTTTCCTTGCTAAGTGAACCAAGTAAAACTCTTTTACATCATCTTTGACTCTTTCACATGTTTGTAATAGTCCTTCCCTGCACTTCTACTTGCAATTGGTCTTTCTTGAACACGAGGTGACTAAAATCATAACGGCATTGTAGAAAAGCTTCAACAGTATAACTACACCGATTACAAAGTGCTCGTTAATACTTCCCTCAACACTCTAAAATTTGCTTTTGTCATTGTTTAGTTCTTCTTCATGGCTGTTTCACATCCAGACCCATCCTGTGATCAGCTAACTCAGCCCTGTTGGTGAAGAAGCAGAAGCAGCAGCAGTAACGTTAGCGTATTTGTCCCTCAGCACATGATGCTACATTTCTACTATTGCTGTTCTCACCACTGATTTTATCCCAGTCCTCATGGCAGACACATCAGAACTACAATGAAAGGGAGTTCATTGAGGAAAAGAAGAAAAGAAGATGTGGACCAAGACACCCAAGCCCTACTGCGTGATGCGTCTTCAGTCACATCTTCCACAATGACACAAGGCCACAGCTTTGAAGTGGAGGAAACGTAGGGGAGGGCTATTCTTACTAAGTCTTCTTTCTTTCTTCCTTCCTTCCTTCCTTCCTTCCTTCCTTTTTCTTTCTTTTTCTGTCTTTCTTCCTTTCTTCATTCTTCCCTCCATCCTTTCTTCCTCTCTTCTTCCTTCCTTTCTCTTTTTTCTTTCTTTTTCTTTCTTTTTCTTTCTCTTTCTTTCTCTCCTTCCTTCTTTCCTTCCTTCCTTTCTTCTTCCTTTCTTTCTCTTTTTCTTTTTTCTTTTTTCTTCTTTCTTTTTTCTTTTATCTTTTTTCTTTTTTCTTTTTTCTTTTTTCTTTTTTCTTTTTTCTTTTTTCTTTTTTTCTTTTTTCTTTTTTCTTTTTTCTTTTTTCTTTTTTCTTCTTTCTTTTATCTTTTATCTTTTTTCTTTTTTTTTCTTTTTTTCTTTTTTCTTTCCCTTTCTTTCTGTCTTTCCTTCTTTCTTTCTTTCCCTTTCTTTCTTTCTGTCTTTCCTTCTTTCCTTCTTCATTTCTTCTTTCCTTCTTTCCTTCTTTCCTTCCATCTTTCCTTCCTTCATTCCTTCCTTCCTTCCTTCCTTCTCTCCTTGCTTCTTTCTTTCCTTCTTTCCTTCCTTCCTTCCTTCCTTCCTTCCTTCCTTCCTTCCATCCATCTGTCCGTCCGTCATCCATTTTCCCTCTTCCTTCCTGCTTTAGGCTATTGCAAAGTCAACAAATTCCTGCAAGCCTTCTAGTCTAGCTGGTGTGGATTTGGCAGTTAACTGCCTGCCAGCTCACCAAAGGTGTGAGCCCTCCTGTGTGCTTTCGGACCATGTAGACCTCGGAAACAGCTTCTGCAAATCCCAGTTAAGAGACAGCAAAAATCATGCACTTGCAAAGACTTAGGACTTCATCCTCCCTAAAGTCCCATACAGAATATGTTTGATTTGGTTTCTCTACGCTATCAAAGCACTACTAAGTGATAAAAGTGTCTTCGAGAAACATAGGTGCTTTTAGACTAAAATTTTTGTACTTGTAACCACCTCAGTAAAATCATTCACTGTCTCTCCTCAACAGGAATATATACAAGTTATGATAAAACGTTTAAAGACAGGACCAGACCTTATCAGTAATAAAGGAAAAGGAGATAAGACATAACTTATTAATCCGCAATTACGAAAAATCCAAAGAAGCTGTTTATTCATGATATACTGGTACTTATATGAAAACACAAACCAGACAAAATTCTAAAATAATTAGTTTGTTCTGCCCCCTCTCTCTCTTTAGGCTACAGCCATGGGACGTGATGGGTTACAACGGAAAAACAGCCAAAAAAGGTGGCAGCTTCTAGGGGTATAGCCAGTCGCTGGCTGTTTGCATGGAAAATGCCTGACATGTGAGGACGCAGGCGCTGTAATGCTCTTCTGCAAGTAGTAGAGGGTGACAACGAATACAATTGGCTGTATTATTGGTATGTGCTGTGTGCACACTAGATGTGAAACAGCAGAACAGAGACCGCAGAAAGCCAAGCAGATGGGGCTAAAGGAACGTCCATCATTTGTGCTTTTTCGGTTAGAGGTTTCCGTGCTGAAGGTATGCGGGCTCAAACAAACGTGACAGTTTAAGTAACCGTTTCTCTGACTTTTTAGCTCAAAACAATAACCTATAGCCTTAACCTTTTACGTCTGATATATAAATAAGTTGGGAGTTCTTTCCTTCCAAAATAGGCATTAATTTATGTTTCTTCCACAAGCCCATCGTTCATGTTTCCCAATCAAAGGGTGTTAGGGCTGCTATCTTGCTGCTGCTTAAGCATTTATCAGTATTATAAGTGGTTCCCTGTAGAATGATTCTTTTCTTTTGCTACTTCTGTATGTTGAAAAATGGAATCACTATTTATATTTCTCTGTGAAAACTGGAGATTGTTACTTGTTCTCATTAATACCACCCCAGATGTTAGAGGTTATGCTGCCCTAGACTTATAATGCTCAACCGTAAAAGATTAGACTTTTTATAATAAATATTGAGTTGATACCAAAATCATCATTCACTTTTCTTAGGAGTTATAATATTGACTTCACAAAAGTCAAATTAAACAGAGCCATCAATACACACCCTGGAATAGATTTTCAATACTTGAACAGCATCATCATGTAAGAAATATTTTATGACACCCAGGACATTTCCTAATAAATAGAAAAATGAAGAAAATAGAGGGAAAAAAAGAAGATGGTGTACAGAGAGTTAAATAAATTGTGGGGTTTTTATTTTAGCCAAGCAATCCACGGTACTGTGGCTAGGTTCATCCTTTCCTTCAACCCTTTTTTATCTGAAGCCATGTATCTGAATTACAACGAAATGATGAACTTATTTCTACTAAAAGAACAATCAGCACCCAGCTAAAACTTCTTCCTTTCTTCTCCCTTAACTCCTCCCTCTCCTCTGTCCTCGCCTATTCTTACTATGAAGGTTATTGTAAGGTTTCCCCATGAGGTCATAGCTGGGAAGCAAGAGTTTTATATAAAAACTTGTGAGAAATGGAAATAAAAATCTCCAACCCAGCTGATTCATGCTGCTATAGCCGAAGCGGTGTTAGTCAAGCTAGGACATGTTATGAAGCCTCTCCTGCAAGATATATATCTTTATTTATGCTATTTCTATGTCCCATTCAGACTACACTGTTTCTTTTTCTTCCATATATCTTGATTCTACCTGGGCACATGAAAGTCAGGGGAACTAAAATACTTGCTACAAGTCCAAAATCTATTCCTTGCTACTACATTTCACAGCTGCTCAAGTGGCGTTGTGCTGAATTTGTTGATTATGGTAAATGAGACCATTTTTTTAATGCACTAGCCCATTTTTGTCTGAACCTGCTGTGTTTGAATGTCATTGCTTGGTTTAACTGTAACATCCAAACCTACCATTCAGGCATTGGCATTATCTTCATGTGGGAGGTGACATTGAGCCACGGGCCTCGTTTCACTTTCACATGCATTATAGATGCAGAATGTGTCAAAACTTCTCAGTCTCCATTGTCTCTGATCTGTATTTGAAAGCTATCACAACACGCGGGACCGTACAGAACAACTTCTCCAAGGACTTTCCCATCCTCCTTGATAGAGTACCACATCTTCAGAAAAAAAAACCCAACCAAAAAACCCAAACAAAAAGAAAAATCCCCACTTCTTCCTGGGAAACAAAAGTTGCTGTGGTGGCTAATGGATGGCAATTAAACACTAGTGGACTGTATCCACTTCCCATCTTCCTTTAAGACACACTAAGCACAGTCTTGTATAGCAATACTCCATCTGGGAACCCACACATCTTGCAGATTACCAGCTGATTGGTACTTCTGCCTATATCACAAAACATTAACTCAAAGAATTTTCAGCCTCTGCATCATATCAGAAACACCTTGCCCAATGGATTTAAAAGAAATCTTCAAAAGGGTTTTCTATTTAAATTATTTATTCATTTAATTCCCATTAAAAGGTAACCCAGATTTATTCCAGTTGCACTTAACATCCTCTCAACTTATGATAAATTCCATCTGTATAAACACACCTGTGTGAGAGAAACAGCATACGGAGGACTACAGATGTTAAATAAAGTGTAAAAGGAAATGTTTCAGGTGGGTTTTATCTTGATGAACTTTACAGCAGTATTGCTGTCTCAAGATAGATGCTCCATGCCAGCTGAATGCTTCATGGCTGAACGTTGTTTCTGTAAGAGAGGCCTTTTTCTAGTCAGCTTTTGTTATATATACATACCCTCACATTATTTATTTGACCTTTTGGTCAATTGTCGACACCACACAGTCTCAAGATTTTTTTTTCAGACACGAGGCTCTTCCTTTTTGCTGAAGAAACGTCATATATCTGATCCTGCTTCGTGTATCAGAGAAGGGGGGAGAAGAGGAAAGTCATAAAGTCCCAGTCTTTGTGGCAAATACGAACCAGAAATGTTGTAAAATACCGAATCAGCATAGAATAATATTTGGTAAAGACTTGTGTTCACCATAACCTAATTCAACCCTGATTAGACCAAGGTGCACAGCTCTCAGAGAAGCCAGGCATGCAAATACATGAGGTGTAGATGCCGTAGTGTAGCAAGTGGCTGTGAAGACCAATGGGTGAATCTCACATTCAGGGTATGAGTCTTGGCAGGGGCTTAGTTTAATATAAGAAGTTTTCTGATGTTAGAAGATAATTTAAATTTTATATCACAAAATTTTGCATTGTAAACCCATACTAGGCTTGCTTTGATATCTTATTTTTCAGGATAGCCTCTTGTCAAGATTTTAGCCAAAATTTGCAAGTTATCAGAGGTTTTTATTCCTAAGAAGTGCTTGCTGCATCTTTCTATTAATGAACAGCACAATAAGCACAGTTACCTTAAAAATTTCACAGGTATGGAAAGACCGCAGTTCTCCCATGGCCATTTTAAGTCCTGGAGGAACTTAACTTGTATTACAAATCATAGCAACTTCTCTTGAACCAATATACTGCCACCGATTGAAGCAAAAAATCTTTTTTAAGAAGCTAAGCACCTGCCTAAGCTTAAGCAAATGCTTATAGGAAACAGCAAACTTTTGAAAAGGACAGAATAAGAAGTGAACAAAAGTCAGGAGACCAAGGGAGTACATACCATGCTTCCTAAAGCAATACTTGGACATAGCTGTCTATTTGGGCATGACGTAGCAACGTAAGAAAATAATCCCATGATGATTCTTAGTGTAAAATCTTTTTTAGAAATAATTTTTCATATTTGACATTTATGAACTATTTGGAACCTAGAAGTAAGGCCCAGAACCAGCTTTATTATGGAAAATTTCTTTGTCTTTGGGTTTTTGGAAATTTTTATTAACTTACTGTTTTCAGACTTTAAATAAAGGTGAATGATTCTAGGAAAAATATCCCATTCATTTACATTCAGCTTTTTTCTGAATAGTTTTGTATTCAGAGGTCCAAGACTCTCCAATGATTATTGACAAAAATTATCTCTAAGATCAAAATTTAAAGTTGTTTATTAAACTGTGAAATTAGAAATGTTGTATTGGAATAGAAGTATTTAGCTCATTTTTGCAATTAACTGGGCAAATCTTTGCAACAAACTTTCCTGTAGTGTGCTGTGCACCAAAAAGAAAATCTAAAGTAATTCTGAGCAAGAACAAGCCAAGATGTCAGAGCACATCAGACAGCTGATGTTTCTTCAATAAACTAAGAAATGGAAGTTCATTACTCCTCTCCAGTTCCCATGCTCACCATCCATGTGCAGCTCACGTGAAAAAGGGAGTATTACAAAGCTTAACCTTACTTATTTCTCTAATGTGACCTTCCTAATATGTCTTTTTTTTTTTTGCTATCTGTCTTATAAACATTGAAGTCTATGGATGGGCATAGAAGTTAAACGGCTGTTAACCATGAACAATCTTATTTTTGATGATGACTCTGAATTCCCGTTACTACATATGGAATTATCAAAGCAGAAGACAAGGGCAGATTTCCCTCCCCACACTTTCATATGGGGAAAATACAGGAAAAAGGGGGGAAGAGAAATTTCCTGAAGGTCACGTATGAGACCGCTATTCGAATGCTTTTGCAATGATGAAAATGGCTCTTCATCGTTAGTACAAACACTTGCTTTTTCAGAGCTGTTGCACGCTCGGGTTTTTTCACTAACCTCAGTAGGAGCTGAGAGAATCCAGGCCCTTTCAAACTCAATACCATAAGAGTACAATCATACCCTCTAGAGGAATGGAAAGCAACATGCATACCTACACTATTGTGTTTTTTATATCTAGCATCTGCTTTGTTCTAAACACATATGTCTTTTTTTTTTTTGTTTGTTTCTGGATAAAAATAATACCTAATAGCAGTCCAAATACTTTACATGACACTAAATACTCTTTTTTTCCCCCCTTTTCTTCTTGATTTTTTTAAAAATGGCTGAGATTTTTGCACTGGAAATACAAGATGGTGATTTTCGAAACTGCCCTGGACTCCTCCTTTATTCTCCCAGCATTTAATTCATTCCTATTTGATGGACTTAGCTCTCTTGTTACCGCTCAAAGACCTTCTATGATCAGCTTGGACTTCTCAGATTGGTATCCTGCTCTCCTGTGAAAAAATAACCTACACTTTCAGAATTGTAACTCTTTTACCTCCAAACTCCATTACCTTTCCCACTGATATTTTTCTTAACCTCAAGAGTGATTTCTCTTGAGATGTGTGAAACTGCACAATCACAGCCCACGTAAAGCCAGAGGCACACTTTTTCTAAGAAAATACTGTCTGATCTTTCAATCTTCTCGATCTTTCCATATTGCCTGTCCTTGCTGCCACGTAATTCTTGTGCTTTACATGTTCTGCAGAGCACTTAAATACATCGTACGCAGCTGGGTCTGAATTCTTCTTGTCCAGCAAGACTGAGAGATAAGATTTCCCCACAGACGTGTGCTCCTGCACAGATGCTAACAGGAATTTCATTGAGGTTATAAGTCCTTGCTGGTTTTCTACATTACCATTAACTTGTGCTTGACACAGGTTGGGTCCATGGCAGCAGCAGAATTACCTGGCTAAGGATTACCTCCTCAAGGATGATTTTAAAGTTACAACACTATAAAACACCTGTGAAAATTCATCTGGAGTTCAGGTCTGGCACTCTGGAGACGCAGCTCTTCTGCACCACTATTCTCTTTCCTTCCACAGGCTTATTATCTCCTCAGACGTGACCTAGCACAGTCTTTGCATTCATATCTATTGTATAGTGTACATAAATAATATATGTTCTGATGTTCCTTGGTATCAAGTTGGTTAAGGAAAATTTTTACTAACTATACCCTTGTAATATTGACCGATACCCTTTACACTAAATGGAGAAAAAGGATTATGTGAACCCACATTTGATCAGACTAAGACAGACTGTTTAAAAAGAAAAAAAAAGAAAGCCCAAGGATCTGGTGAGGCAGAACACTAATATTAATAAACTTTGAATAGGGTTGGATATATCCCAGATGGAGAATGTTATGCTGAAGATATGACAGTAGGTGTCCACCTCTATATTTTTAAAAATAGAGCAAAGAGAGAAAGGAATGAGTTCCACGAAAGACCGACGTACAGGTTCAGAATGGGTTAAAAACTTGTTTATAGTTCATAAGGAAACATAGCGCATTTCTCTACCTTTATGTTATTCTCAAGTTCCTTTCAACTAAATTGCTAAATGTTGAGGTGAATCAGGAGCGTGTTTATTCAATTGGTATCTATGAGTACCATTGAGACTGCAATATAGGTGCTTGCCACTTATTTATCACAATAAACAGCAGTGAAGGAAGCACCGTATGCAATATTTGGGAGAGAAAGGGACTGAAGTCAGGGTGACAGGGTGCACTCAAGCCAAAAGCTGCTTGTTTGCTTGGGGTGCTCCGTCCAGTTTATGATTTCCTTGATGTTATATATTTGGCTATAGTATAACTGTTGAGCCTTTCTCAACTTTTCTTGACAGTTCAAAATAATGGAGACACCAGCAATTTCTGCAGAAGTGCAAACCTGTGCCTCCTGTGATGTAGCAGTGCATGAAAATACTGGATTTGGTTTTAACTCCTACATCCTGAGTGCCAAACCGTGATTCGTTCAGCTCATGTAGTTTTTTAACTTCAGTAAGATCAGATGTGTAAGAAAAACACAAATCAGCTCTCTTTTGGTTTGGGCTCAAATTAATAATTTTTACAAACGCATCCTGAAATCTCAGGTCAGTAGCAAACACCTGTTGAGTTTTGGACAAGATTTTGTTGCTAAAGTCCACCTAGCTTCAGCAAGGAAGATGTCTTCCCATGCCAATTGAGGTACAATTAATGTTAGTGCCATTGTCCTTCCTCACATTGTCAGGAGAAAGGAAAGAAGGGACAACCACCTGACCCCTCATTCTGTCCTGCCTATTGCTACTGCCATGGCATAACAGGTGTGTTGGAGAAAGTTCAGCTCATTTTTACTAGTAATTACAACTACAAAGTTTTCCACCTAAACAAAACAGGTATTATGGGTTTACCTGCTTCACCCCAGAAGTCCTGCTGGTACATCTCTGGTAGAACAGGAGAATCATGCCTGCCCACTTGTAGTCTGATATGTGGATTTTTCTCACCTCTTTTTCAGTATCTAGGAGTGTTTCAGAATTATGGTGGCCTACATGGGTCTAAGTCATTGCCTTTTTGGAAGATAGCTGACAATTAATCTTGGGCATGATGGTGCATATTGAAGACTGCCTTAGACCTTCATCACCACTCCCATCCCAAAGTGCCAGAAGGAAGCTAGTCCAGGCAGTGACTTCGGTCTGGAGTTCTTATGCGGCAGGTTTGGAAAAAACAAGCATTTCTGTCCAGATGACCTTCCTCATCCAATCCAGCAGGACCACGGCAACCACTGGGAGGTGCATTGGACGAACACTTCTAGATAGCTCCATCTGGCTCGTGGGTGCCTTCAGAAATGAGGTCTCGCTACGATGCCTGTGTTTCATATGTCTGTATCTGCATTCATTTTAGTTTAAAATGGAGGTCACGGTTTCCTAACACGCATTTGAATAAAATGAAACCAGAAGCTAAATATGGATTCATATTTTATCATATAATATTATCCATATGATAGAGATTTGCAGTTTTCATCTCAGACCCGTATAGGAGTTAAACTTGTGCCCTAAGTTTCAGCTCAGTGCAAAGAGCAAGTAAATGCTGGAAATCAGGATTTGTAATGGCTAACCCAAGCCATCCTTAACTACCTACACCTCTGTAATGTCCTATACTGGCTATGCAACTGTAGAAATGCACTTAAAGAAGTAATCTGTCCTTTTAGCTAATAACATCAAAATGAGACCTTTTTCTTCACTTTGCCTGGACCTCTAACCTTTAAAGGTGAGTTAGACAGCTGCAGAAAACCTGATCTCATTTTCTGCCCCTGGCAAGATTTTTTCAAGTTCATCTTCTTTTTTTCCCTTCTCTCAAAATCTGATGAAAAATGAAATGTCATGAAAACAGGCTCTGAGGCTAAAAAACCTCTGTCTGTCTCTGTGACAGATGTCAGTTTGAAAGGTTTCAGGTCACCTGTCAGAAGTATGTCAGTATGATCCATACAAACATCTACTCAACCTCTAACACTAACATTGAGTTCTGCTTTTTAAAATACCCCTTGAAAAAGAATCAAATGATTTCAAGTCACTGCCTTTTCCCCTTTCTTTTAACTCTGATTAATGAGCCAAACTCTTAGGCAAAAAAAAAAAAAAAAAAAGGGAGAGGGGGGGGAAAGCGCCTTTAAAAAAGGACAGCTTGACCTTTTTGTGCCCCTGGCAGTGAACCAATCAGCATTCTCGTAATCCAAACACAGATGCCTGGAGCTAAACAAATCCTATACTTGTGAACAAGAATTCAGTTTGCTGTCAAAATACAATGACGAGCAGCAAAGTGCTGCTCTTAAGCAAAATATCCTGAATTAAATTAAAATGTTTTTGATTAATAAAAGGAGTAACATGAATAATGTCATACATCACTAATAGCATCATTTGGAAACAATTAGGTTGAGATATTTATGCATATATATTACATATGTACATTTAAAGCACAGTACCTCATCTCTTCATGAGACATAATCCCATAATATTTTATGCCACCAGAAACATTGCTCATCTAACGCTGCAATTCAGTATTTTGTAATGATTAATTAACAGGCTTGAACGTTATTTTGTTCCTGGCTTAGTGTCATAATGTTTGCATTATTTCTCACAACCTAGTTCTTCCCTTTTAAAGACTCTGCCTCTGTTTTGTTAAAAAAATTAATTGCAGTATTAAAGAGAAGATCCCAGCTGCATGACAGTTTTCATCGGCGTGTTTTTTTAATAGTCTACCAAATAGATTTGCTCAGAACTTTCTGCCAATTTCTATTTTCAAATGTCCCACATAGATCCTATCGAGTGGGTTCTTGATGTCAATGGGCACGCTTCTGGATGTTTCTTAAAAATCTGTAGTGTCAATTTTAGGGTGCAATATAACAGTTGGGAAGCAAGATCTGGACATCACACTGATAGACCACAGATGCACCAGATCCAAATTTCAATGTAATCGCAAAGTAATTCAGTGCTAATTTTTGTTTCAGGGTTAAATGTGCCATTTAATTCACACATGAAACTGATGAGAAAGCATAGGTGGTGTTTTTATGCCCTGTTTCTACTGCCCTCAGGTGTAGAGTCCTCCTTTTAACATTTTTCTAATACATTATTTGTATGCTGCTGCTCACTAAGTGTCCATAAACTCTCCTTTTTCTCATAAGTGCATATACCAAAAGTGGAAACAAACTGCGTCAGATTTCAGTTTTTTTTTTTTTTTTTTTAATAATTAATGATGGCACTGTGCCGCTCTCCAGGAGTTAATTTCATTAACATTTAAACTGATTCATATGACAGGAAAACAGTCAGCTTGGTATCAAAGGGTTACAGCTCTTACAAAACAAGTATCAGCTTCATTTTGGGCAGTCCTACAGAGACTTGGGAACAGTTGGAGGCAGAATCATCGGCAGAGAACTATCAGTATTGTTTAGATGAAGATAACCACAAACATCCTGAAATACTTAACCGTGTCTAATCTTTTAGTGACTCATGTTTACATTATTTTTTACTTTAACGTCGATTTCTTTCTCTTTTTTTTTAATCTTCCCGTTGAACATTATTTTTTAATACAATCATAGAGTGGAAAAGAAAAAGTTTACATGTCATATTAGGTTACAAGATGGCCAGTACGATTATTTCAAAACTCTGGTGGGAACGGGTAGTTTTAGTTAAAACCGCCAGCTGCAGAGTTTCTCTGGTCACAGTGGATGTGACGCAGGCTGGGCCAGGGATGAACACTTTCTTGAGTAGTTACTGATGCAACTCCAAGTCCACCTTGCAAACGAGGGTAAACCACTCCACCAAGCAATATTCCTTGTGTCTGCGGAGCTGTAAATACTGAGCAGTGATTACAGAGACTTCCTTTCTAGTGTTCTCATAACTTCAAGGTTTGCAAACAAATCTGCAAGATACCATTTTTTTCTTGCGCCAAAAAGCTTATTAATCCTACGGGTTAAATGCTAAGAATGTTTAAACAGATGATAAACCATTTAACGTTAACTTTCTTGCCTCCAGTTATTTTCAGCACTTAGGCTGTGACACTCTGCTCCTCTGAATAAAACCGTGAACTAAAAGGTATACACATTCCTTATCACACAGTAAGCCCTTTTAGAACCCAATAAATTAATTACATCTCCAAAGAAAGTCTTTCACTTGCTTCCCTCCCTTAGCATTGCCAACTACATCTGGCCAGCCAGCCAGATGCTGAGAGGGCATTATTGCAGATTACGATCAGAAATGTTGAAGCAGTTATTGGTGTCACACTGGAATAGCATATTAACATTGCCACAAACAGTCTTTCCCTTGTAAGAATAGCGCTTTGATGTTCAAACCCCTAGCAAGAATATTAGGAAACAAAAAAAAAAAAAAGAAAAAAGAAAAAAAAAAAAAGAGAAGGGAGGGTGAAAACAGCAACGATTGTGAAGACAGATTTCCCAGCTGAAATTAATAATTCTGAGCAGCACTAAAATTAATTACTCTGTAGTTGTAAGCAGGCAGCGGATTTATGGTAAATGACAGAGTGTTTGCAAATTTTCCTGACTACTCGATTAGAAAATGCACCAAGTACAGGCGTCAGCCGAGCATGCATTATTTAAGTGGTTGGTGTCTGGCGACAATCTGGAAGCTGCAATTGTTGTGGTTGCCCGTAGGAAAATTCGCACTTTCTGGGAGAAATTCTTTCACCTTTGTGTGCCCACAGCACGGGTCTCTCCTCATGGCAGCTGTAGGATACACTGGAACTTCGTGACCTGGAAAATGTGGGACAACTGACACAAGGTGACCCCCTGAATGCTGGGGTAGGCCCAATTAATTTAAAATTTTGCTTGGCCTTGTCTCTTCCAATTTTCTAAATCCTCTGGAAAAATGATTAATGCGTACACTGCCAATGCGAAAATATTTTTGACCCTATTAAAGTCGACCAAGGGTAAACCAAGTGTAGGCTGGCATTGTATCAAACTAGCTTTATTAAATTTGATTGGAGGTTTGTATGAGGAAGGGACAGACAAGGACATTATTTTGCACAGCAACTCCCTTTTAAATGAAAATACTGGGAGGAATACAAAGTACTGGTGTGCATTGGTACAGAGCCGTATTTAACCTAGCAAAATCTTACCAGAAAAGTGGTTATTTCTGAGAAATCTGAGTGCTTCCTCCCTGTGAAAGTTTGTTCTCAGTGAAGTTGATTCATTATATGACGAGTGCTATTTCTCTTGAAGAGGGAAGAGAATGATTCAAAGCTTGCCTTACTTCTTGCCTTTTTGGATTTTTATTCCCTGATTTATTCTTGTCCTACTGCTCCAGCAGCTGAAGACACATCCAGAGGAGGGTTTGAGGAGTGGGACTAGGGCAGGTGTAGGCACAGAAAGTCACAGAAAGTGCTGTTTTCACCACTTTTCCCAATTTCTACAGCAGTCCTTTGTTTTTTTTTTTTTTTTTTTGCCAGTGAAGTTTCTTGGCATTTATCCTGGTACCTTCACTATCCTTAAACACAAGACCCTTTTCTCAGCTCCCAGGAACCTCTTAAGGGTGAAAAAGATGTATTGTCCAGATTTGATTCCTCTTGGTGACTATTTTAGCCAAAAAAATAAAAAAAAGGAATAAAAGGAAAAAAAGGTAAGATGACTTTCTAATTTTCTGAATAGAAAAGAGGAATAGCTGCTCTGTTTTTCAACCCCCGAAAACCTAGCGGAGGATTTCAGATGCCATCCTTTCCTCCCTGCTTCTTCTTGTCCTGTTTAGGTACCCTGTTGGCTAGCTTGGCTGATTCAAGGTAAGTTTACAAGAAGGCAGCGATCGGTCGTAAGTTTGTCTTCTCCCTGTCCACTCTTGACTAAAATACCCCAACTCCAGCTTGGAAACGGCAACGCTGTTAATTTAATTTGGTGAGATTTGTTTGCACGGACATCCTGCATACTTCCGATGCAGGATGTCCAGACTGACTCTTGCCTGCCCCGCTGCTGGTCGGAGATGCGTGCAGGAGCCCCGGAACACCTCGGGATGCCAGCTACGGGGTGCAGAGCGTTAAGGCTAAGATACTCATTGAACAAACCATCAGAGGGTTTTTCTGCTTTGTATCAGTTGACAGTAAATCACAAACAAAACCCTTTAAATGAAGTGGTCCAACTAATGCAGAGGGGAACATTCAAAGCTTTTAGCACTTTTGAGTGGTATAAGACTCATAATTACAAAATGTTCTGTACTGACAACATGAAATAATCCTTCAGCCACTCAAGGCAGAGCAAAAGCAGAAACCGCTCAGCCTCGACAGCCTTACTGAGAGGTGTAACTGCAGAGAAAAAATAACCAGACTACCGTCTTTGAGGAGATGGACATCATGATGCACATGAATGACAGCCTTATTTTGGTAAGATGTGAGCTCACTGGAGACCACCAACAAGCTGTCAGCAGATAAGCGTTAAATGATTCTGATGAAATGACTGAAATTCTTCTTGAATTAAGCTTGATAAACTCAAATGAAGAAGCCCCTAAACATCCTTATTGAACTTCCCCCAAACGCACATTTAGCATCCTCAGAAAACATCCCATCACATCTAGATGTAGTGTAAATATAAATATCTACACATACACATATATATGCATAAAGCTTTTAATTAGAGAGATGTGGACAAATCGTTTTTGTCTACACTAGTTTCAGCCTAGTTATCTAGAGTCAGAGTGAACTGTTATCTTCCTCCAAACCTGTGATATGTCAGTTAAAGCCAGAAAAAAATTAGGTGTGGTATGCAAAGTTTGGATCTGACTATCTAACAGTTTTTTTCCCAAAAGTCAGAACTCATCCACAGGCCTCATCCATTTGTATCCAAGCAACCCTTAATATAAGAAGATCTCTGAATGTCTACTCACTGACATAAATTTGAATTGGCTGAAATGAAGGACAGTGTAAACTTGATGAGAAAGAACTTAGATTTAGGCATGTGAAAGAGAAACATGATGGTAGCTCGTCCCAATCTAAGAAATAAAACAGTTACAGAGATTGTTCAAACGAAAAATACATATAGAGTGCACCACTGCTATACTTGAATTATTTCATAGTTTGCAAGTGAGTGGACTTGGTAACTTCTCCAGTAAATTAGTCTTTCTAGCACATAGTGGACTGCCTACAGCATTTCTGAGAACAGCAGCAGATCCAAGAACAAGAGAAAATATTATTTGCATGATTCTGAGCTACTTTTAATACTGAAACTTCAAAGATGAGTTCACCAAAGGGTGAGAGGACTCATAAAGTGTGCAAGTCTAATTTGCTGAAGAGATGCAGACAGTTTCTAAAATGACTAAGTAAATTGCAATTCATTTTTTTTTCACTTCTATTTTATCTCTGTGCTTTATGTGTTTATAAGGCATCTATCATTTTATACTTAACTATGAAACATTTTGAGTCATATTCTCATTAAAATTCTCCCTTAGTAACTAAAAAGAGAAACACAGAGAGACACCTGTAAGCCGGTTCAACCAAATATTTTACTCATTTGTAATATGAACCTCTGACTATAGGGCAACATCTGCGGTCGATGTTTTGCAAATGCTGTCTTGGAGATACATCAAAAGCATCTTGTCCTGGGTGCGGACTGCTTCTAGGACTCCCACTCCTGTGGCCTTTGCCATCACCTTGCTGTTTTACTTCTCTTTTCTGCCTTTTCTGGAGAAGTCAACCCTTTCAGTGGCAATTACCCATACGAACAACAGCTGTGCTGTCCTCCCAGGCTCTTTGCGTGGTGTTGCTGCTGTTGAACTACTTGCTCAATGGTTACCTGTCACTTCTTGGAGACTGGGGGATAAATAAAATGGGAGGAAAGTTGTGGTCCCTAATGTC
>NW_009648822.1:164826-184776 GCF_000708025.1 Charadrius vociferus
TCACAGAAGAAGGCTTTGTGTTCGACTGACAAAACAGCTTTCAGTAGGAACTGAAAACATCATAAGTTTTCTGGTGTAAATGGGAAATGAAGGATCAGGTATGAGATGAATCACAGTACTTAAACCAACTGCTTGTCTTCCAAACAAGCTCAATCCCAGTCCTACTGATAATTAACAGCCACTGCATCATTATCCTTAGTGCGAGATGTGGACAGCCGAAGCTTCTTGGGTATCCAGCTTGTGGTAGGACTGCTTGGGATTTATGTGGATTCAAGGGTCACAAAAGAAGTCCATGTTGCCCTTAGCTTAGACAGCATCGTGCTGAGTTACTTCAACAAGAAGGAGTGGCGGTCAGGCATGAACAAAATGAATGCAACGAAAATACGCGGCATCATGAGGTCTTTTTCTCTAGATCGATCCACCAGCTCACTGGAACTGGTACTCAAGGTGTTGAGATTTCAGGGCGTCGGAAACCTCCAGACTTGGTGCTTCTTATTTTTAGTCTCTTTTCATAGTTCTCTGTTTTCTGCACTGAACATCTCTGATTCATGAGAGCATAAATCTTTTCTTGTTGAAAGCAAAATCCAGGAGATTCCTATTTCCCTCAGGATGAGAGAACCGGGAACCTCTCGCTCATCAAGATAAGCGTTGTCTTTAGTTCCAGCCTTGTGATGACTGTGCCTGTTAAAATACCCGTACCAGACCAGTTGTGTATCAGTAATGGTTCTGTCTCCTCCTGAACAGACCGTAAGGTCTGGGAGAATTTGGGCTAACTCCACTGGTGGTGTGCCAAGCGCAAGACTTGGGCTGGCGATTTTTTGAAGACTATGGAGGGTAAGGGGAGGAGAGCAGCGGAGTATCAGTTTGCAGAGAAAACAGGGTAATTTTCTTGGAAAAACATAGTAACAGCTCATTTGAGCACCTGGCTAAATGCAGAGGGTGGATTTGCTGGATGAGATGTTAGAGGTGGGTCTGTTCATGGGTAGCTGAGCACACCCATTGCCTAAGTGGGAAGGCATTCACTGTTTGCACCGACAGCTGCTGTGGGGCGAGGTGAGATCTACTGAAGAGATGATAAAGAGTAGGTTGATAGTGCCTCTACGTCGAAAGGCCTGCCAAAGGCTAGTGCAATCTTGAGTTCAGTCCAGCTTAGCTCCTTTTCTCTTTTATTAATTTTTCAATGAAGAGCAGACACGGAGTTTTCCAGGAAAATTGTGTCTATAGGGTAGGTGAGTGGAATAAGTGCAGATAATTTCATATTTTATAACTAAAGATACATATACGTTCCATATTAACCACCACAGCAATCCTGTAGCTGGAATGGTAGATTTAATGTTTTCCCCTGTTAAATGTTAACAAGTTTTCCAGCTGAGGATTCTGCAGAGGCAAAGCCCTCACAAACTGGTGCCCAATTAGTGTCGTAATTCCCATATTTCCAAAATTAAGTATAAAGGTTGAAGTAATTAGTAGCTATTTCCTCTATTAGGCACAGTAGAAATTAAGTCTTTCATAACACCACAATTCCTACGTGACTGAGGATTACCTTTTATGTAACATTTCCTCCCAAGTTTTACTGTGCTACCAAAGCTGCATGGTTCGGTCATGACAGGACTTAGATTCTCTGCATCCCGGAAACCCGTTTGCAATTACAACACCTTTATGAGGGTCTCGTTTAACCGCTGTTACATGGTAAGGTAGCTGAGCATTTGGTTCTTGCTCTATACAAGTTGCTGAGGGACACACTACCTGGGATGCGAAGTTATCTGAGACAGGGATCTACTCCACAGCTTAACTCTGATGGAAGCAATCTGGTTGGAGTCCTTTCCCTTTGTATATTTCTCTATCTAAGGGTCATGACCCTTCCAATTTATTATGATGTATACCGTGTGGATGAGCAGGTATTCAGATCGTTTTTTAAAGAGTGCATTTTTCTCCGTGTTTTCGGTTCACAGCAGAATTGTGCCAACTTCAGGATCATCAGCTGACTCCATTTCACCCTCAGCTATTGGCCAAGACATTTACCAGTGAACTATTATCCACTCATTTTAGCCATCTGAAGATAACTCAAAAGATCAGTACAATATAATATCCTAAAACTTTGTATTTATTTTTGAGGTACTGCACCATGCCAGCACACTTCTATCATGTCACATTGTGTTACACAGACTTACAGTGAGAAGAAATTTAACGGGAAGTGACATGGTGTAAGTGATGCACTGACATGTATAATTTAAAGACTATACTCTTGTTGGAAGCAGACACCTGCAATTAATTCAGATATTGGGAATTCAAAATGAAACTGATGATTAAAGCCAGAAGGGACTTAAGATGCACATTAAGCTCATGAACTGGTGAATTTCTCTGTTTATCTAGCAGAACCGCACAGTTACTAAATTTCTTCTGAGAACTCATCTGTGGAGTACCATTGCTGCTGCTTTGATGAGGTATTATCAGTCTATAAAATACACAGAAATTCAGGTTTCTTCAGGTCCTATCTTATCCATGAAGGCAGGGCTTGATTTGAAAGCAATATGAAAAGGAGATACCTTGTTTTCTGTTCCCTTAATATTTTTTGCTAAATCAATATCCAAATTGTTTACTAATTTAATCTAGGAAATTTCAGTTACTTTCTATGGCTCTGTGTTGGTGGGTTTACTGAATATCAAGCAGAGATAATGCTTCATGGACGTGACCAGAAATCATAATTTTCTATAAGCTATTTTGCAAATGTGTGATTTTACATTTCATAAATACCTCTTCACGGACAACTTTAGTGCAACAAAACACGCTGGCCTTGACGTGTGCCTACCCGTCCTTTGGATTTTTTCCTATGGTTGCATATCTGTTACCTGAAATTCAGTATTTTGATCATCTCTGATAGTGGGAAAATACTGCTTTGTTTAGCTGTGCCCTACTATGAAATCCCTAAATGAGCCAACAGCTCGAGCCCTGCATACTAATAGCAATGAACACTGTAATCTTAAGATTGAAGAAACGTGTACTTTCTGTCTATCGAAATAATTCAACACGTGGAGACATATCTTTGCATCTATTTACTTAAAAAGTCATTTAAGAAAGCTACCGGAACAGCTTTGAAATATACATAGTGTGAAAAACAAAAGAACAGCAGCAACAGCAGAGTTTGTCCTACTACACCACCAGTAGTTTCCATTGTGAGTTTATACTTACCAACTTTATGGATGGCTTATCGCTGATTAAATGTTAACCTGTATTTATTTACAGCTTGTATGTTATTTCCCACTGGACTACAGACAATTGATCAAAAAGACACTGTTGACAGACACCTAAATTAGTAAACCAGAGATTAGGATCTTTGTTTAAAAATAATCATCATGTGAACGTTAATGCTTAGGGCTCTGTAAAAAGTTTTGTTTTTTTTTCTTTAAGTGTAAACCCTCCTTTTTCTGAGACCATGAGAGTGGTCAGAAAAAAAGTAAGAAAAGTAAAAGTTGGAGCGTGCCCTGGAAATGAAGGATTAATCTGGCATCGAGTTCTCGCGTCTATTAAGAAAACCCGACAATTAAATAATAGTGTAGGTACACAAAATGCATAGCAAACTCAGGGGAATATCCCAGGTGGATGGAATGGGTCAAGAACACAAATCCATGCAATCGTTGTACTGCAAAGTGGAAGCGGCATTGCCAAGATCCGCCCTTCTGAGCTGAGGCAGCCCTCCCTTGCAAAACTGCTGGAAGGTGCCTTTCCCTGGCATTGGAAATATTCATATTTGTATTTCTAACAAAGCTCTTAAGTGAGGGCAGTCTGTCTGATGCCCCCTAAATTGCCGATTATCCATTTTTCCACATCCTGTCATTTCTGGGACTGTTTGATTAGGCAAGAATTCCTCTTTTTTTTTTTCTTTTTCCCCTTTTTTTTTTTTTTCTTTCTTTTTTTTTTTCTCCCCTGGCTAGACTACTCCTATCAGCCAATAACGGGGGTTTGAATTGTGAGGCTGGCCAACCTAGTACAACACACTTGCTTCATTTTCCCTGAAGAGTTTGGCAGTCCTGAAAGACATGCTCAGTGTAAACGAACAACTGAGAATGTAATTAAGAGGCATGTTAAACTATAAAAAAGGGGTAGTAACCACAGTATGCTTTCATTAATTAAAGCACTTTCTAATATCAGCCAATTACATCAACCTCCTCTGGCCCTTATATTTCTTAGGCTTTGTGTAACCGGTCCCTTTATCTCTAATGGGATCCTTATAATGCTGACCATGTGGCTTTAGAACAACACCAAAATGCTAATCTAATCCCCAGTGTTGCCCAAAGGCATTACATGGGCCCTGACATGGATCCAAGATTGGTGGCACCCTAATTCAAATAAAAGCAAGAATTAGGGCTGATCAGGTGTCTCAGTGACAACAGTACAATGAGCGATTGGGGGGAAGGTGGGGGCAGGTTGGGGAGGGGGGAGATGGCAGCAGCAAACGATCAGGCACATTTCAAAAGTAATTGGTCTCCAGGGAGGGTGCGGGTTGCTTCCTAGACCACTTCTACAGAGCCCTTTGCACCTTGCCAGCTGGAGGGAAAGTGCAGCCACTTCCAGAGAACAGCAGCGGGGCTAATGGAAGTGCACGTACGTGTGAAAATGGAGAGCAGGCAGCATGAAACCCAAGGAGTCGATTAAAACGGGACTTCCTTACAGATTTTCCTTCTTTTTTTTTTTTTTTAATTCAGTCTCGTCGTTGCGCCGATTTCGCAGGATTAAATGGGGAAAGTTAGAAAGAACTAGTTTAAAACCACAGGGCTCCAGTCCCATCCCTGTCTTGCTGCATATGCAGCATGAAATGAAACGATGTCAAAAGCACAGTAAGGCTTTTCAGTATTTTTATTATTTTTTTTTTTCTATATCATCGACTTTCGTGGAGCACTTTTATTCTGTAGATCTCAAAGTATTCTCCAGTTGCATGACTGCGCCGTCATCGCTACTTTGCACAAAGGCGAAAGATGCTGAGAGATGGTGTTTTGTGCTCGAAGACACTGAATGCAACCTCCAAAAAGGATAACCTCTTAAGGGCCCACCTCATGAGATTACAGGCATCTTCCAACAAATAAATAACTAAATACATGTAAAATAAATAACTAAATACATTTTAAAAAAAAAAGCAACCTATGCTACAGCTCTAAATGGATCAACCAAACAAAGAGCAGAATAGGAAACTGAATAACCCAGGAAATGTTTCAGCTCTTTTTAGGTTTTAGAAACTCTCCAGGAATTCTCTTTATCAGACTTTCCCTGGCTTCGTGTTCTGCCATGTCAGGTACCAGCAAGTCTCTAACTTTAGCCTGTAACCACTATTCAGGCATGACTAAGCTTTTCCAATGCCACTAAAACACAGCATTTAGTCAGTGGAATTTAACACTCTTCTTTCAAGATCCGTCTCTGTGTTGCTGTGTCCCGGGCAGCTTGTCCAATCCAATCTGTGCTTTTGGGCATCGGGGCAGAAAATGTCCCGTCTTGTTGGGAGGGTGATTGTCAGATCTGCCTTCAGAAAGCTGTGAGAGGACCCCAAATTTTTATTGCTTTCTCCTCTGTCTTTTTTTATGCCTCTGCAGGTGACAGAAACATGTGCAACAGATGATTAATCTCTGATTTCTTTTTTTTTTTTTTATCTGCCAGAAAGGTATAGAAAGATTCGAGAGTGTATTAGAAGATAGCACTTGCTGATAGACTAGAACAACTTCTGCAAAATCACTTTTAAGCAGGAAGCACATGTTTTTTATTTATTATTTTTATTTATGTACACAGTTTTTGTCATTAACGGTGTTATTCTTTTTCTTTGATGAAAAAAATCTTCACTTACTTTACTCAGACTTTACTACGTAAGAAAACACAGCTTTGAATTGTGTGAATTTCCACCTGGAAAGCCACAGCTTAGTGCAGAAAGTTTTTGGAAACAGCCAGACTTTAGGTTTTTTGTGTTCTCCACCATGACCCATCCTCTCCAAAAGGAACCTTCCTGTCGTTAGACCAACCTGCTTTGTGCTCTGTGAACACCATCTGACTCTTACCAAAATATTTGAGTCTTGCAGTCCAATTTACTGAATACTCTTCTTTGTGTCCCAAGTTATTCCGATGAAGACGTAAATAAAAATGTGACTACTATACTTTTCTTATCTCCCTGCTGAAAGAATGCTGGACTATGACTGCCACAAGGCTATACCCTTTTTTTAATCCTGGTAATAATGCAAGTCAAATCCAGACACATTGTCACCATCTTATGTTGGCAGGAACAAGGGAGATGGAGAGACTTGAGATTAAAGGAACAAATTTATGGTGAGAGACATCCCACAGCGGCTTCCCCCCTGTAGAAGTCGATGGGGTGCCCCTTAGCGCGGCTTAAAACCTCAGGCTACCTCGTTGTCATTTTTTTCCAGCCTTTCTCAGGAGATGGCATCCAAAACAGAGGCACACCAGAGAATCAGGCACCTCCTCACCTTGTAAGGAGCGTCTTTCCCTTCGCATGGAAGGATTAAGTGGATTATTACCATGCACATGCTGCAGTTTTGCTTTTGTCCTCTTTTGAACACATTTCTTTGTTGTTAGGAGAAAAATATTCTCTTAATTCCGGAGAGTGTAACAACTCTGATTATATTTTTAACTGCTTTACGGATCACACAGCAGACCTATAATGCGTGTTCTCAAAAAGACAACTAATTTTCATTTTCAATCAGCTTCTCCACAAGATTTTTCACATAGTCTCCCTTCACACCACTAATTTCATTTTAGACCTGCCATCATATCACACGTCCCTTTGCCTGCTGTGCTAACATGTTTTCACATGCCTCTCCTTTATTACCATGAGAGAGGCAGGACTCATAATGACGCTCACCCCTACAATTCTCGAAAGTTCTGGGGCAGGACCCTGGCTCCACCAGAACGAAAAAAAGCAGAGGGAGAAAGGATTGAAAGGTAAATTAGGAGAAGAGGAGAAAACCATTTAGTTAACAGCAAATAGAAGCTCTAGCCTGAGTGTACTCGAGGTGGCTTCAGCAGCACCTAGCTATCGTGGAGAGGGACCTGGCATTGCATTTCTTCAAAAGACCCTCCGTAAAGTTATAACCTTTGAGAGAAGGGATTTTTTTAGTTCATTTTTGGGCGATTTCAGTTCAGTTCGGGCAAGATTCCCTTGTTTTGGTTTGAGCTGCTCCATATGAACGTAGAGAGGCAGCTTTCCGCAATCCAGATGCAGTGAATGGTGCTTCCCTCTGTGCTGGGGCCACCCCGCCTGAGGAGTGACAATGTCTGGTGGAAGGCTTTGCAACCAGGCAGCCTCTAGCCACAGGCATATGCTGCAATGGGCACCGATGGCAAGGAGACTTGGTCCTCCCATCTTTCCAAACTGGCAAAGCTGAGGCTTTTGTGTTTTATGGGGGTTGGGTGTGCTGGTGGTGATCTCCTCAGGCATCTCCTTTCTCTTAGCAGAGACACCAGAATTAACTTTTAGATGTGCGTCTTGGCTTTCCACTGGGGAGGGTGGGAGCTGCAAAGGGAGGTCTTGCAGATCAGAGGTCCACCACACAGAACAAGTGGTTTGCACACCAGTGTGGTGGGTCCCTGACCCTGGTGCTCCTGCTCCCACCTTGAGCTCACCATCAACAGCTCTGCACCCACCAGCTCCCAGTCTGTCACTCCTGTAGGCTATTATTTTGCAGAGGCCATCCACTCTAATTATTCCTGTGCCAGGAGCAGTGACATCTCTGCCGATGGCCAGTGGTCCAATGACATGCCTCGCTGAGGTGCTGGGCTCGTTCCTTTGTGTGCAAGTGGCTCAGAGTAATTGAAAACAGAGCATAATGTTGGGTCGTTGGGGTAAGATAAGGATGCAAAACATACTAGTGTCTCATGTAAGAGGGACAGAAAGGTGAAAAGAGTTGATTGACTGTTTTTGGGGCTTCTTTGAGATTAGCGCAGGTGAAGGCCCTCTTGTGCTTTTCACCTTGCACGTGAATTGGAAAAATCTCTTCTGCGCCGCCACTTTTCTCAGCTGAAGCAAAATTAATCCAGAAGAGGAGTGGGAACGAGCAGAATTTTTTTCTCCAAGTTTTGTTGTTAATTAAAAAAACAATTACCAAGGATTTCTAATTACTTTACAAGTACACTATAGCCTGTACCTGCTCCTCAGCAAATTAGAGAGATAATACTCGAAACATCTTATTAAATAAAATTACTCTTCCTTCACATCCATTCATATTTCTGCTTAATAGTCTTTTCCAGCAACACCTCTGTGAAACATTTACGTCCATTAAGGTGTCTTATGGCTGTTAACATTGTTCACTAGTTTCTGTGTTTTTCTGTTGAAAATGCAATAAGGTGGCAAGATCGGGTGAAGGGGCAATGTTGGAAAGACCCTCAAATATGTCTGTTATAACAGATGGCCCAAGAAAAGTGGCTGCATAACATGTTGAGCACCACGGAAAGAAGGTGATAATCACTTCAGAAATTCTATAGACAGCCTTGGGAGCCAAACACCAAACAGCATGGCTACGGAGAGAGGGCGACGAGCAATAACTTAACACAGCCTTTGAGAGTTAATAAAGTTAGAATAAGTCTGTGATTTGTGTTGCAGCAAACAGAAAATCACCCAGGAATCAGCAAAGTCAAAAACCAGCAAAGGATTGGTGAGTCAGGGCAGCAAATACATAAGTGTCATGGTTTTGCCCCTGATGGTGCTGAATTTTCTGCAGAAATACTGCGTTTAATTCCAAGCAATCAGTAACAGAAAAGCAGTGACCTTATTAGAGGAATTCAGCAACAAAATACCGAAACAATAGAGAGATTAATGGTGGTGACTGTGATTAGCATGTACTTCAGCAACAAAAAATAACTATTTGATAACTGGCCTGAAACATTTAAAGGACATGAACAGAGAATATACACTAGAAAGGGATCTGTAACATGACCTTAAAAAACCATATTGCTATTTAGATATGTTTTTTTTTTTTTTTTAAAAAAAAAAAAGGTTCCTGACAAAGATGTTTTAGAGTTTGGAGTGGCTTTCAAAGAGAAGCAGTGGAGTCCCATTGATTTAGGTACTGGACTTTAGCTAAAGGGCAAAGCAATAGCTAGTAAAGCACATAGGCCACCCTGCTCAGGACTTCTAATGATCCTACATTCTTTCCCAAATGTCAATGGTGTAATTCTTTGTTTCATAGCCTGAAATCCCTGGACTTCTCTCAATTATAATGAAAGCAACTGAAGTGAAATAGAAAATAAGCAAGAAAATTTCACAGTGCTATTTTGGAGGGGAGTTTACCATTTTCAGCTCGGTGTAATGTAGATTGCAAGGTCCACTTCCTTTTTTCAGTGTAATTAATTGTTCACTTCCTGAAATTTATGGATACTAACAAACATTAATTGGTTGAGGTAATACTTTCACTTCTTTCCCCTTCCCCAGGTGCAAGCATGGAACCAAGAACTTGCTTGTGCTTGGAACAACCACCTCAGGCGTTTTAGATTTTGCTTTTAAAGACAACTTTCACATTTGAAAGTCAACTTTTTTGTGGTGGTTTTTTTTTTTTTAATTTTTATTTTTTTAGCAACACATCAGTTACTCTTTGATATCAAAACCCTGACTGAATCTTACTTTGAATATTCAAATATTATTTAGGTTATTATGTACTCTTAGCATATACATTTTAAACTGCAGATAAAGCAGGACTGCACCAAAATGTTACATCTGTTTTACAGTTTATTAGCAAATACTGTTTAGAAACCAAAACACCTGAAAGAGCAAAAGCTCACTTACCTTGGAATACCCTAGAATTAATTTTTTTCTCACCTTAATTCTTAGTTACCACATCTTTCAAGATGGTAAAATATGTGTTATGAATGTTACTTCCTGAGTGTCTGAAACCACTCTTTTTTCCCTCCCCCTCTGTGGGTTTTCATACACTTTGGGAGAAGCAAGAGTCTTTGGAAAGTGAAAGGTCAACTTGGGCTTGTAAAACACAGCGTATAGTTTGGTTGCCTCAATTTGCTGTTTGCTTATGAATCTCATTTAACCATTTATGTTGTGCACTGCTTCATATTTACATTCAGCACATGGTAACGGTAATGCTATTTATGCAAAATACAATAGATGGAACTTTTTCTGAAATAACCAGTTAGTCTTGGAGTTTCTATACGATCTCCCTCTTGAGTAAGTAATAAGAACAAAATCACATATTGAATGATATTCTTAGGAACATATGTTTTAATTGGTTCCTGTGCACCATGTTTTCCAAGATGGCAGTACCACGAAGCAACATTAATATCTATTCAAAGACAAGTAGATCACAGCTGGCAGGTAGATTTTATTAGAGACTTACGAGGAAGAAATAAATTAAGCCACAAGGGATAAAACTGAAGAGGTTGAGGGCCGACTGAACCCAGAATGTTATCCACCCTCCTATGTCAAATTTGTCTGGCTTGCAACCTTAACTAGGTTGTCCTTGAACACAATAAAATGAGGCGCTGCGTTTGTTGTGGAGGACCTCTCTTCCAGGAGGCATAAAAGGCACCAGCCTTCACCTGCGCTCCCCGTTTCTGCAAGGAGCCCCTTTCACGGATCCCGCTTTCCGTGTTGCAAAGCAAGGGGCAAGTTCTCAACCCAGTAACAGCGCCTCAAATAGAAAATAACTCCATAAAATCGGCAGACCTGCCCTGGCTGTGTGCCTCGAAGGTTTTCTCTTTTTCTGCTCTATCAGCCCGTTTGATAAAAACACAGCTTTTCCCCAAAAACCTTTCTCCGGTTTGCAGCGTATGTAGGGACATTCAAATTTGGTTTAAATAATTACCAACGAGAAAGTATCACCATTTGATAAACAGTGGTCTGTAGATCTTGTTAAAAAAGGATGACTTACAGCCTATGAGATGCAACAAAGCTCGGATGTCACTGATACGTGTGGAGAAGGACCGAGCATCCTTCTGCACCAGTCCTGCAGTGAGGTGCCCCTGGTAATGTCCTCTACTGCTCAGAAGTCACACGGGAGCTGGATGCGAGGACAGCTTCATCTCTTGCAGATTCTCATTAATTTGCTCATCTTAGACTCCTGCACACACCTCCCTTTCTGAGATTATGGGTCCCCGCAGCTCTGGGTGGAAACCGTCGAAAATTTGGTGATGCAACAGCTGCTGATTTTCTGAAAATGAAACATTTTTTGTTTCACTTTTGTGAAAGTGCATGGATTTAATTGACGTTAGATCAATGGGAAATATTTCCTTCTGATAAAGTTGTTTTGTTTAATCTGAAAAGATGTTAGAATTAAAAAAAAAAAAAATAGTTGATATAATGCATGTTCAGCTAACAAATATGAAACGCTGTGACCTCTGCAAGTGACTGCAATTATTCTTTTTGCTAGGCAGTCCTGACTATGTGTACTCAAGAGTAATCTGAGGCTTGAAGAGTTTAAAAGCTTGGGTTTATTTCATTTCCTATAGGTGAGCAATGAAAACTAGTACTGGTGAAAGAAAAAGCACAATGTTGTTGAAATAAGGATATTTTGGACACTCTTTTTTTTTTCTTTTCTACAAGTTTTTGGTAATCCAACTTGAATACAAATAGAATCATGAGATCCAAATCTTTCTTCTTGTTTGTTTTAATTTTGTTGTGGCATATTATCAATCATTTGTAAAACTTACGGAAAAGTGGTGGGACACACATCTAAAAAGACGTGTATGTTAGTGTAATAAATATTTTACTTTTGAAGTAAATTCTTGAGATTATTATAACAAAATGGCTTATTAAATTATATCTATTTACATTTTGATTTTTCTAAAACCTGAAAGCACTTTGTGTGCATTTCATCACTTCCCTGCAAATAGGAAGCTCATTTGTCAGATTCACCTTCTAGTTGTGCAGGTCTTCCACAAGGCAGAATAGGAGACAGAAACATTTATCAAAAAAAGAAATGTCTATAAAGCAGTGGAAATTGGTGGGCGGCTTAAGGGACAGATCTGATTTCTTTTACAACATTTAAATTATTCTTTGCAATTGACTGTATTTCCAGTTGGCAGTGTCCCCTTAACTTTCACGTCTTTGTGAGGACAGAAGTGCTTTATGCAGAAGCTGACCTAATTTTATTTCCCTTTTCATGTATATTTCAGCACAGGGAAGTTAGTAGCATCCTAATATATTATATACCGTAATTATGACATGGTTGTATTTGTGTAGTTTCAATGCAGATGTACTTTTTTTTTTTCATGTTTTGCATGAACCGGTTGCCTTCAATAAGAACTGAAGTGACCTCTTTCTTTCAAAAACTATTTATTACAGTTGCAAGACCTACATATTCTATTTCCATATGCACTGCTGCTGGTTCGTGGAATATGCCGGCAGCAGGCTGTTTTCCTTTAGCTGTGATAATAGCCAATGTAAAAACAAGCACTGCTATAAATTTGTAAAACTGGCAAATAAGCATTAATAAAATGGGACAATAAAAGATTGCGTAGACTTATAAAATTATGGGAGAAACCTTTGAAGGTTTAATAGTGTTCTAGATATAGTGGTACAAAGACACAAAGGAAACAAGAGAGAACTGTAAGGAGAAGTGGTATTTTTATTATCCAGCTGCTAAAAGTTGGAATAAACGTTTCTGAAGGGCTTGTGAGTTCAAAAACATGTCCATTTTTTCTAGCCATCTGCCTGACACGTCCAGCTTTCCATGTCTGAAAGTTTCCTTATGTTTTCTAAATGTATGGGCTATCCTGAGAAGAAATATTTTTGTCTCTTTCCAAAATTTTCCTTTCCTGGGATCTTAAGCAAGTTAAAAAGAGGAAATGGAAAATTATGCCAACGAAGGTGATACCCCAGGCATAAAGCTGCAAAAAAGTCTGTGGTTTTGTTAGCTAGCTCAGGTACTCAGCTTTTATCTCCCACACATCTAATACACCGTTTCTACCCAAACTGCCTCTTGGTTGCAGGTATCACTCTGGAGAGGTCAGGTTTTTCCCAGTCTACATGTCTCTAAAGCACGGGAACCTGAAAAATCTTTCAACTCTTCTAAATTAAAAATGCCCCCTATTGAGATAACTCTCTTCTTGATCCTCTGCTCTTCCTGCCGTACCATTGCCATGCGGCAGTAAGCAGACATTAACAGAGGTGTTAGGAAAGCAGCCAAGATACAAAAAATGGCCCGATTTGATTAAAAAAAATTCCGTAAGGTTTTTTTCCTTGTAATACAGCCTTGCCAATAGCAATTTTCTTTGGTATAGCTTTTCTGCTGCAATCTCATGACACACTGGAAAAAGTTTGCTGAGGTTTGAAATTGGTTTGGTCAACCTAAGCTGTGTTCCATTGACGTTAAACTCAAAACAAATCATTAGGTTATCAAAGCTGTTTCCTTCAAGAAATTCAGTGCTACTCTGGGTATCTGAGTGTTTTGAGGATTGAATAAGATTTAAGGTGTTTCTACTGTATTTTGTCTGCAATGTCTTACTGAAGAAATTATATCCATACCATGCCCATGGCACGGTGCTGGACTTTACAGAAACCTTTCTGTGTCCCTACAGTGTCCCCTTGATTATATTCTACATGGTTCTTAATTTTTTTGTGCAAAGAGAATGGATCTCTGAGTACTCAGTACACACTTCTATTTTCTTTACAATAATGCTCTACAATGCTCTACAATACCACGACCATCTTTGGCCTCTCCAATATGAGAAAGGCATCAATAAGCTGGAGCAAGTCTACCAAAGCTGATGAGGTGCTGGTGCACTTGCCTCATGATGAGGGGCTGAAGGAGCTGGACTTCTTCAACCCAAAATGGGGAGACTTTTTCTCTAAATTTCATCCAAATGTTTGTAAAACTGGCCTGGAAAAGTTACAAAGCCAAGTTCATTTGTGATGTACAGACGTGCTAAAAAATCTAAAAAGAACTACCTTTTTTTTTCTTTTTTTTTTCTTTTTTTTTTTTTTTTGCTTGCAATTTTGCTGCATTATTACCGAAACATTACAGCATCAAGGAAAATTTTTGGTTTGAGCTTGAAAAAAAGTTTAAGGGGACCTCTTGATTATATCTCTCTTAGAAATTACTCTTAGAAATATTAGATTTGGGGAGAGCATAAAAAGTGCACTTTATAGTCTTTTCGCAGTGTAACATATCTGAATAAAGGTGCAAAAATCCCATTTAAGATTGTTCATTTTATATACGTACTACATGAAAATAAATCACCTTTTTCACCTTAACTCCTGCACATCCAAAAATCTGATTAGCTTCCATTTACTGAGAGTCAGTTTTAATTCGTCTACTCAACACCCTTAATTTTCCAAATGTGCATACCAAGACTGTTGTTTTAGTAAAGACACGGGTCTAACCCTGCTCCTGACACGGGTGATAGCTCATCACCAGGACAGAGTTTGGCTGTATATGCTTCTTGCACAATTTTTTTTAAGAGTTACAGAGATTAAGGCACTGAAACAAATGCCCTCGCGTTCTCTCTTCTCGATCCCTACCCCACTCTATCTGATGGTTCTTCCTGCTTCCTTGGGCTGATCCTGGAGATTGCTTAAGGCTGAGCAAAAGAGGTTATGTGTTGGATTGTTACTGGCCAGGGAAACTGTGAAGGACGTACAACTCTCTGTAAGTATTTTGCATTTTCTGAATCTGCAATTTGCAATGCCCTCCAAGCTTGTACTGGAGCAAGGGCCACCCATGGATAATCCTGTAATACCTCTTGGTCGTAACTACCTCCTTGCAGTTCCCTGAGCTTTATATCCATGTGGGCAGCTTCCTGTTCTGACTGAGGAAGCTGGTTAGATGAAGGAAAATGGCCCGTGCCAGGAGCAGAACCAGGCCAGGCATAAATGGAAGGGGAACCACATGTAGCACTGACCTCTGTCTTGCAAAATGACAACCAAACAAACCAGGTGGTAAATTTACACGTTTAGTAAGAACAGCCAACCAGGTACTGTAAATCATTTCCCATGAAGTTAAAGCTATGAGTGCTTTTGCTGTAGTTAGAAGAAAGGGAAAATAATATCCTTACTCTCTAGTTAACAAATCCTGAGGGATCCTGTGGTCGTGACCAAACACAGGTAACACTCCTATCTGCACAGTTTCTGAACATTTTGCAGACGTCCCATTCATCTAACCTTTGCAGATGCTTTTGCCATGTGTTGGATGGCCAACCATTTATTGCCTGTGCAAGTAAAACTTATGCAGTAAAGTTACTCAGTATAACCCCAGAAACTCAATGGTAATCAAAGTATTTCTATAACATTACTCAGTAAACCACTGAATTCACCACCCTTTCAGAAATTCCCATAATTTTTAAAACTTTTTAAAATGGCAATTTTGTTCTAAGCATAGAAGTGAGAAACTGGAAAAGCAAGACTGCTAATGTTTGGTACCAGCTTAGTTAATATTTTTTTTCCTCTGAAACCAAGGTTTATAGGAAAATCAAGTGGACCAAGGTATGGATTTTGTGGGTCATTATAGCCATTTATTTTCTGGAACTTTGAGTACAATAATTCTGTTCCCAGTAGGACTCTCGCTGCAAACTATGGCTCTTGCAACCTTTAGAATAACGTACTTTTTAAAGTGTTTTTCGACATAAAATATGATACCTGTATACAGTGATCTGTGCTGTTAGATTTTTACAAAACACAAAATGTGCTTTCGATCATGTATATGAACTTTGAAATTTCATGGGTCTCGTCCAACTCAGCTAATGCCCCGATAGCTGTAGTCACCTGGTAGGAGGGAAAGTTGCCCCAAAAATCTCTTCTCTCCCATCTTACTTTGTTCAAATAGGAGCCTCAGCAGGGCAGAAACAATTGTGAAGGACAATGGATATCGGAAAGGTGGCAGTTATTTCATGCATGTGTAATATAGTTTGCTGCCATTTCTGAGGATTTTTAGTGCTTCTAAATACTATAAAAGTAGAAAAAAAAATCAATTAAGTTATTCAAGGAACTGAAAAATATTGCTAACTCCGAAAGCCATGAAACCAATGCCCAAAATATACGAGGGTCAGCTGAAGTAAAAACATTTAATCTCTATACCGTACTATTACTTTTTTCCCTAGCCCTTTCTGGAGCATGTGTACCTATAAGAAAAGCAATAGCCACAGATAATAATCGTGCTGCCAGTTGAGGTATCGCACCTAGGATTAGCCGGGGCTTAGGAGGAGGACAAGGTCATTGCCAGGGCTCTCCAATTACTACTAGTATCACTACCTTTTCTAACGTGTCAAACGATGACAAGCTTTTGAAGGCTAAATCCAGCTGCAGCAGCTTCTAGATGGGTTAGTGGTAAATGAGTGACACTGAGTCTGAGAGTTTGTCATTGTTTGTCAAGATAAGTTCACAATGAAGATGACTTTCATTTCCAATATAAGCTATCACAAAAAGGATTGCACCTATAAACTCTGCTGCTAAATGCTTGACCCTGACAAGAGAGAGGCATTAAATAAAGTTAATGACAAATTCCCAGGGCTATTTGGGGTAATTATTAATTGTTATTAAGTTATATTTTCAGTAGCTTTTGTTTCACTTTTCAGAGTCATGACTAAATTTACAGTGTTCCTGTAATTAATGGAGTTTTGGGGGTGCTAACCTGTCAAAGGGCTGCATTGTTTGTTTCCTAGCAATGTTTTTCAACATTTATGCAATAAGATTCGGTGGGTGGAGAGAAACCCTGTAACCAGAGGGCTCACAAGCTGAATGTTATTTGTTTACTCTTTAGCATAATTTGATTCCTGCTTCCCTGATAAACAAGAAATGACTTGATAATTCTCTCCCTCTTGGGGGCAGGGAGGGTAGAAGGGGAAGAAAAGGAGAGTTTGCACACAGTATGGCAGTTTCACAAGTGAAATTCACAGGATCCCCTAGAATTTGGCTCAAAACGCTTTAGGAAGCTCTAGGGTATTCTACCAGTAAGTCACGGCGTAATTAGTTGATTCTGGAAATTGTATTTATTCCCCATTGTTCATTAAGCAGATGGGCTACCTGCTCTTACCTACCCTTAACTGTCAGGATCCGGAAAGATGTTGATGAAATTCAGCCCTTTCTTAGGGTCATTTCTTTAATCTGGCTGCAAATCCTGCGGCGGGGAGGGAATTTGGCTGCAGGGCACGAGCACCCCGTGCTGCTGGTGGCTGTGGCCCGTGGCTGGGTAACCTCCCGGGGACCACATGCTTGCACGGGTGGGATGCCCCAGTGTGGGATGCCACCAGGCTGTAGTCATCACTGTGAAGGGCAGGCTTGGAAACTAAGGTCATTTTTTGAAAGGCATGAGCTGAAACTTTTGGAGATTTCTGCAGGAGATGCAGGAGCTCAACTCTGTGGGTAAGGCAGAAAATCTGCCAAACCCTGACTTGTAACATGCAAATGTTTGGAGAAAAATGTAGAGCAAAAATAGTATTTGTAAGCTGTTCTTTTTAAAGCAAACTAGAGCTTATTCAACTAGTATAAGGAATTTACGTATCCCCAAAACTGTAAAGGAGGGTCATTTACTCAGAGTCAAAACATTCAGAAAAACCACGTCAGTGCTCATGGTGTCTCAAAAAAAGCTGCCATTAACCAGACGTCAGGCTGGATTTCTTGCAAAGACTTAAACTGAAGGATAAAACAACATGCTCACCCTTGGTTTATTCCTTTGGTATAAATAACTATTGATAATCTCAGTTACCTTGTTTTTCTTATTTCTCATGCGAATAATTGAATCACAGAATCAGAGAATCATGCAAATAATTGTCTCATAAAAAAGCTCCAATATGAATACAACATTGTAGAAGATGTATACTAAAGTCCTTTGAAATAAGATTGTCTTCGCACGTGTATCTGGCTCAATTAATAGGACTTTTTGGTTGGTTTCGATCACAAAAAAAAAAAAAAAGCAAAACATGATATGTTTCCATTCTACTTCAGAAGCTGATTTTACAAGTGAGTTTAAGTGAGTTTTCTTTGTATCCTACAAGAAGGGTTTATGAAGTGAAATTGTGACCCTAAAGTTGATAGGAGTCTTACCACTGAGTTAAGCTGCACTGGGATTTCACCTTGGTATTTTTATTGGTGAACAACAGAAACACCCCATTTCCACCAAGAAAGGGTAACATGCCACTTCTACTAATTACAGCTTTTACCTAGACACGGTGATTCAGAACAAGCAGCGCACGGTATTTTTGTCTACCAGGGCTACAGACTGTCATCAGAAAATTAGTCTCTCAGATAGGGGAGTTTTGTATCCTCTCATATAATACTCAAATGATACAACTGCAACTTTGTATATTGGAGAATTCCAACGTGAAAAATTTAAATTGTGTTTTGTTACGGTGCCCAACACCCTCCTGTTATCAAAAATCTAACTTAATCCTTTAAGGTTTGGTTTTCACAGAGCTCATCACTCGAACACTTTTGCTGAGTGACTCAGCACTCAAGTCTAGACAGAAACATAGAGAAAAAACTCCCCCAAAAAACCCTAAAACACACTTTCAGTCTGAGTTTCTGCTCTCTTGACAGAGATCCTGCATGACTCAGGTTCCTTCTTTCTTTTTGGGAACTCGCGTTTGTTCTCCTTCCTGGGGAATTTGTATACCTGTGAAGCTGTGCTGAGATTTAGCTGAGAGCAGCAATATTTTCCAAACACAGACACAGGGAGAGAGAGAGAAAAATGTGGGGGTTTTACTTGCATTTTTTGCCTCTCTACTTTCAGATAGTTTACTAATTATATGTACTGTGAATTTACTGTGCTGTTAGCAGATTCCTTGTGGGATTGTGTTTTGTTTCTCATCATCTAAGTTATTCATTCTCCACAACACAAAGTTGAGTCCTTCTTCAAGGGAAGAGAATGTGCTTTGCATTTATTCATTATTTTTTTCTCTCTCTCTCTTTTTTTTTTTTTTTTTTCCATAAGGGCTCTTATGAGCTCTAAAATTAAGCCAGTCCTGACTGAAGTGGTTCTAGGACTGTGCTGATCTCAAACCAAACAAGAGGGTGTTTGCAGGAGACCTGTGACCCGGAGGCACTCAGCTTGAAGTTGTCTGCTTTCTGCCTTTCTCGGAGATATTCTGACCCCAGGTAACTTCTTTTCCAGAAGGTACAGTATTCTGCCATTATTGATATCATTCAAGCTTGGCATGAAAACAGATGTCTGGTCCAGAAGCTTTTAGATGATGCATCTGCCCTCAGTTCTCCCTAGCTCTTGCATTTTTTATCTCTTTTCTTTGAACACACACACAGATCATCGTGTGTGCTTCGTTTTACAGTTCATCCAATCTGCATGTACCCCCTACCATCAGCTTCTCTCCCAGAAACTTGCGGGTCCGCGTATGTTGATGAAGTTTGCATAACAAACAAGTAATTACCAAATCAGAGGAGAACATCGTGTATCAGAGAAATATCAAGAGGTTCTGAATACTTGTCCTGAATATTGGTAGCCTTTAACTTCACCTAACAATGGCACTGGTGTTTACTTAACGGTCCTCCAAAAAGCCAAACTAATAATGTGCTAGGTAAAAGTCACCATAGGTTGACATCTGACTGAAACTCAACAACGCATATAAATGATTAAAATATTTATATTAACTCAACTGTGTTTGAGTACCTTTTAAAGTGTCTTTATAGGATTTATGAGCAGCCGCTCTGTTGGGTGGGTTGAATAAAGTACCCACTTCCCACTACAGAGCGGTCGTTAGTTTAACAATTCGTTCACCAGCACTGTTTCTTTAAAATCTGAACTGCCGCCCTCCCTCCTACATTAAACAATAAACACATTTCCCTGCTTAATCTTCCTCCTGGTGACAACAAACTACGATGCTACAAAACTCGGAACTACATCCTCTTTAGTAACAGTTTCGCAAGAGTTTTCACCAGGAATGACCAAATTCTTGATTGTTTGGCTTTGGGTCCAGGCTAAGACTTTAAAGGTCAAATTTAACCCAAAGCAACCTTAAACAAGTTTCTTATGAGTTTCTGCATTATTTTTCTTTTTTTTTTTTTTT
>NW_009648822.1:184821-208954 GCF_000708025.1 Charadrius vociferus
AAGAGTCGAATAGCACCAGAGAGAGGGAAATTGGAATCCCCTAATTCAAACCTTGCACTTAAACTGAAAGCAAATTAAAAAATGGTTTGAATTAACAGCATAGAACCCAAATTGCAGAGGAGAGGTACTTTTCTATCCAAAGTGTGTAACCACCACAATATGAAGAGGCAAGGCGAGGTGCATACTGGCCCACAGCAATACCAGTGTAATAAGTAAGCTTTTTTTTTTTATTTTACTTTTAGTCTGTTTTTGTTTTGTTATACTTTTCTTTTTAATGATTTTAGAGCAGTTAGATTCTGTCCTTGTGGAAAGGGCACAATTTTCTCATCTTTTCTCATTTGGGTTTATGTAAGCTGACATTTGCCGTGCCATTTCTCTCACTCTTAGCTATTTAAAGGCGCTTGCCCAAAGAATCCTTTTGGGAACTGGCTTTCTAGACTCGGGGCTGATGTTGCTTTCTGGGTGAAACCTTCCAACCTCTTCAAAGAAAAGACAGGTTTGACCCCAAAGCCCTTATTTATAACAACCAGTCACAAGGTGACCATCGTGCATGACCTGTGGAATATACTACACACTATTTTTAGACGCCACAGAATGCACTCAAGGGCAAATGACACAGTCCATGATTAACAAAGAATTCCTGCAGAAGTATTATTCAATATTAAGCTGCATAAATGGACCCAAAGAAAAGAAAATTAAGAAAAGATAGATAGAGGTTTGAATAGTGTCTGAGTTCTTAGGTACCTTGAAGTACTGATTTTTTTTCAACTCTAACTAAACAATTATAATTTAAAGGTTAAATTAAATGACTTAGTTCTACACTTATACACATGTGTTTATATGTATATGTAAACTTAAATATCCTATCTTGTACTTACTTTAGTTCCACGAACATCTAAATATCCTTCTTTTCTGATCTTTAATTTTCCACAGAAAATGGTTATTCGTATGCATCAACTGACTGCTAACATGATTTAAGCAAACAAATACACACCAAAAATCAGTGGTCCAAATGTAAATTGAGCACAAATGTATAAATAAATGCACACTAAATATAAATAATGACAAAAAAGCTTTTGACTTTGATGCACATGCATTGAAAATTTCTTTGTTGATAGTTCATAAGAGCACATGTTTAACAGAAAGCAAGACTTAGGGGTTTGTGAACAGGACAGGGAATCAGAAACAATTTCAGTATTTAAACATGTCCTTCTCCTGAGTTTAGCAAGTCACTTAACCAGTTAAATTCAAGTATCTTAATAACTGGCTAACTGTTAGACAAGAGTAGTAGAAGAATTTAAATGTTTAAAGTGGTTTAGCAAACTTTTTTCCCTGAGATTGTTTAAACTCCAAGTGACAAATTACGTATTTAGCTATTGGAAGTATTAAGAAAGACTGATGATTAAATGCAATGCTGCACGGCTGTTTCATCCACCACGGAGAAACTGAGTCAGAACTTTAACTTTTTTGATAGTGAGTTATGACAGTAGGACTTGAGAAATTCACACTGCTTTGCTAACAGTGGTCAATACCTTATTATACAGCTCTCCAGTTGAGCTTTGCTACAGTTATAAAACTCACAATGCCTTTTTATAGTCTTGTGAAACAGGACAATTTGGGAACTTTTTCACTTTGTTTTGGGCTGGAGAAAATATGAAATGCTGGGCAGGCAGGTAAATACTTTGGTGATGACGAATAAAAATATTTTGGGTTCCTTTGACACATTTTATATTTCCATTTTAAACATCAGCTTTCAAGGGCTGAAATTCAGTAATAGAATGCATTCCTTTTACTGAAATTTGGCATTAATGTCCTGGACAAAGAAACTTGCTATGTTTTCTTTTTATATATGGATATATATACTTACGCTGTGTACAAACTATATAGAATATAGACATAATTTCAGAGGTAAAAAGTGTTATTTTTAAATAGAAGACCCCCCCCCCAAGTTAAAAGCACATGAAAAGAAGGGAAAAATATTTAGACTCCAAAGATCTACGTAAAAGGTTTTAAAGTCATTGTTTCCAAATCTCTCTCTCTGCACACGTACTTCCAGTTTTGTGACTATCATCAGTTACTCTTGCCTCAGCCATAAAAGTTTTTTTCTGGAAATTTTCAGTCATGCTGGCCTGTGCTTTCAGCAGATCTCACCAGTTAAATAGGGTCAGCTCTGTTCTTTCTATGGCCAAGGGAAAAATAATGGTGCTGATTCACCCTTTCCTCTGAATCAATATTAAGCTCAGTGGTGTGCTAGAAGTGAAGCTATTCTTTTTAAGGAGGTCAAAACAAGATCCTGATTGCTTCTGACTTAAGGAATCCTTGATACATTTTGGATGTGGAAGGCTATGTCTCGAAGCCAGATTAAAACTTGGAGATAGCTTTCTGCTGCTTTAAATTACCCTTATGGTACCAATTAGCCCTGGTGCTCTGTCCTAAAGCTTTGATAATGCAGCCATGTGCTCATATGCATCTGTTATGGTTCACCCTTAGGAAAGCCTCACAAGCTGTTTTTTGGTACCTGTAGCATTAGTGGTTCCTTTTTAGAATTGCCATGCACTGAGAGAAAGCCAAGCACCATCTTGAAAATGTAAAGAAAATGGTGAAATAGTCACATTTTTAGAGGGCATGTTTTTTTTTCAGCAGTTCTTCACTCTTCCAAATTTAATCCCTTTATATGGGTAACTCTCCAGAAAACAGGTATCTTTAAAAAAGCTGGCAACATTCAGAGATACTGAAATGCAAAAAATAGTGTTGGCCTGTATTCATATATTTCTTATAGTTTCGAAACAATTCCTTAATTCCTGCCAATGCAAGCCACTGCGTGTGTCGGTGGTGCTGTACGATTGGCAGCGTCATATGTCGCCCCAAAAAACAAGATAAAAATGAGAAATGGTTCACGGAGGAGATGAGAAAACATTCAAGTCTTCGTAAAAACTTAGTGAGAATAAGACAAACAGATTTTAATTCTTTGATTAAAGGGAAAGTATCTTGGGAATTTTGGGGTTTTTTTTTGCCTGTGTGCAAGACAGAACTGCAACAGTGAAATAAACAAGATTTGAATCAAAACACTTAATGGAGTAAATACCTAGGTGAGCATCCAAATTATCTGAAGTGATGAGTGAAAAACTGAAGATATTTTTGAAATCTGGCATTTTTCACGCTTGAGCCAGGGACCAGCATGAAAGGTGAGCGTTTCTCTGTAGCTGAGTTCTTGCACCTTCTTCATTTAAATCAATGATTGTTCAATGATTGATGTCACTTCAAGGGACAGAAAACGGGGCTAAATAAACCTCTCATGTAATCGGGTATGACAACAGCTACGTTCTCTTCTTGGAAACTCTCTGTCATGGTAAACAAAGTTTTCCAACATTGTGTTTTATTCTAATGGTTTCCCTGAGGTAGCAGAAGTAGGACAAACATGCTATTTGAAGACAGAACCTTGCTTTACATGATGAATACATATAAACTGAGTAAAGGTTTGTTCTTCGTTGTTGTTTCAGTTACGATTCCATGTTAACACTTTTTTTTTTCCAAAATAAAGCTGAAAAAACCCACGTCACTACTTCAAAAAGTACCAGTGAGCCAGAACATTTCCTTCCAAAGTTATTGAAAATACACCCCAGAAATAGTTCAACAATTCTGTTTACATTCAGGATCAGGAGTGGCAGATATTTCATAGAAGAGATTATTTTCTGCAAAGTATTTAGTTCTTTCTTGTCAGCAGGGGTGGGGGGTGGGCAATGAAAATTTCTAGATCATTCATTGGAAATGCTCAAAGTTAAAATAAAAAATACCCCTATTTTATGTGAAAGGTGCTCTATATTTCCTAGAAAATAGCTGATCTGTACAAAATCATGTCCCCCGGAAGGCAGCCAAGGCTTTGGTGTGATGTGCTGTCCAGGAGCAGGTAGCACGAGGCTGAGCTGCAAAAAAAAGGAAGTTTTAACATCTCCCTTCCCCTCTCCAATTCAGGGCTGTGAAAGGGGGAAGAAAAGTGTGTTATGTGTGCTGCAGTGAAATTTCTCTCCTGTCATAAGCAGTCCCAGACGAATTCAAAGAGAAATTAGTCCTACCATACAACAAACCCAGTGCCTATTTGTGCGGAGTGCTGGGCTGCTCACTTTGCAATGACTTCATTAACACTACTCAACACCTTGCAAAACTCAACTTCTTGCAGGATCAGGCTCCAAGTGCTTAAAACTAATCTTTGCAAGCTCTTCTTACAACATATCTGTGGGTGACAATGCAGTAAAAAATAAAATTTAAAAAAAAAAAATCACAGCCAGCAGTTATATTTTGCATATGATTCCAAGGAACTGCTAATGAGCTACACAATTTATCTTCAGAAGAAAAAAAAAAAAAAAGATGAAAAAGGGCTTATGAAACATTTTTGGCAGCTTCTTCAAACTATTTTAGAAAAATGCAGCGAAAGGTTAAATGCCTTAAAATGGGTATTTTTGACATTTGCCCTTTTATCTCACTGAAATTCTACCACCAGTTTTTTCATGTTTTTAACCTCATGTGTCAAACGCGCAAGGGAAGAAAAGCCCTGTGACGAACTCGAGAAACGGCAAAGCCTTAGGGATTGGAGTACCCGCTCACGTTGTTTTCAGCTACGAGCTGGCAGTGGTACTCCGTGTTTTCTTTAAGTGTGATTTCAGCGAGGTCTGTGTTCTGTCTGCTGTGATGTATCTCAGTGCAAACAGCTCACTGTTAGCCATTATGTACCTATTAGCACTGATTACTTTCTGATAGCTCTTCACCAGTTGGTTTCACTCACTTTGACAGATTTGGTGCTTTGTTTAACCTTTAAACTAGTGGGGCAATAACATTGCTGACAGAATTGGAGAAATAATTAAGGAAAACTTAGCCAAGGCATAAGAAAACAACTGTAACAAGGCAGGTCTTTCTGGTGGGCTTGAGAAGTTGTCGGATGACGCTCAGGAAAAGGATGGAGCATCCACTGCAACGGCGATGGCACAATACAGCATAATTATGGCTATTTCCAGTTTAATCTTCAGGAATCCAGTTTAAAGACGTTATTACTGCTTTACTAATCTTATTTTTTCTCTCCGTAGGTACATACTGTCCAGGCCAGGAAATAATTTATTTCTGCATTTGTTACAGAATGTATAACAGCAGTGAGAATATTAATAGTTTAGAGAGCATTTCTGTTTTGATTTATAAGGGAGAGAGAAAACCTCAGTATTTTTAAATATTGTCTGCAAAGCTGTTACAAGAAACGACAACTTAAAATCAAACATTTTATGCGCTACTGTTACAAAGCAACTTGAAGATTACCATATACGAAAGGGATCAGATAATTAAAAAAAAAGTCCTTTTCCACAAAAGTCTCCACCCACCCAGTCTATGTTTGACAGTGTTTTGCAGGCAATGTCTTTGGGTTAAATTCACTGAGCCTTTACAGGCAACCAAGGTATGAAGTCCCAAGTTGGATCAATGAGGTAATGAAGACGTAGATAACACGTAAGAAGCATTTCCTGACCTGCTGCAGTTAGTAGGTTGCTGTGTTACCACAAACGGTCTCCAACCTTGTCATTGCACCAAGCTGCAAGCTGCATCAGCTGCAAAGCTGTATCCTCAAGACCTGCAAGAGTAGGAGCTCTTGAGGCACAAATGAGCTGGAGGGAAGCCGATATGCTCACTTGCTCGTGACTGCCTCGGCACCGAGCTTCAGTTTATTGCTGCCTGGAGGAACGGTATTGGGAGAGGTTGTCTTTCCATGAGAGAACTGCGTTGCTGGGGCAGAATAACCCTTGTGGTCCTCCGGCTCTTGAGATACAGCATGCCAGACCCTCAAGCAGAGTTCTTTCCTTAGCTGGTCCTTGTCTGTCTCCAAGCCTCGCTCTCTCCCTGCCGCCCTGTGCAGACTAGCAGAGCTCCCGACATGGTTCAGAGCTCAGGTGGCACGGACAGTCATCATGGTGACCATCTTGGACTTCTTTCACTCTTCACAAGTTTGGTGGTCTTCTGTCTTTGTTAAAGTGAGGAGCTGCCTTTTTTTTTTGTTGGAAGGAGTATTCAGCAGCACCACAGGAGGAAAAAAAGAATAATTTTGAAGAGGAAAATGTGGCTGTTAACCCACAGAAACAAAGAAGGCACTCATGGGAAACCGCTGTACACCTTCAGCTACTTCAAAGACGGCCATCTACTTTAAATCCAGTCAATTTTCGCAAATGAGTTTTCACGTTGCCACTCTTCTCTTTTACTGAGAGTGATTCAACCTGTTTTGGAAGAAATATAGTGCTCCCATTTATGATCAGCATATGTTCAGGTTTATGATCAGCATAATTTTCACAAAAGCTTAGTGAAGAGGCAGACTTCTGAAAGGCAGCCTGGTATTCTGCAACTATTACAGCTCATGAAATCCAGGTCTTTGTAGCTGGCACAAGATAGGCAACCTCCAGCAGAAGCTTTCTGGAATTTTTCTTGTGATCATCTTCTTTTTTTTTTTATTTCTTGTATTTAAATAACTCAGTTAAAAATGGAATCAGTCATAATCTTTTTGTCTTTCTATCAGCCAAAACTGGCATGCAAATCACAGAGCTTGGAAAACAAGTTTCATTGCTGCGTTCAGATAATTAAAATCTAAATAATATTCCAATACAGTAGCCAAAATAGTCTGTGTGATCATTAATAATTGAAGAGTTTGTAAGACATTAAAATATAATGCATTCATTATTTTCCTCAGGTTGACTAGTGCATTACATGATGTGATGTATTTATGATTCGTATCCCTCCTTGCTTTAGTTGTACTTTCTTTGACCGTGATAATAACTGAAATAGGCTACTTACCCTTTTTCTCAGATGTAAGATACTGACATCAAGCAAGTAGCACAGTTGTCTCTTAATTAAGTGTGGTAACCAGTCTAATTTAGTGTCCTTTCATCAGTCATTTATCATCACTTTTACTGCTCATAGGATTATTTCTTATGCTAATTGCCAACTGTAATGCTCCTAAACTACATAACTGCATAAATATTTCCTAGCAAAAGAGTTCAGCATTTCTCGCAGCTCATTTTAAAAATACTCCGTTGAGCGCACGGGTGGCAAATATCTAAAGTGATGTGAGTTTGTCTCTGGCCAGGTAAACACAGCACATTTTGTGGTTTCTGCACATTTATAGCTTCAGCAATCGGAAAAGTCAAGAGAAGGCAGATATGAAAGATAAGGTATGCTCCAGCCCCAGTAGAGAGGGAAATCCTGAGCTCTCCCCTCTTTCTTTTACCACATAGCATTCTTTTAAAGAGTATCTGGAAACTGGAAAACCTTCCGGCATTGCATTTTTCACCCCTGCGCATTGAGGTCTCTTGACAAATACAACATCATGTAAAGGAAAGGAGAATGATGTTTCCCCTACTACAGTATGCGAATTTGAAATCATCTTTATCTCATTGTAAAGTGTACAACGTGCTTGACACCTCAAGAGGGTGCGCTTATAATGAGGGTGGGGATAAAGATATCAAGAACTGTGTTAATTAGAGAATTATAGTGCAGCTCCTGTAACGAAAAGCAGGAATATGGAGAAACCATGCATGAGACTGTTTTAGGACAGCTTTATTGTTAAAGGTGCAGGTGCCATTGCTTGAGGTGAAAAATAAAAGTATTTATTTTGATAGAGCAGATAGCAGTGCTGCAGGAATAAATGGAATTGGGTCATTATATGTAAACTGAAATCCCCTTCTCTAACTGCGAGGGTAGAGGACTTATACATGAATTCATAAACCCCAGACCAAATGGATTGGTTAGAGATCAGCAGCCACATGAATTTCTCAGTAAATGTCTCTCACCCCATTGCCACTTTTTTCAGTACTCCATATGCTAGATTGCAAACTACAGATTTAGCCCTTTTGCCCAAAGGCATCCGAACCTGTGAAAAGCCTAGCTGAAGCAGTGTCTATTGTTCATTGACAACTTGTCAATTTACTTCCAGGCAAAATAACTCATAAACATGATAAGTAAGGCAGATAAAACAAGAATTCTTTCACACTTTGCAACTTTACTGCAAAAATGCCTTATTTTTCATAAATGTGTGAAATCTCCCCTCAGAATTGTGACTGTGCATTGAACTTTAAAACTGTGTGGAAACCGCGCATGCATCTCACGATTTCTGTCTATAATAAGATGAATGTTAAATATTAAAGATGCATTAAAAGTGATAAAATGAAAGATATTCAAAGGTTCAACAACATTCTCATATCGCTAGCTGTTTTTCCTGAGTTAATAAAAGTTCATTTTAGGGAAAAAACTCCAAAAGACAAATGTTTGAATACCAGTCTCTAAACTGACATTCATATATTTCTTTAATGGTTATTATATAAATCTTTCCACTTCTGGAACCACGTAAAACTCCTTTACTTCATAGACAGTGGCAAAGAGCATTAAATAGAAATCAATGACTTGTCAATTTAAAATGTGTTCATACAAATAGCTTCCTAGTGTTCAATAACGATGACGATACTTTTCACAAAAGATACTTAAATGATTAATTTTTTATGCATTGCCATACAGGCAATTTCGCCATCACACACTCAGTGTTTAACTGACTGCACATTCGCACACACAAATTAGTTATTCGCGAGGAAAACTTCAGAACAAGTTGTCAAAAAGCACCTACAGAAAGGATGTTATTGCACATGCCATTAGGCTGAGACCATGTTTATAATGCTAAAAATATTACATTTTTTTCCTGAAGACAGCTGGCAGTCCCCTCCCTTTGTTCATTTCCTTGTTGTCCCTCAACACATGCTAAGCTCATGACCCTGTGGGAGCAGAGATGGTCTTTCCCATGTGCAGGTGGACATCTCCCAGCAAATGGTACTTCTGACCTCTGATGTGGCATTGCCACAACACGTGCAGTAAGTGCGGCGAAACAGTATGACTGAAAATTGAGGAATGACGTGGTAGTGTTGTAGTAGATTGCTGTTGGGCTATGGGTTCATCCAGCCAAGCGCGTTGGGGCACGTCACCTCGCTGGGGTGGTCCAGAGCTCCCGAGAACCTCCATCAAGCCCTGCTGGGACGTGCTCCAGTAGAAAGGTTGTTGTCCTCCAGTGGCTGGTGGTGTGGCCCATTTAGGTCATCCAAAGCTTATGGTGGCCCCTGTTAATTAGCTAAGCTGTGAAATGGAGCTGTTGGGAGGTGGTTACTTTCAATATTTGGTTCCTTTTATACAGGCGCAGTGGTATTTGAAGACAGGCAAGAAAGTGGGGAACAGTTTTTTGTTGAATTACTGCTTTCTGAGTAGCCAGAGCCCGTACATGAGAATGTGGTGTTTTTCTCTTGTTTTCCAGTTATACTTTTTCACCTGTGACTGTGAAGTATCTCGAGCATTAAACTTTTATTTCGAGTAAGGAATTAGAGTTACCAAACATTAAAAATGCAAACAAATATTTGTGAAACATTTTCTCTTCATCCAGTCATAAAAAAGATTCCAACTTTAAAAACAGTATTTGCATTATGCATATCATATTAATATTAGATGATTCTTTGCCACTTATAATTAGAAGAAAAAAGGAAAACAGAATTATGAATACATCACCATCTATTGATTCATTACTGAAATTCACTTTCTGTTTACACATCCTTTCAGGTTTTTATTACACATTCATTTTAACCAATTACAACTATAATTATAATTTACACAGCATAGTTAATCCTTTGTTTTCAGTTTTATCTTTGGGTAGTGTAAATCATTTGTCATTGTTTTTCAAAGAACTTCGTTTCACTACTGTAGGAATAATGGAAGAGAGGTTTTTGGGAGCTATGCTTCTAATAACTCTGATATATAGTATGTATAAAATCGTGGAGTGATTTAAAGTTTAATGCTCTCTAATGTACAAACACCCACACATATTACTTTTCTGCATATATGCATTCACAAACACACCTGAATTATATAGTCATAATACTCATCACTTCCAGATAATAATACACAAAAGGTCCTCTTTTTTTTTTTTTTTTTTTTTTTTTTTTTTTTTTGTGTGTTAAGAAATCGGTATTACTGCACATCACGTACCAGACACAGATCCATGGCACTGTGAAAAATTAAAAGCCCTGTAAGGATATGTATCCCTGTTTGTTCATTACAGGCACAGTTATTATGACTTTACAAAAGTGTCAAACTCCTCAGAGTATACCAAACCGACTTACTTAACATCCTCTTCTTCCCACACCGCTTTACCAGACTATTTCCTCCCCATTTCTGGTAATAATTACTTAAAGGATGTGAACAGAGTGGTTGAGGCTGGAGGATACTTTAGCACAATCTGGCATGTGCAATGATGGCAAAAAAATATGAAAGCAAGCCAGTTTTAGTGAGTTTGGGACAGAGTTAATGCGACATTGAACTATATATTGGTGATACCAACTGATCATCAGTCACACCCACTAATGTTTACTTATATACAGTAGGTAGAAGACTGGTATTTCATAGATTTCACCAGCAACCGTTCTGCATTTCACCCTGCAGATACCATTCTGCGTGGTGCCGAGCGTGCTTTCCTCCAAGACTGCCGTGCTGCTCTCATTGACAACAATGTCACTGGCAGAAACATCTTTATTAAACTATCTATTTACATGTGATCATGAGTGAAGATCCTTTTATTAATAAAACTTGTTATGCAAAATTTTTCATACTATCCCTCTCTTTTCACCAGTGATTAAAATACCGAACGTTGCCGTGGGCAAGTTGTGAATGAAAGAGTTCAATATAACTGTGAAAAATGGGAAGCAGAGAGATGTATTTTCATTTCACAAGCCAGGAAAAACTCAGTAACTAACTGCTAAAAGAATCATGGGTTCCCTTAAAAAAAATCCCCACAAGTGAATTTGAGAAACATTTCGGTCATTTGCAAGCCATTAAAAGGATTTTGATGTTGAGATATTTTTTGAATATTTTAATACCATCCTAAATGACAGCATGTTCTTTAAATAACTGGAAACTGCAAAATAAATGGGGAAGTTAACAGTGGTCTTTTGTATAAGATAAAGAGTAATATGACTTTTAATTAAAAGTGGTTGATTTGACATTTATACTCCACCAGTTCAGAAAACAAATGCATTAAGTGTGAATTAGAAGATGTAATATTGATGACGTTATTTCTTTTTCCTTTTTAGTTCTGCTTCTCACTGCCATTCCATAATGTTACGCTATTTAAAAGCGGTTTCACTTTCACCCGAAATATACTTCTTAATGTGATGGAACATGCATTTCATTTCATTTGTAATTTTTGATCAGTTCAGCTATAGAAAATTAGACAATGTACCAATATATTCCAATGATAGCGGCGGTTGTTGGATAAATTCTATTAAAATGGAAAGAGAAGGATGGACCCAAGGTCCTTTTATTTTCTTTATGGTCTGAATGCACTGGGAATATGGAGCTGTAAGACCCTTCAATGCATCCATCTCCAGCATCAAGGAGTACCCATAGTTCTTTAGAGAAAATATGTTTTAAAAGTTGGCCAAAATTCCAAAGAGACTGCTGCTTTGTAAATGGGAAGGAGGGGTGGTAGCTCTGGAAGGCTCAGAGCTGAACTTCAGCGCTGGTGCGAGTGCTGGAAAATTTTTGAGGTCAGGGTAGGTGTGGGTGTCAGTGCCATTGGTGGGTTCCTGCCGCACCCTAGACACTGTTCCCACCAACTCTGACATGGGAGTAAAAGCAGATGAAAACATTTGAATTAATTACCCTCAATTATAGTTTAGTACATTGACTTTGGAGAATTTTTTTTCTTTAGTAAATCAAATTATTTAATTACATTTTTATGACTCCTAGCATTAATTATATGACACTTCACAGCTTAAGCTGTACGAGTTTGGTGTTCTGTAACAGACGCCAATGCAACGGGATCTCTGTTTCAGAGGAAATTTATTTTTATAGAGTTCCAGATAGTTTTAAGAGGTACCTGCCAACTTTCATGTTGTTCATGATGTGGACAATATTGGCTGGAACCCGAATCTCAGAACAAACAATTTCAACACACTTATTCTTTTTTATTTAAGTATCAGGTTGCTTCTCTTTTTTCCACTTCCTTTGTGTCCAGGTACATCACAGACTAGTTAAATATTTTCACAACAATTTGACTGATAAATAATGAAGAAACATAAAGGTCAGAGATTGCAGTTAGTTTTTTTAATATTTTTTTTTTTAAAAAAACCTCATGGCTAGACGCTTCACACTTTGCATTCTGGAAACAGCAAGTCTAAAATCAACAGTAAAAACAAGAATTATTTACAGGATTATTACTGGAAAACTTCCTAAAATTCTTACTTAGATTTGGTCTGGGCAACATTGAACTTTATTAGGCAACCTTACAGAAATACTGTTCACACTTAACTCAGCATTGGCAAGGATGGAAGGCAAAATACACACCTGTGGTAAAAGTATGAGAGCAAATAGTGAAGAGGAAGGGAAGACACGGAGCAAAGAAGAACAGTATTGTCCTCTGTGTTTAACTCCACAAACATAGATGAGATTTGGGGTCTGTTTCTACCCCCATCTAGAAATTGCCCAATAATTCTTAAGAAGGTAGCTGAACTGGAGAGAAGTTAAAGATCTTGTGCTAACTAAACAAACGAGTAGATTAGCTGATGGTTAAAGGTTAGTTCACAATGGACATGCTCAGAAATTCAGTTTTACTATCACAGTCAACACTGCCTGCTAACAAGATACCTGTTTTTTTGAGTCACACAAGTCCTCCCACATATACTCAAAATATAGGTAAGCATTACATTTGGGACCTTAATTTCTTTCTTACAACGTGTTGTGTGGATGCACGGCCACCACTCCGCTAAGGAGAGAAAGTTACAGCCCAGGTCTATTTGGGTAAACTTAGTTTGTCTATGGTATACAGCTTAGCCACACTCCCAAAACAGTACTGCTATAGACAAACCACGGGAATGAAACAGCCGTTTTTTTCTCCATCTTTCCCAAGTACTTTTCTATGCAAACTATTCCAATTGAACTAGTGCATTATAAGACACTTAATCTGTAGAGTTGCACATTAGTGCTTAATATATAATGTAATGTAAGACCATTTACTCAGCTTCTCAGTTAAAATAGTTTAAGTAGACTTGTAGCAATACCTTTACTTATTTGTTTTGCAGTTTTGCTCTGCCCCCCTACTCTATTAACCTTCCTTTTGGTCGAGTCCAGTTACAGAGGCTCCGGCGCTACGTCCTCTGTATTCAAACTAAGGGCAACCTTCATGGGTGCAAAGAAGTGAACCCCCTGAATGCATACCTGGAGCGGAGTTTATTTGCAGAGGTATGAGCTACTTCCATATGGTGGTTAATGAGAAATGATCCTCCCTCTCAGACAAACCGTTCACCAACTGGTGTCATCTGCAGCTGGCTCAAGTCAGGCTATTTCTAATCTCACAGAGAGCCAGTAACAAACAAGGGACTGCTTTGCAGGCTCTCCCGGCTACCAAAACCCCCTCTTGTCTTATCTCCAGCTGGTGTAAGTCCTCTGGACCCCTTGAAGCTAGTGCAAATATGAGGTTTTACTGCAGCTGAGATTATACTGCAGCTGAGACCTCCCTGTTTCGGATGCTTTGGAGGTCATGCAGTGAAGGTAGTAGAGATAGCAGCGAAATGAGTCCAACTACCATTGCAGGTAGTTGGGGTTTTTTTGGGCTTCTCTCCCATGCATCCCTGCAAGAACTAATGTAAATAACAAAAGAATTCTGATTTAATTTCATGAGTTCTACACATTACAGGTGGATCTCTCGCACCCCCATAAAGTGCCTTGTCTCACAGGTGTGGTAGAACTGAATAAAATCCTCAGCAGCTGAAGAACCAGGAATTTAGCTTTAGCTTCTCTCCAGTGTGGCAAAAAATTAAAAACATTGCCTTCTTCAGTGAATGCGCAGATTATCATCTCTCCAGATAAAACTTGCAGGAATTAGCATAACATCATCTCTGCCTAACACCTCAAGGTTGTGTGGCAGCTTGGTATTTGAATCAGGGACCATGTCTAACTCACAGGATCTTCTGTCCTTATTGTCTACTAAGATTTTGAAAATAAAAATTGCATCCACATCTCTTTTTTTTTTTTTTGTATACAGCACATGGCAGGTTAAAAGGGCTTAGTTGCGTTGATTAACTATCCAAATGTTTAATCAATACGGCAATAGCTAGATGCATTCTGGCTGTGAAAGACCTTGGAGAAGTCCCACTTGCCTTGTTCCCCACCCCCAAGTGGGACATCAGCGAACTATTACATGGTCCTTGCATATCAATGCAGAGGGGCTTAGACAAATACTACACTAATGGATAATTGTGGGTCACCTTGTCAAAATATGTTAAATGCCCCTTAAGTATTTTTTTCCCCCCAATTAAAAAAAATAAAAGTGACAGTTTACTGACCTTGCTGATATCATAGAGCCTTTCAGGAAGCGAATGCTACTCAGTCTACAACCAGCTCATTGATTCATGGGTCAAAAATCCATTCTAACTAAATTATAAAAGACACGTCCTCGTGTGTGGATACAACCCACGGTAACGGCTTGACAAAGTGTTAAACAATTGTACTCTTTAGCGTGGGCAGGACACGTTTTCTGACACTTATTCAGAAAATACACGTAGGGGCCTCCGAGTGATTCATAAGGAAGGGCTGCGGATCCCCGGGTGCCCTGGATGTTAATGCATCGCAAAGTCAGGGAAAGTTCATCTTGTGACCAGGGCTCCTGGACCGGCTCCAAGAATATGCCATTTGCAGAGATGGCATTAACTGCAAGAAGGCCGTTGTGGGATTTGGATTCCTGCCCCTGTATTTATCTACTCACAATGTCATTAACACCCACATTGATCCCGAACTGCTGCCGGTGCCGCGGCTGCGCGCGGGATTGCTTGTTTGCCGGTGTCACAAATCACAAACCAGAGAAAATCGTTCTGATAAAGATAACAGCTCTGCGGCTTCACATTGTTATAAATGAGCCATAGGAGCCCTCCATACCTGCTAGTAATGCGCTATAATGGTTTTGCTTAGCTATTATTTAGAAGCATTACCTTTGCTTTGGCTGGCAAAATTAGTACTAGGAGGACTGTAACATGATTTGCACTGGGAATGTCACAATGCATCTGTCGTTATCTTTCTGGTCTTGGTATACCGCCTAAGACAATGCTGTAGGTTACAATTGGCAACAAGGACAAAACATAATTAATTAGCTAAGTATTGCCTTCATCATGAGGCTTGTTTTGAAAGGGTAAGAGAACTACGTAGGGTAGCACGATATTTGCTTTATTTTCTTGCATATTACACAAAGGTTACTTGAATCACCAATATAGTGGCACTAATTGCATGTACGTATACAGCGACATAAATAAACACAGAGGTCGAAATCTACATATATATAAATGTGCATATATAACGTACACCTGCTGCATGTGTGGTTTTATATTCGCGCACAAGCGTGGATACAACATTCACAAACCTCCTATAATTCCATAGTCATAATTACCTCGAGCACACCAAGAAATCTCGCAAGACTTACTCGTTTTGTGGTTGTACCACCCCAAGTTGGAGCATTTAAAGCAACACCTAGAAAAAAAGTTGTCACACCTGCTCTAGTAAGTTTCTGGTCTAGATTGATGTGGCACAGAGAAGACTGAAGTAAAATGGCTCGAAGAGGGTGGCACAGCAGAGCAGTAGCAGAGAAACAAAATCCTGTTTAGCATCATCCCAGTCCAATGGGCAGTGGTGCTTATGAGTGGAAGTGGGTGTTCACCATCACTCTCCTGCATCAGCTTCAAACGCCGGGAAACACTTATCTATGAAAGCTTTATGAGTAATAAACAGTCAATTGGGGCTTCAAAGAACCTGAGCCACAGGTAATGGTAGGCACTCAGAAGCCCGACTATTCATGCATGGAACATTATCTCTTTAAAACGCTTTATTTGTAAGCAATGGAGGGACATCATGAGAAGACTGTTTACACTCTTGACAAAAATTCTTAAAAGCACTTAAAATCCTGCCTGGATGCTAACTTTGGCCAGAGATCCCCTTTACGGAAAGGTCCTCAGAGACAAGCATGGCCTGTCGTCACCAGCACATGGATCCCAGGCAGGAGGCAAGAGGAGGGTGAAGTACTCTCTTTGGAGAGGACTGAAGTACAGCAGTTCCAAAACACTTAACTTCTAAGCGGCAGAGAAATACTCCCGCAGACCAGTTCAGTTTCCCTCTGCGTCTGGTGTCTTCCTACCTCCTTTAGCTTTTTTGAAATATTCTTGCTAGTCTAAAGGTTAGTTTTGAACTGGATAGTGATTCCTGTTTATTTTTTTCCAAATGAGACCGTGTTTCGATGCCATTCTGTGTTTTAGACTTATTGGCGAGGCTTACTGTCTGTGAACACTTCTGACCCTTCAAAAATAAAACCAAGGGGGTTTTTACCTTGTATCTCAGAGCAACATTTCATCTCAAATTGCCAGCTACAAGCACTGATCTCTCTGGAGTCTTCATGAGCTCAGCAAATGCATTTAGCTTCCTCTAAGGATCTGCTCATGGAAAGATTTTAAGAGCTCAGGCCGTTCAAAGTGATCAGGCACCACATCTGCTGAAGGTTTGCAAAGTACAAATAGGCTACTGACAGAAGACAAAAATCTATAAACAGAAATGCAAAGAGGACAAGCTTTAATGTTGTCCCCTCGGTGATATCTAGAAGTTGCTGTTTTAAGTATACCAAAATCTACACTCATCTTCTGCTTACATAAATGAAGTATGCTTGACACTTTGAGGTTAAGCGCTTCCTTGCAGATGAAACAGAAGATTCTCCTGTGCTTCAGTTAGTGCGGGGTCCGTGCCAGCAGTGGCAACGTTCACAGCTGTAGGTGCTCCTACTTCGGAGGCCCGACTAAACAAAGTTTTGCTTGTAAACAAACCAGTTCATGGATATTTCACTGGTGAAAACAAGAAAAGGGGACTCGAGTCTCTCCTCTCTAGGTTGTAAGTGTTTCCAAGGAAAACAAAAAGTCTTCTCCTTTCAAACATCATGGTTACATTGAGTCCGTCACCCAGCCCTGGATCTCACGGCTTTGCCGGTGCCATACTCATCTTCCATTTGCAGCTTTGCTGACTTGCTTGTGGACTCTCATGCTGGTCCATTCCCTCCTGTCTGGCACATAGCAGGAAAGTGTAAAATCCATCACCGATTTGTAAAATGCTCATACAGAAAGGTTTTTGGTTTTGTTGCTTCTATTTGTTTACCAGTGACCAAGGTCCCCCAGGGTACAGAACCTCAGGAAAGTATCACACAAAGAGGTGCAAAAATACTGTTTAAAATATTGTGTGAACTGTAACCATATCCCGCATTGCACTGTTACTCATAGGACTATTGTACACACAAAAAAAATGTTTGTAATTGCTGTGAGGGAGATCTATTCACTTTTTTACTGAAAGAAGACAAGGTGATTGTCTGTCTTACTCAATATGCATCAGTAAAGAAATGTTGCATCCTTTATGCCTTTACTGAGTGCGAGAAAACCACATCAACTAAGTAGGCTTCAAATAAATTTCTTTGATGGGTTATTCACAAATGCTCAGGCCCTAGTTAGTCTCGTATTCTGGCTGTTCCTTGCCTACAGCACTGAATGCACAGCTAGAGGGCTCACAAACAATTTAAAGACATACTAACCTATTCATACACAGAAGGACATGAAAAAGCCCTTTTGTATTCAGGATGGCTGGTTCCCCACCATTGAAAACGGGCTTTGTTCAGTGTGTGACAAATGATAGACTCTGGATAGCTGATTATGTGGAAGTTTTGCTCCACACAAGTAGACGCGGTACTGGAAAAGCCACGAAATTCACTGTTCGCTGTGTCATACTTCCATAGCATCACACTGCAAACATCTTGTGTGATCTCCACCGTAAGCCACAGCTGCTCTGATGAGCAGAAGTTCCCGTCTGTGGGTTCTGTCTTTCTCAGAGGCTTTGAACAAGTCAGGGATGGCACAAAGATCATGAGGTGAGATCTCACCTCTGGTCTTGAAGGTCTACATGGCAGTTGAATTCAGCGCAATTTAACACACAACTCAAAAAGGGATCGTGTGTGTTAAAAGTTTTCCTTTCGATATTTCAGAAATAATGTCCATGAGAACTAGCTCTTTATTTGAACATTTGCTCCTCCCTTGTACTTCTCCAACATGAATACATAGCAAATGTATGAGTTCCTGCAAGATTTTCTTCGTTATTTCAAACTCTCCTGGTCTTATGTTAACATCAAAGTGACTTTGGATGACTTTGTAGGTCTTGCATGGTCTGTTCAAATGTCTTAATTCTCAACAATGTGCCAAGAAATGACTACATCTTTGCATGGTATATTTCAGTTGTTTTCTAGACTTGATTAAGTCACAATCATGACGGCTGCTTGTCTTCTGGTATTTTGGCACTTCTGCCTGGCTGTTCTAGCACAGACCATAATGTTAAGATGTTGAGAAAGATTAGTAAAAAACACATACAACTTTTTGGAATCTCAAAAAATTCCCATTATAGTTTTTCATCAGAAACTGTTTGTGATATCCTTGCATGTGAATTCTTAGGAAAAATACTCAGAACCCTTTAATTAAATTAAGCAACTGACACTGCATGGAATCAACAAATATCAACAGGTCATTTTGTGACAGGGAAATAGCTAGTATTCTTACCGACAAGAAGGGATATAAATAGAAATACTCACAGATCTAAATTTTTTCCCCTCAGAATCAGGACAAACCAGTAATGGGGGACATGCATCAGCAGCGTTAGGGAGAAAAAGACAAATTATGGGAACTAATCGTATCTCCAACGTACAGCATATGACTATTGAATCACGAATCCACCATAATAGATCTCTGAAGAACATCACATATCATGGGAAAATAAATGTAACTTCTGCAAACAAAACAGATTAAAGGCAGAGTATACTTCACTAGAGTGCACAGGGACATGGATGTAAAAAGCCTGCTTTAGCACTTGGTTTCTAGGCATGCGGCGCAGAAAAAAATTGTGATTTTGTTCAACAGAATGAGAAGGGGTATCAGCAGGAGCGATGACAGCACAAAGCAAACAAAACATAAGTCAGGTAAAATACATGCAAAAAGGTTAAGGGTCTGCAGCCATAGCGAGGTTACTAAAAAGGTTAATATTTAGCAACAGTTGCCCCATAAGGTGTGTGATAACGCTTATTTCCTATTCTAAAAAGCTACCATGTTCACAAAAGTACCATTAATTTTAATGTGGGTTATTCACACGCATCACAGAAGGCCCTTAATTTTTAAGCAGGAACTGAAACCATGCTTGTTTGGCAATGTATTCAATTATTAATGTGTTTAACTAGGTACTGTGATAGTTTTATCAATGATGTTATAATTGTATATTGGCCCAAGCTATGCAAACTATTATGAGGTGCATTTTCACTTCATATTTAGGCCAGTGTCTCCTACAGTCAGCTGAAATAGTACCCTGCCGTGGAAATAGCTCTGCATACTTCAGTGAAATGGCTCTTGAGGTCTATGTAGTAGAATAAAATTCTAAATATCTCTACATTGAGAAAGCTCTCCAGCCAGGGCGGGCTAATTTTCACTTTAATTTCTGTTTTTACGTTCAAGTGTAAAATAAGCATTTTGTTTGACAGGTAACTTTTCATTTATGCTCTGTGATCTTTTCTGCAAAATATCCCATTCATTAGTTATTCTACAAAATGCATATTTTATTTTAAAGCTTTTAAAGTAAAAAAAAAAAAAAGAAAAGAAAGAAACAAAAACAAGCTAATGGCCCAAAAGAAATCAAGTCTTGATTTTCTGTGGCACAATCCTATAGCCCAATTGTATGTGATCACTGTTTTCTGAGACACTGTTCTCAGCTGTGAGTGATAATGCCTGGTAACTCACTGAGGTGAAACATTGCCTTATTCAGAAAAATAATTTGGGCCACTGCTGTAGAAAATGAATGCTACATTCTTTACACGGAAAAAGAGCATGGGATATGATTTCCTATATAAGGAATGCTCTTCTGCAATACATCAAATCTCTTTTCTCCTGTGTGTGCAAATGTACTCTCCTTTGTTACATTATAAGAGGGTGCATAACTCCAAAAGAAATGGAGTTAGATGAAAAAGAGCCATTCCAAACTCTACTGATTAAAATAAATGTGCTCATAAAAGAGACAGGAGAGTAAATTACTGCATCCCCTGAACAGCAGTAACTTATACACCAACAAGTTATTTTCAAGTTTGCCAGAGGAAATAATCTGCTATCAACAAGGGGTAATTGCCTGAGCAAACTAGTCTTTACATCTCACACATGCTGTCACCTTGTGTAAGAAAGAAATACACCACATATCAATTCAGGGGAAAAAAAAAATTTGAAACATTCCTTTAAAGGCTGCTTCTCTCAGCCATTTGAAAGAGAGAACATATACACAGCTTGGAACATATCTAATCTCTGCTCTTTTCTTATCGCTGAAGAGTATCCTAACACACCACAAAATTCATAACCTAAGCAGCCTCAGGCAATATTAGAAAGGATCCATTTTAGATTGGAACAGAAATTTTAATCTGAGACTTACCTGTGGCTGTCACAGGTGAAAGCAGGTTAGTGACAAAACCCTTCAGGAATAAATGAAGGATCTATTAAGTAAAAGAGTCAAAAATTTCTGATTTTTATACCAATATGGGCTGCTTAGAGAGCTAGATGAACACTTATTTCAGTGAATATGCACAGACACACACCCTTTTTTGTATTCCCATTACACAAATATACATTTGACTGAAATGCTCTTGACCCAAGGGCTCAAAGAAAAGGAGTTTTCAGCAGCTGCATGGACGATTTTTTTGTCAAAGCAAGGTGCAATATTTGCCTATACATGAGTATTTAACATGCATTTTGCCATGTAAGAGAGACTGCAATGTGTATTCAACAAATATAAGTACAACAGATGAAGAAAAGTTTACAATTCATAAGAAGATCAATCCTTTCTTGAGAGTCTTATACTAAAACGGTGGCAAATGTTAATTAAAAATAGCCACGAGTGGTGGCAAACTCTTTACGAATCATGGAACCATAGAATGGTTTTGGCAGGAAGGGACCTTAAAGACCATCCAGTCCCACCCCCCCCCTGCCCTGGGCAGGGCCACCCCACTAGACCAGATTGCTCAAAGTCCCATCCAGCCTGGCCTTGAATCAGTGTCAAACCCTTCCCCCTCATCCCATGGCTCCCCTCCCTGATCCAGAGTCCCCCCCACAGCTCTCCCGGAGCCCCTTTAGGCACTGGAAGGGGCTCTGAGCTCTCCCCTTTTTGGCCTTCTCTTCTCCAGGCTGAACCCCCCCAACTCTCCCAGCCTGTCCTCCCAGCAGAGGGGCTCCAGCCCTCCCAGCATCTCCGGGGCCTCCTCTGGCCCCGCTCCAACAGCTCCGTGTCCTTCTGCTGGTGGGACCCCCCGAGCTGGAGGCAGCACTGCAGGGGGGTCTCCCCAGAGCAGAGCGCAGCAGAGGGGCACAATCCCCCCTCGCCCTGCTGGCCATGCTGCTGGGGATGCAGCCCAGGATAGTTCTGTGAAGTAACAGAGTTTCTAGTTGTCATAGTTAATCAATTCTTCTTTAAGAAGTAGAAAAGAATCTGCTTCTTACTAGGCAGCATGATCTGATTTTCTATTAGCATTATTTTACCTTGTTAAATATTGAAGAATATTTTATTAACCAGAAAAACACTTTTCCCGCTCTTCATCCCCAGCAGAGGAAACAAAAATTGTCTTAATTTCCTCCCCTCTATTGCTTTGACTTTTATGAGATTAAATGAGCTCCCTTATGCTACCTGTAGCACTGTGAGTATGAAGCAATGTAGCTAAAAATGAGTAGGAATAAAAAAACCACCCAAACTTGAGTCATCCTGATTAACGTTCTGGGATGATCATATTTTGGAACCTGCTAGGATTGCTTGATCAAGACAGTAAGCAATGCAAAAATAGAGTCAGAACTTGAATTTTCCTAAATTAAAGATTACAGGGCATATGGGAGTATTTCTGTCTTCCATCCAACCCTTACGATACTCTTCCAACAAAGAGAAATGGAAAGGTCTTCAAAGACTTTTGGCAGCATTCTGGCAAGAGATATAAACTACTGTCAAGCGTAATATGGAAGAAAAACCATCTCAGTTGACAGAAACAATATGCTTCAATTTTTCTCTTGGTCATGATTTTGTATTCCAACCATACTTTGAATTCCAAATTAATCACTGCGGTTATTAAAGAAAAAAGAAACCTCCCTTAACCACAGCAAAAGTGATGAATGACATCTGTTAGCGTACCCAGCAATCAATTCTTCGGTGTCCCTGCCTGTCTGCCTACATATGTTGACCTGTGATTGGCAAGGTCTGAAGTTTGGCCTGAAGTTTGAAGAGCTCATGCTGTACTCTAGCATGGTTCTATTTCAAAAGCATCGATTGCAGCTGGACAGCATCTGATCATGCAGTTACAATTCCTCCTTAGCTACAAAGAAAATAAAAAATCTCAAGATTTAACTAAAATAAAAAATAGCCCAATGCAGAGTAAGTAGGCTGACATTTTTCACTCAAAAATTAAGCTTGCTCTGTCTTCAGTGCCAATTCATGTGAGTTTTGTATATTTTATCAATGATAATTCCTAACGCAGGAAATACACCACCTATAATGGATTGCTGCACACAAGAAAGAAATACATCACCGACACCTGTCCCTAGTACAGTAATAAAATGTTACAGATTTCAGGGATAAAAACATCATAATAAAATATGCTCTGTATGCAAATAACAAGACTACTTTTTGAATTGAAACAAAGATGGAAACTGTTTTCTGAAGTGGAAAACTGGAGGATTAAAATTGAATCATTGCTTCTGTCCCTCGAATGAAAGAAAATAAAGGATTACAAATATCACTCAACTTTTATTAGTGCATGGCAGTCATCAGAAATGGGACTATTCGCCCTGGGAACAAAACTGGTGATATTTCTTAGAGTGAACAGTCTCATTTTGTTGTACAACAATACTGAGACCAAAACCAGAGCTGAGCTACCAGGACACTGTTAGCTTGGTTTGAAGAAAGAAATCAGACTGTATGGACTTCCTTGATGAAGAAAAACAGCAGCGGTGAGGTCTGGCTAGGTCCTGCCGTTGGGGAGTCCATCCCTGACCGTTACTTCATGTTGCTTTCCTCAACCACACCTCATGTTTCCCAAGCAGAGTATTTTTCTATGCCCAACTATTTGCCATAGTTCATTAAATAACACAAACGTCATGCTCTCGTGACATTAGGTTCTTTAAAATGTAGCCTTATTTGTTGCAGAAGAACGCGTAAATTGCCGTTGCCACGTCTAGCGATTGCTCGTGCTCAGAAACCTATGCCCAATAACGGATCAGTTTTCAGTCTTGTCAGCAGCTTTCAGAACATAAAGGGAATTTTCCTAACTGCAATGGGTGTTGGAAACTCACAGAAATGTGAGAGCACAGACATATTTGCTGCTCCACATCCTCTGAGATGGAGAACCAGTTTGCAAATGCTGAAGGGATACAACAAATTACAGTGCCTTACACTTTAAGGAGTTTTTCCCACATTCGCTTACACTTTCCATAATAGTTTCTAGAAAAGTGCATGAGATGTACCTAAATAATATTCTAACAATTACAGCTCCTTATGAAAGAGCTGGTATTTCAAAACATCAGAGTATGTGTTAAACATACTATGGAATTTAGGATAGGAGCCTTTTTCGCGACTGGGGAAGCCAGAACAAGGGCTGTAGATAAACCCAAACAAATGCTAGTGGGATTCCCAAAACACTTTTGTGTTTACTGCTTGTCTTCAACTACAGTTCAAAATATGACAGCAAGTGTTTATAAATATATATATTTGTATGTATATAGATATTTTTACTGGAACTCAATCTTTTATTTCTCAGTCTCAGTCTTTCCCCGTCATTCATGGAATCATACAATCATTTCAGAGGAAGAGACTTTTAAGATCACCGAGTTCAACTGTTAACCCAGCACTGCCAAAGCCACCACTAAACCATGTCCCTCAGCACCACATCTACACATCTTTTAAATAACTCCAGGGATGGCGACTCAACCACTTCCCTGGGCAGCCTGTTCCAATGCTTGACAACCCT
>NW_009648822.1:209321-212814 GCF_000708025.1 Charadrius vociferus
ATTCAGGCTCTCAGCTTTTTCACTTCTGGGTTAATCTCTCCTTTTCTTGCAGCTTCATTGAGTTTCCTTTGTCAATAATGCATTTTCCTGAGGACAGGAGCTCAGGAGATGCTGTCAAGGGCATAGTCCAGGCTGGCATCACGCATGCATGTACCGTTGGCACTGGTGTGAGCTGAGGCAGGTAGGAGCTATCGTATTTGTCCTCCTTCTCCTAGGGCACCTGCAATGGGAGCCCCTCTTCCTCTGTCTTTGCCACCTACAACGCTTGGTTTGTTTGTTCATCCCCCTACTTACCAGTGCCGAGACCCGCTGCCGTGTTGGCGTTCTCATGCTGCTCCACAAAGGACTTAAAGAGGCACAATTATGTGATTCTGTACTTCTGCCCCTCTCATGTCTTTTATCAGTGAGAAAGCAGGGAACAGGACACAAAAGACAAATGAGGATGGTGCTTGATGACGTCGGTTAATCAGTCAGCTATTTTCGAGTACTGACTGACTAGTCACTAAATTGCAGGCTAAAATGTCCTCTCATACAGGCATGCACCAATCCGACTGACGTACTCTGGCTGCTGAATGTCGTAGCATTTGAAAGCACTTGAGCACTATATACCTAATTTAACAATTTCAGTCTTTATGAAGATTTTACTTAAAAAATTACAGGAAACATCATGAAGAAACTCAAGAGAGACTTTAGTAAACATCTGGTTATAATTCTGAAAATGTGCTCCAAAAGAGTGTTTTAAAATACGAGGCCAGTGCATAATACTCCAATTTTGCATCTGTTTTAAGCAAAATTAGACAGATGTAAATTTAAAAAATGCATAACTGTACAACTGCTCTAACTATTTGTCTAGGTCGTAACCCACCTGAAAAGATTTTGCCCCTAAGCTTGCCTTAGGTCAAAACAATGTAAACCGAGCTAAAGATGACCGTAACCCTATGACCCTTACAAGCCCCTATTTATAAACCGTATATCATAAATATCTATTACAAAAATATTACCAGTGGGAGGGGAAAAATCAATAAAAAATAAAAAAGAAAAGTGTGCATTATAAAAAAAGACTGTCGTGAGTTGAAACACCCTCAGTTAAATGTACATATAACATACATCACATATAAAAGCTATTAATCCAATTTAACAACATTCAATGCATTTATGCTAAGAAACTGCTAAAAAGCACTAAATGGAATTTACCGAGATGAATAAAAAGCACAATTACCAACTAGACTTGGGAGATTCCAGTTAGTAAATGAGGCTGTGAAATTGCTTTGTGTTAAAAGAGTATTAATGGCTATGCTAGCACTTGACTAATATTTTATGGTGCAGGCTGTTACTAAATTAGACCCTTTGCATGTCTTCCTGTAAAGTCATGTAGTTATACTTGGAGTACTTTTTTTCTTTACAACATCTTTAAGAGTTTGCTGTGTTTTGGAAGTTCCTAATCCTGTAGAGATTTTTGTAAGCTGAAGCTACCCGTGCTACCTGTTCCTCGCAGAGAGGCTGGTGGTAAATTAATTCTGAGGGTGAACTATTGTTTCGTAAACTCTCTCCTTTGGCAAGTGGTGCAAGCATCAGCTAACTCAAAGAAAATCACTCTGGGGTACAGCATGTTCAATACCATAATCGTGTGTTTTGGTGTGTCAGCGATGAGAAGAAGTGATGTGAACTGTGGATCAACTCCCAGCTCGGGGAAGGGTGGAGGGTAATCTTTCCACCCTCATTCTGGCCTCTCTCCGAGGCTGAGGCTCCAAAGATGCCTTTGGACAGGTCTTCTGTGACTAGTTCTGTGAAGGCAAGGGACTGGTTCCCAGCCCCACGCTAGAGGACCTGGCCTCAACAATACTACTCCTTGCTTCAAATTTGCAAGTAGTTAATACGATCCCTTGCAAATTTCAAGTTTTGTTTGAAAAAACAATATTATGGAAACAGATTTTATTAGCTGTCTCTAATATTGGCCATAATGACAATGTGCTGGCACTTTTGTTTGGAAAATACTTAACGATTGTAAGGTTCTTATGGTGGAAGCAAGAATAGAGGAATGCAGAAGGCCTTGCATCAGCATCGGTTTTTACAATCTTTTAAAATACTGGATATGTAAGTCTGAATAAATCTCTTGGAAAAAAAAAATAAAAATTAAGGCACCCAAAACACCTACTGTGCTCAAAACTGCTTGAATATTTAAGTGAGAGGATCTGAAATTGTATGTGTGCAGGCTCTTCATGTGCGAATTTAAATAATATATAAAGTTCATACTGCAGCGAATAGCAATAATAAACACTACAACTGTAGTAACAGTGACCAATAAGCAAAAATAAATACTGTCTGAATGAGAGTTATAAAGTTTTATGAAGTTATACTGTATTCAGTGAAATTTGAAGGCTGTACCCCCTTAGCCTTTCCCATCACGCTGTTGAGCAAAACACACTGCTGCGCAGGGGAAAGTGCCTGGATGCAGCAGACTCATCCCATGACAGGGTGGGGGCCCTGTTACCAAACTTTTGTACACCTACACAAAGTCAAATTTTCCCTGTTAAAAAGTGATTGAGATGCAGATTGTCTTCTCAATTAACACCGAGCTGGCGCAATCAAATTCTGCATAATCTTCCCCGGCAAGGAGGACGTGCAAACCACAGCGAGGAGAGTATCAAACTGGCCAAAAACCCGACTGAGGGGTAGCATTTAGCCACACAAGAGTCTCTGAATGGAACTTGGAAGAAAAGCAAAACCCGCCATAATGTACTGAGTCATTACTGCTAACAGAAGCATAGCTCGTCTGTAACAGCAGTAACGTTGGTCTCAACTGGGGAAACGCGGCAGGGGGTTCACGCAGCGCTCCTCCAGCATGCTGGGGAAATGATCCCTGGTGAACGCCCAAATGCGGCTCGAAACATCAGTAGCGCTGGTACTCAGATCATCCGAAGCACCAGTTACAAATATATTACAGGGATGTATACGCTCTAAGCTGCTGTTATATGAAGCATGTCATCTGTATAGCCCAGAGGAGAAGAATTAAATTGTGCAATCCTAGTTAGGAGCTGAATGAATACTTGGAGCTGAAAGGGGTGAAATGCAATAGCAAGCAGTCGGGAAAAAAAACCCAAACCAACAAGCTTTTGCCTTTTCCAGGCCATCTCTACACCCCAGAATAAACCCAGCGTGCTGCCAAGGGCTAAGTCAGCTGCAGCGCGGGGGCGCCGAACCCCAAAAGTAGAGGGTGGCCAGCTGAACCGATGGAATTTAACGTTATGAATGGTGATAAACAAACCCGACGCTACAGGGGAAGCTGGAGCTCCAGCTTTCCACTATAAAAGATTCTCGTAGCTCTAAAACCTCCACGGCTTGAGCCGGCAGAGGCTCCTGGGCGGGAGAAGCGCTCTTTTATGCGTCCCATGAAATCCCATTCAGGTTCTGCTGCCGTATGAATAGCTGATAATTGCCATTTCCTTTCGCTCGCTCGTGTTCTCCGGGAAATTGCAGCTGGGTGCCAACCCTG
>NW_009648822.1:212827-227914 GCF_000708025.1 Charadrius vociferus
GAGAGCGGCGCGGCGGCAGCTGCCGGTGGCACAGCTGGAAGATGCCAGGTCACCTGCGCAGGGTGCGAGACCCCGCGGAGATGGGGCTGGGGATGGACGAAGCGAGGTATGAGTAACAAAGCCCAAGAGGATTTGTCGACGTGTATAAGGCAGGAAGGTTTTTGCCACTGTGAAGTTCTGGGACCGAGGGGTAGGGATGGGGTTTTTTGTTATATTTTATTTTTTTTTTGCAGCTGCAATAATACAACTTTTCTTGATTTTTCTTTTGAAGAAGATACTTATGTGACAATGTGACTTAAAAAAAATAATTAGAAGCGATGTTTTGGTGAAAGTCAAGCCCTTTGATTTTAAGAAACATGTTGCTTACCACCGCCCATAAAACTTTATAGTTTGTTGTGCCTATCAGCTGAAAAAAAAAAAAAATTATTTGAGCACAGTTTTCAAAAAGTTGCCCCTTCATCAGTCAGTAGATACACCGGACACCCTAGAAGTCCAAATTAAGTTGCATGGGCAGCAAGACGTCTGGCATTTCACGCATCACAGCTTTCACGCGCCTAACTGAACATGGTTTCATTTGCAAGGCTAACGTAGGCGGATTTGTAATTAATATGTATATTTCCACACACCCGCACACACTGAGGCACATATAGATGTAAATGTTTGGGTGGACGTGGACTACAAACAATGTCTGCCGTGCAACGCAGTGGAAACGGATTATTCACTTCAGTGGGGCGGTTTGTAAGGTAGCTTAACATAGATGAACAGCAGTGATATAACATTATTATTACAGCCTGAGCATTGCATGATAGAAAAGGTGTGTAGAAAGCATCCGACACAGAGGCCTAATGGCACAGTTTCTGCTCAGGCAAAATTTCCACTAATGCTTTTAAAACCAGAGGGAGGCATTGACCCGTTACTACTTACCACTAGCATAGCTCCAAGGAACAATCGCAGGACTGGGCCATTAGACAGCACCTTCCATCCCACCAAATCCCCTGCCGCTTTCCAAATTATACCTATTTGCAGGTAGATAGACAATACTTTATCCTAGTGATGCACAGGGCAAAGGGCAGCAGAAACCCCGCTCAGCAGTTCAGAAGGGCAGCAGTGAGCCTGGGTCAGCACATGACCGTGTCAGCCGAGGGCTGCGGAGTTTAATAACTCACTTCTACCCCCCAAAAAATTTAAAGCAGACCTTTAAGGAACATAAGCATCGCCTGCTGTTATCCTAGCCCAGACGTGGCCCCAGCACGCGGGGACATTCGCCCGCCTCTGCTCCGGAGCAGCAGTGGGAGCCCAGGTTTCCCTCCAGGTTGTGTCACGCCGGGTAGGACGGACGCGGCACTGATGAGATCTGACAAGATATCAACCCAAGGTGACTCTGCCATGAAAACACTCGTGAACCGCAGCTCCTACGCAGGCAGCCTGTGTGCACTCAGGGCGAGATCATGATATACTTCTCGCAATTAAGACTTTATGCAGCAAATAGTCTCAACGAAATCAACAAGACAACCCATGGCATCAAAGAGCTTTTTAATATGGGCAAGAATATCACCACTGGGCTTTGGCATGCTTTGTGTTTGATACACTGAATCCCACGAATGACAAACAGCAAACAAATGCAGGGATCACATTCACCTACAGCTGAAAATATTAAATGAAATCCTTACAAGCAGCAGTTTCTTTCCTGGCTCAGCTTGCTTAGGGCACAGGGTTGATGCACTCTTATGAACAAAAGTCCAATTCCAAGCTGAGGCCGCATATAGAAAGGGTGACAGAAAAACCTCAAACCCGGGTCCATTATGAAAATACCGAGAGGCACTTCACAGCAGCTTTGGCTGTTCAAACTGAAACGCAAGAAATCACTACTCATTACGTGGTAATGCTCCTACTGCCAGATACAAGTCTACAGTTTTTGGATTTAGAAATGAATAATCTGAATTTTGCCAGTATCTCTGGAAAGGTTTCCAGTGTGACAATGGTGATTGTAGAAGGAAGGAAAAATTAATAGCATTCAAAAATATGAAAAGAAAGACTTGATGGTCATTAACTACTAATGGAAAAAAAAAAAGGGGCATGATGTAGCCAACAATTTGTGTTTTAACATATTGATAATGAATCCCAGCATAACCATTTAAATCAAAGTCAGTATGCCTCCTTTTGTCCCTATGGAAATTCAGATCAATAGTACTGGCATTATCCATATACACCTATATGTACATCTATGCATATATGTTTCTGAATTACAAAATACTATTGCATCGTTTTACTCTCATTTTGGATTTTTAACACAGCGATGCACATCTCCGTTCTTCCAATCAATTTATTCTGTTAGTGTTTTTCAGCATTTTAAATCCCTAAGCTAAGTCAATAATGTTGATTACTTACCATAAGCACTGTACACGCCATTCTAATACAGGTTATTTGCAATTTGACATCCTCATCTATATGCATTATTCCTCTTGGAAAATTAAATGAAACCCTTGATTCAGAATCTGAAACACTTAGAAGTAATGATCCTGTTTACTGATTGACTGAAGTTGTGGTTTTTAAGCACTATTTAATAGAGGAAACAAAGAGCACTATCAAGTAAAAAGGAAGCATCTAAGTTACTTTAGGAAGCATTCATACTGTAGGAATTATAGACATTCATTGTGTTTTTCGTTGTTTTACACCTCCGAGACAGTTACCTACATGAATAACTTAATACTGCTTCAGATAACTTACAATTCAGAACTTAAACCTAATAAACTCAATGTAAAAGAAAACGTAGTGCTCAACAACATTATTTTGCAAGAATCCCTTTCCAGTATTGTTTGCTTATTAGTGTGTAGCCAATAACAGCTGTATTTTATTAATAAAGACTAAAATATACTGGAAATGGAACTGGGGGTGCTTGGGTCCGATCTGAGCCATAAACCTAAAGACATGCACAAAGTTACTTCTGGACCCCCACTGATGCTGGTAACTCCAATAGCAGCAATAATCATAGAATCATAGAATGGTTTATGTTGGAAAGGACCTTGAAGATCATCTAGTTCCACTCCCTCCTGCCATGGACAGGGACACCTCCCACCAGCCCAGGTTGCCCAAGGCCACCTCCAGCCTGGCCTTGAACACCTCCAGGGATGGGGCCTCAACAACCTCTCTGGGCAACATCTTCCAGTGCCTCACCACCCTCAGAGTGAAAAACTTCTTCCTAATGTTTAATCTAAACCTGCCCTCTTCCAGTTTAAAGCCATTCCCCCTCATCCTGTCACTACATGCCCCAGTAAAAAGTCCTTCCCCAGCTCTCCTGTAGGACCCCTTTAGGGACTGGAAGGCGGCAATAAGATCTCCCCGGAGCCTTCTCGTCTCCAGGCTGAACAGCCCCAACTCTCTCAGCCTCTCCTCATAGGAGAGGTGCTCCAACAGTCGGATCATCCTCGTGGCTCTCCTCCGGATATGCTCCAGCAGGTCCATGTCCGTCTCATGTTGGAGACTCCAGAGCTGGATGCAGTACTCCAGGTGGGGTCTCACAAGAGTGGAGTAGAGGGGCAGAATCACCTCCCTTGACCTGCTGGCCACACTTCTTCTGATGCAGCCCAGGATACTGTTGGCCTTCTGGGCTGCGATTGCACATTGATGGCTCATGCTGAGCTTCTGGTCAATCAGCACCCCCAGGTCCTTCTCCTCAGGGCTGCTCTCCAGCCATTCCCTGCCGAGCCTGGATTTGTGCTTGGGATTGCCCCGACCCAGATGTAGGACCTTGCACTTGGCCTTGTTGAACTGCATGAGGTTGGCTTGGGCCCACCTCTCCAGCCTGTCCAGGTCCCTCTGGATGGCATCCCTCCCCTCCAGCGTGTCCACCTCGCCAAACAGCTTGGTATCATCGGCAAACTTGCTGAGGGTGCACTCGACCCCACTGTCCATGTCTGCGACAACGATGTTGAACAGTACAGGTCCCAGTACTGACCCCCGAGGAATGCCAAGCTCAAGGGTATGGTGAGCATCTAACGGTGAAGATGACGTGATGCCTGTGCCCAGTAAGAGCTCTGCTGAGGACCAGTTTAGGGAGAGGGACCATCTCACAGCGACTGTGGAGGTACAAAGCTGGAACCACCTGGAGGCACCAAATTTGGCCCGTGAATCATGGGTTTAGTCCTAACTTCAGACGTGACACAAATTAGGCATTACATTGTGCTTCAGGTGGTAGTGTGAAGGGAAGACAGGCTGTCTACAACATCAAGGTTATTTTGTTTTTACTCAGTAAACGGTAGTGAATAACACCAAAACACGAGAAAAGTGGGTCTTAGAGGGCAGCTATTTGCTTTTTGTTGTTTCCCCCTTCTACTAGAATCCAGTTTGAAGTTTTGGTGAGTGTGGTGCTTTTAAGTGGTTCATCTCTATTCGGATGATATTATTTCAAATTCAAATTTATAAGCATAAATTTGGGGAATTCATTCTCACATATCCACGACCTCTCAAAGATTGTCGCAGCCATTACTACATTGCAGATAAGTCAGTTTATTTCCTGATCTAAACCTTTCACTTGAGATTTTAAATGTATTATTTACCACAGAAGCATCATGAATTTAGTACTCATACTTATTAGCATAGAATTAGAATAAATCTGAGGAAAACAATTGAGAGAATTAGAAATACATTGCACACTAACTTTAGACAGTGTAATGAGCAGATGCTGAAAGCTTGCTTGATGGCATATTTTTATTCAGAATTATTTTAGGGATTATCTAAGAGCTGTACTGTGGATTATAAAAAAAAGAGTAATTTCAGTTTAATTTAGCCCTATGAACATGTGAAAGTGTTTCAGACAGGTGAAGTATACTGAGGGATGTCTTAAGCTACCACTCCAGGGACTATGAATAAAAAAAAAGTCAGTTGCCAAGTGGAGTTGGCATTTTACTAAGTCTGGATATAATTGTGCTGGAAATCTTGAGGATACTTTGAAGCAGTCTTAAGAGAGGATATTGCCTACTGGAATTCCTCCTTAGTGCAAGTTTCACTGCAATTTATTTTAGATCAAATATACTCGTGACATAAGATTATACTCTTGCTCTGGATATGTATATTCATTTCACCCGCTGAAATTGTTGGGAGCTACGTACACTCCCTTCTGTGCCAGCTGACCTACTTTATGGGTTCACCTCTTGTGACTGGAAAATAGTCACAAAAGCCCAACGAAGCTTTTTATGATGGACGTGCACGGCGCTGCTGGTCCGTTTGGAATGACTGCTGATCAGCTCGTGTGCTTTTACTCTTTCTGTTGGACTTCGGTACAGCCTTTCTGTGGTTTCCATGTCTCCATTGCTGCACCCAGACCCTAAACCATGCAAAGCAAAAGTCAACCCCAGGACCAGCATGGGCCCTTCACAGGGCCCCAGCAGCACATTTATGGGCACTGGGGCTTACAGTTAGGTGCAATCGGAAAGTGGAGATATTCTTCTCTGTCTCAGTTCCCTTCCATAAATAAAAATAAAAGGTCTGGATCTTTTATTACTTTTCAGAAAAAAAATCCTGTCTGCTATCACCCTCCTCTTTTTTTCCCAGCCTTTCTGTTTCTGACCTCTTTCTTTTTTTTACTGGTCAATAAGAGAGTCCCCTTTTTATGAAGCTGCAGTCCCCGTTGTCAGGTATCTCTTACTAATCAGCCTGTTGAAAGCTCTGTCACTTAGTTATCAGCATACTTAAGCAAACTGATTTTCCTGCTCTGACCAACTATTTTATCCCAAGAGACCCCATCTGAATCAGTTCTAATGATCCTCTATTATTGACTGTTGATCCTCCACTGCTGATTCTCTGACAAGTGCAATAATTTCTCCTGATGCCCCCTAAGCTTATACCACACAACATAATCAAGTTGACTTAGAATACAGGAGTTGAAACCTGGGAAAGAACATATGCAAACATACATCTGAAACAAACCAATCCTGCTGTTTAATTACTCTGTGATCTGAGCCAGCAGCTCTATATGACTGGAGAGCAGCAAACACAAGAAAAAAGTGACCAGAGTAAGATTCTTTGTCAGACCTTAACGGTGTGAAAGCACGCAGAGTAAGTTTTGAAAGCAAAAATGATGTTGTTGAGATATAGGGAAAAACAGCTCAGAATACAACACTGATTTGCTGGTGGTTATTCTAAAATACAGCTATGGGCTGGAAGAGTTCTGCAAGAACCCAGCTTGCTTAATATTTCATTAATACATCTACTTCCTTGAGAAGGATGCAAATTATACCATTCGGTGTCTTGGGACTGTTTTGGGTCCTGCTCCTAAGGGATGCTGAGAAAAGACCCTGCAAGGTGGGCATAAGATTACTGAAGGAAAATGTGGAAGACATAAATAACAAAAGGTTGTTTTATTTTTTTTTTGTTGGTTTGGTTTTTTTTTTTTTTTTGTAATATCACCTAAGAAAAAGAATTCAGATGGATTTCTAATCTCTCTGTCTTCCTACTTCTATCAAGAAGAACAAGATCTTCTATCTCACAAGTGAGTGCTCTGACCGCTAGGTTCAAACACAAGGAAGTGGGTCATTCTCCAGCTATTCTACTTTTATGAGAAATGTTTTCAACAACATGAACTCTTTCCAACCTGAACTGGAGCAAGTGCCAGAATTTGTGTTTTCTGCATGAGTATCCCATCCACAAAACTGAAGAGTTATAGTCCCCTTGTATACACTGACATTTTTGGTGCAACTTGCAATCACTCGAGGCTGTGCAGTATTAGCGTAAAAAAGATCCAGCAACAGCAGGAAAATAGAACTCCTCAAATACTGAATTTTCAGTACTGAAGACTTCAGAAACCCCCCAAAACAAGATTTTAAGACCTTATAATCATAAGTCCTAGTACCTTTGTGTTCTGAAAATGCAAGTATTTTTAGCTAAGCTGTCTCCAGGTAAAAATAATATTAAGAAACATCTCATGAAACCTTTCGACGTGGTGGCACCTTGCAGAGGTTCCCGCCCGTGTTAAATCCTCGCGGCGATCGACACCTTGGAAGCAATGAGGAGATAAAGAGCTGATTAAATTCTGACTCAAGCGTGTGTCTTGCCAGGACAGTGGCACAGACAAGTGCTCTCTTAGGCTTATTCCTGCCTGCCTACCAGTGGCATAAAGCCAGATGCCATCAGCGGCACCGTTCTGTCAGATGCTCAGCAGAGACTGTCTAGGCTTCAGCGTTTATAAACTATTTGTTAAAGTACAGTATGCAACTCTGCACTCCACTTATCTTTGCTTTAGTGAGATTGACACAGTGAATTATGAAGTCAAACCCTAGGCTAGAAGATGCCTATAAAGATTAAGTCATTTCATTCTTTTCCAAACAATTAGCAGCACTAGACTGCTAAGCGGAGATCAATCGTAATTGGGGAACTGAGAGAGGGCAATAAACAAATTAGTTGTGTTTTCTCTGAAGCCTGTTGGTTTACAGACTCACTGTTATTTAATCCAGAAGCTCAATAGATTGTAAATTATCCATTAGAGTTGTCACTGGCCCCTTGAAAAGGATTTACTTTACGATAAAGGTACAAGAAAAGAAATCTGCCTGGTGATTTCAGGTGAAATAGGATAATTGCAGTTGATTCATCATCCCCATCACATTTGTACTGCCTACTTCTGGATGACAGTCAAGAGGTTTAGAGGCTTTACCTGACCAACATCAACGTTTGGACTTTACCAGCTTAGCTGGGGGGCGACTGGTGTCCTCTTCATCTTTTAGTACCTATTGTGTTATTCATTGCAAAAAAGAATGAAAAGTGATCAGTGGACTTACCATTCAACAGAAAACGGAGATAAACAGCTAATTACAGCACGAGAAAAATGATTTCCACAACCAAACCTGAAGCTTTAAGGATCTCCTTCCTGGAGAGTATACTCTACCTTGGAAGCAGTCAGGGCTGTCGTACTGTGTGACCACAGCCTGTGCATGGGGCACACGGGCATTAGATGACATTAACAAGGTTGGAAAGACCTTGAATCCAACCTGCAGAGCTCATTGCAGACTTTGGAAGGCTTTAAAAGTTTGTTGTTTGTGCGTTTTAGTCTATTTTTAAATTTATTTTTAAATTTTGTTTTTAAATTTATTTTTATTTTTATTTTTATTTTTTTCTTTCTCTACCTAGCTTGGGTAGCAAGGAGCAGTAATGCTGTTTTTGCAGGAGGACAACTGCTCATGTGCTAGCGTATTAGGATATCTGCATACTGCAATGAAGTCTGAAGTATAGACATGAACAAAGATAGTTATTTAAATGAAAGAGACCTTATTCTTTGCCTATCCACTATCCCAGTGCAATAGCTACAAAGCAGAGGAATTAATGTTTTTCTTCTTTTCTAAATCCCCTCACTCAAAGGATGAAAGATGTTAAAGAGACTCTTTGTTTTGTTTTCAGCTCTTTTTATTTCACTTGTATATGTTGGCAGCTGATAGAGCCCCAAATCTTGTCAATCCCAGTGTGCTAGGCACAGAAGTATAAAGAACATTACAATTCCTGCTCAGAAGAGCTTAAGGACAAAAATCTAAAGGACAAGACATGGACAAGACAGCAATATCGCTAGTCACAAAGCTTTTGCACTCAGTCCCAGAAAATAATGAGAAACAGTATAAAACCCATGATATTTAAAACATTGTATGTATATTACAGTTTTTTGAGTTCAAGTTTCCAGAAATTTTTCCTGCAATCGTAATGACAACAAAGACCCCACCAAAACCCAAGTTTTTTATTACTAAGAGTAGAAATCTTATATTGATCATGAAACTTGTGTGTAATCTTAAAGAAAGCACTAAATATAAAACAGAATTTAAGTTATAAAAATACAAAAATAAAATTAAAAATGTTTAGTCACCACACAGCGACTCATCTGTCTCCACAAACACTGCCACAATGCCCAGAAAGGAATAAAATATGAGGAAAAAGAAATGTGATGCATCAGAGGATATAAATGAAGAAGACAGAAATGCATTTACAATGTTGGTTTCATCCTGTAAGCTGCCAAAATTTCCTCATTGGCAGAATCTATAGCAATTCAAAATGATGTAGCTACAAAAAGGGCAGATATATTAGAAAATTAGAATGTTTAGCCATCATTTACTTTTCCGGTTTGTCTAAAATGCATGTAACCTGTCTTGTCCTCAGAAGTCCTATGGCTGTTGGGATCATCATTAACTGACCCTAAAAATTCTGTTTTTCAGTACAACCTATGAAAACCCGGAAGCCAATGATGGCAAGATATCATGTATCACTACAACCAAAACAGGGGAAAAAAATATCCAATCCATAGAGGAAAAAAGAGGTCTTTTGTGGATTTGGATTGTCCCTGTCTTCTCTAGTTTAACTCCTGGGCTGGTAGCCCAGATGCAGTAACAGACAAGCAGGAGTAAGAACAAAAAACGTATTCACAAATTTTGTTTTTTCTCCAGTTTGCTCACCCTGTGCTTAATGACAACTAGAGAGTCACTGAAAGTAAGGTATGCAGATTACAAAGATTTAGTGATCATGAACAAGTTAATGCTGCCTCTACCCCACTATCTCCACCCCCCCAAAATATGATATCTGCCTATTAAATCTGACTATTTAGAATAATAATAAAAACCTCATGGCAGTGCAATTTTTATTCAGTACAATATGAGAAACTTGCAGAGAAAGGAAAAAAATCCCAAGGCGATATGTTCACATACATTAAAAATATATATGTGGGGTGTGATATCACATTAACAGACATCATATGCCTCCCCTGGAGATGTTAATTCCTAATCTCATCAGGGGAACGTGTGTGTGTACCGTGTGTATGTTCATGGGTAATGTTTCATAAATTGTCTGTCTCTAGATGAGAGGTTATATGCATCTGAAAGCTTACATTGCTCTCAGTACTGAACTCATCTAAAAAATCCATTGTGGTTGTTCCCAATTTTAGCAGATTTGCCATAACGCAGTGCAGCAGCAGTTGATGAACAACGAGAAGGAGCGTTACTGTTAATGAAAATAAGGAAACGGTGGGCTTTGTCTTGGCCTCTGCTCCAGTGAATCTCAAGCTGAAAATAATGAAAGGAGATTCTTCCCAGTAACAAATCTAGGACTGCGTCTGTTTACAGTCTTGGTGTGCACCTTCTGGTTGAAAAAAGGTAGCGTTTGAGCATAAATTGTTTAGGCACAAATGCCAGAGTTTCGCTACTGTGTTTGGCAACAGGCAATCCCTCTTAAAATTAATGCAAACTAGAAAACACACTTTTACATTCACAAGCTGATTATTGCAGAATTTTTCCTCAATGAACATTTTGACAGGTTTCTACTGTGAACTTTACCTTTAGAGTTATATATTTCTAAATTATGGGGGCAAGTATATGCAGTTTCTCATGAGGTCTCTGTATTTCTTTGGGTAAGGAAATCAAAACAAATGGAATTTTAAAATTAATCAGCTGATGTTCAAATCAAAAATCTTTCATATCATAGAGGATTTTTAATCCTTTTTTTTGGTGAATGTCTCACAATGAAATGACCTGATCTTATTTTCCGTACAGGTTTATTTTAACTTTTGTCGCATGAAAACCATTTTGGTTTGATTCAGAATTTTGTAGTAAATTGCTTTAGTTCTTCACATTAAATTTTCTGCTATATGCACTTATATCACTCTACACTGCTGTTTTACTGGAACCTGAGTTGCTCAAAACCAATGAAAATGTTGGATCTTTAGGATCTTTCGCCGCAGAACTGGCTGCATGAAGGTATCTAACAGCTGTGTGACGAAAAGGAGTTTTTGGTGATATTACGAAATGTTAAGTGTCAGGGTAGAGATGGTTTGTTTTGTATGTTCAGGCTATGAATCCTGAGGTGAGGGGATAGACGTGACAAAGAGTAAAAGCTCCTGATGATTTTATAAAATCCTGACGGACTACTGAATACATTTATATACCCGCACAAGTTCTCCTGCAAGGTTTATTAAACGGCAGGAGCTCCTAGGGAGGCTGTAAAACCTCCCAGACTCCTGAGGGTTTGTGAAATCCACGTGAGATCTTGAGGAACTTGTAAACTGTCAGTGAGGTCCTGCAGAGTTTATAAACTCTGGCTGGACTTTAAACAAAGTCTGGGATTCCTGCAGCAGTTGCAAAGCCCACCAGGACTTTCGAATTGTTCACGGTATCAGTACTTCACCGAGAGAAATACAGCAAACCTTTCCAAAACCATAAAGTGCTCTCTAACATCACACAGGTATTTGTAGGAGCAGTTGAGGACATCAAGAATCACCAAATTACGAAGTTGCTGTCTATACAGTACTATGCTGAAGATGAAAAAAAATCTTAAAAGATTAATGATGTTATTCTCTTTATTACAATGCTCCAGACAAATTTGAGTGTAGCCATTTCGCAAACAAACGCGGTAAGATTTTAAATCAATGGGTCTACTGGAAATAAAACATTTTCCCCTTAAGAACTAGAAGTTAAGACAATGCGTCCTCAGGAGCGACTTGGTTAAAAATTAATCCAGCCATGGTTGGGCAGTGATGTAAACAACCTGAAAAAAAGTAGTGGTTTATATCAGCTGCATCGATTGCAAACAAGTTTTTGCATCTTTTGTTATATGGGGTCCTTTAGAAATTGCTTAAAAAAGGTTTTGCATGTTCAGCTATATGAAGAAACTACTAATTTTTTTGTTGTTTCTTTGAACCTAGGAAAGTTCAAGCCTTTCCTCAAACTTTATCCCTGCTGCTGTTCAGTCATGAGACAAAGACAGAACATGAGTGATCACAAAGTGTTATGTTGCAGAGTGACCTAAGGGGAAGGAGTCCTCGCACAACATGTCCCTTCTCCTGCAACTTCTTCTGCTTCTGATGTAACTGATTACATCACCTTCAGGAGATCTCTGGTAACAGATTCCATTTTCCTTCGACACCAGAAAAAAACCCAGTCAACTGTTAAATACCATGTAATGTCCTCCACTGAAGGTATCAGCACGTCATATATAGAAACCTACATTTATGTTACTGAGCTTTTAAATATTGTTTTTATATCACTGATAGGTAGCTGAAACATGTGGGTGTAGATGATTTTTTCCTCACGAAAATTCGGTTTAAATAAACAGTTTTCAGTCTCTTCAGATGTTAGGTCATACTTGAGGTCGACTCTACTTAAAAATGCATCTTCTAGAGGATATGTTTTTCTGCTTTCACCCCTTTGTATCTCTCAGCTGCTGCACCTCAGAACGTCATTCTTGGGGAAGGAGGGTTTTTGGATGCTGCGTGTGGGGAGCAGCGCAGTTCTTTGTAAACATCTGCCATTGCTTCTTATGCGGATGAATACATAATGCTTCCAAGTACACAAATCACATTTTAGATTTAGATCTCATTTACATAATACATAAGAATGCAGAAAATGCCCCAGAGGGCAAGTAAACACTTTGAGCATAAAATGGAAAGAAATTCTGAGAACCGTTTCCTTGTTGGCTTCTTTAGCGTATTTTAAAACCGAAGAGATGGTTATTGCAGAAAACGATGCTGTTAGTCTGTCTGTGCGTAAAGGTTGCTTTGGGTGAAGGAGTGTCTGGCCCCAGTATTGCTCATCCTGCTGCAGGAACATCCCTCCCACAGGTGAATTTCAGGAATGCAGTTCCCAGTGACACGCTTGCATAAAACCAGTCATGTAGCTACAAACACACACAAAAAATAATTTGTCTGAAGTTTCCCAGACCCATATTAAACAAGAGGACCTCGACTCCTGCTCCATGAAGCTGAGAAAGTTATCTGATGTTTGTTGGAGAAGGCCACTTTGCATTTTTGATGATTGTCTGCGATTGTGACCGTGTTAACCTTTGCATTACAAACACAATTTCCGGCACTTGAGACCACGACAGAGCTATCTCGTGGTTGCAATGCCTCGACAGTCGTTTTGTCAGCCGGAGAATGATGGAAACCAGAAGAAAGAACACGTTAAGATTAAATTCTCAAGCAAGTAGTGACAAACTCCTTGTCCTTGAAGCTTATATAAATAACTTTCCTGTGTTTTTTTAACCTGTTCCCCCCTCTCCCCAGCCACCCCAGCAGCGAGGCATGTCACTCTGATGGTTCACATCCATCTCCTTTTATTGATGTCCACTTTGGTATCTGCACAGGTCATCAATTTTGCTGCCTCTCCGGCAGCAGTCGGATGCCGGTACCGGGGTCTCATAAATCTTGTAGGTGACCCAGGTGAACTCTGAGGCTCAGAGCTCACTGAAAACTGATCAGGCCTCTGTTTAGTTTAACAGGCCCTTTGCAGTGACAAGTGAAGGGTTCAACAAATGCACAAAACAGATATATATTAGTTGAAAAACTAATGGCTTTTAAAAGAATGTTTGACAATTGTTTAGGGCTGTCTGTAGATCCATTATACTGATAAACGACCAACTTGGCCTGCGCCAACCTGGAGATGGCCAGCGAGAAAGTAACCTCGCTTTTTATTTTTTCCTTCCTCTGCTTTCCCACATGCTCCCATTCTCGTTGGTGGCTTCATAAGAGCCACATGTGCTGTGGTGGTCAGGAAGACTTAAAGAAGGCAGCAAAGGGTACCTGTGCAGCTTATATTTAACCTTGCAATCAAATTGGAATTAAGCAAGACTGCAGATGCCCCCGGTGACCTGCTATTGACCGCCTGAACTTCTCAGTTAGGGTCAGTTGGGGCCCAGAATAGGAGGTCAAAAGCTGGTCAGTGCTCTTCAGCTCAGGCATGTTGAATAGAGAGACTTTATTGCTGTGATTTATGCAATTTGCACAGACAGGTTAAGGAGACCTTAAAACATGCCACAGTGCTCACTTACACTGGGTACACCATCCACTTGGAAAATAAATTCCGATTGTCCATATGAAATCTCTTGTGGATACGCCTTGAAGTATTTTACCCTCTGTGCTTTAAAGATTCATTCTCACACTCGACCCCTGAACGTGACAAGGTTAGTGTTTCCAGATTTATTTAAACAATACGAACGCACCAAACCAAGCACTTTTCAAAGCTGATTAATTGCAAAGGCAGAAAAAAAATCAGTAATGAATTATTTTGGGGGGGGGGGGCGAGGAGCAGCTAAACTCGTAGAAAAGTTAAGATCTTAAATCAGTCACAGTGGCAATTTGAACACAGCAAAGACTTATTTTTGACCAACCCACAGATATCAAAGTTTGGTGTTTCCTTTTCAGTTTTTACATACTGTCTTTTATGTAACTGAAATTCTAGAGTTGATGGGAAACTATAAGATCAATTATAAAGAAGCCTTAAAAAAAAAAAAAAAGAGCTCTTATCATTTTGTAATCAACCTTTTTTCTTTTTTTTTTTTTTTTTTTCCCCTGGTGAAGTTTCTTATAGATTAAATTAATCTTATCTTCCCCACCCAAAACAGTTTCAATGTCTGTGCTACCTGCTGCTCAAGCTCTATGTCTTTCTCAAGCAGAAACTGCCAGTGGTGATGTGGATTTTCTGACAGACTCATCTCCGACCACCAGACTTGTTTACACGTGTGATCAAAGCAAGAAATTGAACCCTGGTCGTCGAAGGTGAAAGGGTAGGGCATTCTTAAAACCTTTTAGCGCTACTTCTTCTTCTTTGTAGTAGTTCATAATTCTTTGGTGTGTGTTACCCTGATTTAATACGTCTAATTTAACAAGATATTAGTCCATAATAGGGTATAATTGCATTTGATATAATGAAGGGGAGGAAGATTTGCCAAGCTTTACTGAAAAAATAGCCTTAGCAAATGCATAGCTACTCATTTTCATAAGTATTTCAAGGATGCAGTTTTAATAAGCATATTCTATGCCCTGAATTATATTTACATGAAGCTCAAGAATGGCTGAGCACGAACTGTTTGAGTCTGTCAGGTAAGTGCAGCATTGTTAATAAATATATTTATAACCAGCTATAGAACAGAGCAGCCCTGGTGGTTAAATAATAATTTGTTTTTAACGGTACTTATACATATTATTTAAAGTGATAGACTAATCTGTCATAGGCATAATGCATATTTTTAAGGCTGCCAAAATGTGTATTTATCTGAGAGTCCGGAACAGATCCAAAAGACACTTCTCAGGTCAATAACACACATCACAACCTCCGATAGAAGTATCTTTCCCTTGTA